>NW_027514462.1:3021250-3327500 GCF_048772815.1 Callospermophilus lateralis | reverse complement strand
TTTCCAATTTTCCATTGGAAATACTGAATCCCTGACACTAACCCTTAGCCTACTAGACTCTGACTACTTATCCTAATATGTTGGAGAATAATAATCCAAACAGAATAGAAATACAAGCAGTTCAGAGGAGGCATGGTGTATAGTTGAATTTGCCTTTTGCATTACGTAGTGTAGGAGTTATAAATCTAGTCAACTTTTGTAGAAATTGTTCTCCATGTGTTTTTAAAGTTAACAAATATGTGAATTCCTGTCTCCCTTTCTCTGTAGCCTATTTGCACATGTATTTTTATATGCACATATAGAATCCTACAAGGTACAACACGTACATTCTTGTGAGGTGGTTGACTTGGCAGATACATTGTGAGAAGAGATCACTTCTCCTAAATGCTGTTGGAAGTTAAAATTTGAACTCTGTGTGAGCTTCCTAGTTTAACAACATTATACATAAATCCATGTTCAGTAAAATGAATATTTTTGAATCTGTGGATGATATATATTTCATGGTGAATTTCAATTGGCATATATATTGCTAATTTTTAATGTCTGTGTGCATGTGTGTGTGTATGTGTGTGTGTGTGTGTGTGTGTGTATATATATATATATATATATATATATATATATATATATATATATATATATACAAACTTTCCAGATTTTTCAAAATATGAAATACATGTGTCTTTTTATACATTTCCTAAATTCATTCATATTCATATATGTGAATTTATAATCAACTTTTCACAAGAATATCGTCAGAAATATTCATCCACCTGAAATATGTATTTGTTTCCTAGTACTGAAAACTATCTTCAGTGAATGGTGCCTACAAATCCTAAAATTAATACAGTAACTGACCCAGGTTAACATCAATGCAAATTGATTCCTATGGGACATGATGTGTATTTTGACGTTCATTTTTATTCAAAACTGGTACATTACTATTTCTTCAGTTTATGCACATAATAGGATATATATTTCATCCACAAGTTCGCTAATTTAGAGGCATTTGTTTCACTTTCAATCACTTCCTGCTTCAGAACACATGTATTTTTTCATGGTTCTTGACTGGTCTTTTCATGAGACTTCTTTCGAAACACATTATTTTTGATTTCCATAATCACTTTTGAAGAAAAACTCACACACCTTTCATGATAAACCATAACCTTAATTTTACTATTAGATGTATAACTAGTTGGAATGAATGTATGTATATCAATATAAGATTTCTTATATATTTTAAGATATGAATCCAATGCATTATTTAAAGTGGACCAGTTATATTATTTATTAACAGTATGGTCTATTCATGCATTAGCTCTATATTCATAGACACAAGGTACACCTCTTTGTACCCCCAATACTAACTTATTAATCTTCAAAATATTGCTCCCAGAAATGATGGAAAAATTACTCATGTCACCTGATCTACATATACATTTTATCACAGTAATATTCTGCAGACAAAATGCAAGGTTCACACTTATTATTGTACCAAAGCCTAAATTGAAAATGAACATGGATTACTAAACACAGCCATGTCCAGGTTGCCTAATGCTCTCAAATATCAATCCAATTAGTGACTACATATTGGTTTCTTCCTAAGATCATATATTCAAATTCAACCCTGTTGAAAATGTCTAATCCTATCACCCACTTTATATTTTGCCTTATTTCATAATATCTCTATTGATATCTGTTTTCCTACATATTTTCTCCGGTTCACTATTGTGACTGACTCTTCACGTGGGCTAACATTTACATTCACACTCTAAACAAAATCCTATTGATAAAGAATATTTTTTTTCCAAAACCTATACTCATTCTTCTTCCTAAACCTAACAACTATCTTCCTAATCCTACCGACTATCCCTTTTTGACTGAATGTTCTTTTCTACACCCAATCATCAAAGTAAACACTGGGCGAGCTTCGGAGGAAGAGACCACCAAAAGACTATCTCATGCAACAGCAAAGGGTTTATAGGGGGTCAGCATGCAGGGGATCGGAGCTCACTTGAATAGAGCAGAGAGCCCTGAGAAGAGCTTAAGCAGAGCTTATATACTTTCTTTGGGGAGGGCAGGGAGTGAAGTTTATTGATGGGTGAGGGAGAGTGGGCGGTTTGCATTCAACCGGGTGAGGGAGTACATTCTGCAGTTTGGCATTTGGGGACAGGACATTCTGGGAACAAGATTAGCAAACAGTTCTCAAGATTTCAACAGTGTTTTGTTAAGCATACAGAAAAAAAAGTGACAAGTACCTATTTTATTAATCTTTCATTCCCCACTTCTTCTTCTAGCTACTTTTAATCATAAAATTGATCATTGTGGGGTGTCACATTCTATGTCTGCTAGTGGGGTATTACCATGAGTTTAACTTGTCCAATTTGAGCTTAGAGAAAAGAAATTACACGGTTGAGCAAACAGGGTTTTATAGTTAGCAATAATATGGAGATTATTATCGGACAGGCCAGGGTTGATAAAAAAGTAGTCAAACAGGGGGACTATGTGAACCAAGACTCAAACCACTTTTTTTGGTCCTCTCATTCTCTCATTGACACTCTTCATGGTGTCTTTTTAATTTAATCATATTTTTTTTTTACAACTCCATTATGCTCGGAATAAACACAACATTCTTCCCAGGAAGTGACAAATACCTATTTTATTAACCTTTCACTTCCGACTATCCCTTTTTGACTGGATGTTCTCTTCGACATTCAATCATCCAAGGTACAAGGTCCTATGCCATTGTATATTGATTAATCTGACAAATCTGTGCAGAACCTAATTCAAATCTAAGTATTCCAATCAAGGGCAAAATGCTCTTTTGGGCTTCAAATCTTACCTAGACTTCTGTTTTCATACATATATTTCACCTATATATTCTCATACATATCGCAGGTTCCCAATACCATTATTCATCCAGCAGAATTATTCCTAACCCAAATCACACATGTTATTAACCCTAACCATACACTGTTCCCTCAATCTAACATTACAGAACAGCAGGGACAGAGTTGGTCTTACAATACAGGAATGTAGTGGATCTTCCACCTGCTGAAAACCTCAAAGGTCCATGCAGAAATGATCCCTGGAGAACATGTAGGCAACTATGAAGAACGTGAGAGAGCAAAAGTCATCTTCCATGGAAAACAACCTGGTAAGGATGAAGGGTTGTGTCTCATTCACCCTCTCTCCTTAATGTAGAAAAGATGGACCAACAAAGGCCTTTGTGGAGAGCTGTTCCCGGGTTCCTATGGTTGAGATACCAATCTAACTTGTGAAAGTGTCAGAGGAAGTATGGAAGCAACTGTTCGGAAAAAGTGGTTGCTAAGGCAGTGACCTCATTCAGTTTCTGAAGGAAGTGACCTCACCTCACTTCCTTGGTGATGGAACTCTCTGAACTTGGGATCCAGGAAGCCAGGCATCCAGAACCAGTCCCAGTCCCAGTACAGTGGGATCACTTGTTGGGATTTACCAAGGACAGAGTAAGTCTTTTTTGGTACCTACTGATATGAGGATGGCCAAATGCCAGGAAATTTTGAAGACTGGCCTTTCCAGAGAAAGCAAGAAGTGGCTCACCGCGGGCCCCTGATATTTCACAGAGTTGGCCATGGAGACCAGATCTGAGACAGGACAGGCCATTTCTGGGGAACATAGTATGGCCCACCAGTCAGAGGACACTCTGGATAGTCACAGACTTACTTTGGGGAAGGAGGTGCCTTTTTCAGTGTGGGTGTGAGTTTGTGGTTTTGTCTTATGTTCTGAGAATAGGTAGGAAAGGCGGCTTGCTTGGTTTGGAGTGGAATGTTTCTAGAAAGTCTTTTGACAAGGCGAGTGTTTCTTTGTCTGTGTATCCCACTGTGTCCGTGGTTGTAGACATTAGAAAAGAGAATGCATCAATGGATGTGTCCTGTCTAGTAGAAAGCTTCCCAGCATTCATCCTACCCATTTTAGGAATGGACTGCAGGTTGCCTTATCGATGGACAACATGTACTGTCTTTCTAAGTTCCTGTTTTCTTCCTGAATTCTGGCCACTCTCCACAATAGGCTCATGGTTTTGTGTCCAAAATATGTACCACCTCCAAACTCTGTGACGTGGCCATGTAATCCATAGCTGAAGGGAATGGCAAGCATCTCAGAAAACTCAGATATCAGTGTGACCAGGAAAGTCTCAGTAGAGAAACCCTGCTTTGGGCCTTTTGCTTACCTATTGTTCTGTTGCCCTGAATGTCAGGAAGGTCTTTGCCTCAGGCCACCCTTTGTGAAGCCTGAAGAAAACAGTTTTAAAATGGAAAGGAATGGGCATCACCAGTGGCTCTTTGCTTAATTACTTTGGAAAGGGATGTGTCTGAATCAGCCTCTTGGCCCTGTGTGAGGCTGTGGCTTAGATTATCAGCATCGGATGGATCTAAAGAAAGAACCAATGTGTGCATCCAAAACCAAAATGGCAAAAAATCAGTCATTGTGGGTGAAGTCTCTAGCCTTCCTGTGTTTGGTTCTTGACCTCCATCAAGGGAGTATTGGGATTTTTTGTGTCAAATGAGTTCTTCCAATCCCTGCAAAGGTGCTTGGGTTTAATAATGACTCCAAATCACATACTATACCTGATAGTCAGTAGGCCTCAAATTGGAGAAGTAGAGCAGTATTAATGGCAGAACTATGTGATCAATCCTGGTTCACAGGAAGGGTGTCCAGGCCACCCTGAATTTAGGTAAATGAGGAGAAGGGACCTTATTATGGACACTCTATTGGGCTGTGCCATTTAAGGAAACCTCCAGCCAGAGATTATGATGAGTGACTATATGGAAGTAGATGAGGGCGATGTGGGATTTTTTGATTTTAATTGTGGTAACTTGTGTGGCTTTTGGAAGAGATGACTGTGTTCACCTGGGCTTTAACACTGGCGTGATTCTCCTAGAAGACTGAGTTCTGTAACTGACTTCAGAGTAGTAATTGCTTTGGAAATGGATATGTTTTAATCAGCCTCTTGGCCCTGTTTGAGGCTGTGGCTTAGATTATCAGCACCAGATGGATCTAAAGAAAGATCCCTTGTGTGCATCCAAAACCAAAATGGCCAAAAGAGCAGTAATTGTCTATGAACTCTCTCGCCTTCCTCTGTAAGGTTCTGAAAGAATAAAAGAAATTGAAATTGAAATGTAAAGAACCAGGTTTTGTAAAGTTTCCAAGCTGCACTCAGCACCTGAAATTTCTGTGGCAGTTAAGACAATTCCCGGATTTGCACATTAGATGTGTGTTGAAATCTTCCCTGAGGACCTAGTTACTTAACAGCCCCTTCCCAGAAACCATGCAGCTCACCACGTATACATCACAGTGCATCCACCAATCAATTTAAATGTATACCCCTTCTTACGGCTGACCAATCACCCCCTGCCCAACCTGTTCCCGCCAATGAATGTGCTAATCATGTTTTAGAGTTGTTATTTGATTTTCCCACGGTATATGATGATTTGCTAAAGAGGCTATGATGTATGTAAAGTCCCTGCCCTCTCTAAAGAATGTATATAAACTCCACTCAAGTGGTTCTCGGGGCTCTTTGTTCTTTGTTCCTCTGAAGTGAGCCCTGAGCTCCAGCACGCTATACCCCCAATAAACCCTTTGGTGTTGCATGAGAAAGCCTGTTGGTGGTCTTTTCCTCCGATGTTCGCCCCACCTTTTCATCTGGAGGTCCCAGGTGAGATATCCGGAGCAGCGGATGAAAGACCCCAAGGGACTCCTCTCGGGGTAAGAAAGGCGCCTCTTTCTGGTTTCGGGTTTCAGGTTAGGGCTTGGCAAAGTGGCTGTCGGTGAAGAGCATTAGCTCTCTCTGACAGTGGGTGGCAGACGTGTCACAGAGCTACTGGCCACGTCCCTGGGGGACACTCCAGAGGACGAGGGAAATCAAGGAATATTAGTTTCCTCAACTCGGTTATATTTTGCTTCAGGATTCGGTTTGCCAGCCCATCAGGTTTTGCTGGCTACACAGTTTTGTTCATTGTCCCGAACTCATGTTGAGTTTACTGTCTGTCTTTATTGTCTAACCCATCAGGTTTTGCCAGTTACTGAGTTCTAATATTTGTCTTGGACCCATGTTAAACGTTTACTGTTTGTCTTTGTTTGTGTTGCGTTTGTGTCTTCACTGTCTCTTTTTGAGTAACTCCCATTATGGGACAAAGCACTTTCACGCTTCTGTCCCTGACCCTTGATCATTGGACTGATGTCCGCTCAAGGGCCAAGAATCATTATTTTTCAGTTAAATGTCAGACCTGGCAGACTCTCTGTGCTTCAGAATTGCCCATCCTCAAAGTCGGGTGGCCCCCAGAAGGATCCTTCTACTTCAATCTAATCCAAAAAGTCAGAGATATTGTCTTTCAGCCGGGACCACGTGGCCACCCAGATCAACAGCCATATACCCCTTCCCCAGGATCCTATCATTCAAACCTTCCGTTCCCTCCCCATCTTCCCCCCATTCTTCCTGAGTCACAAGACTGGACAATCCTCCCCCTCCTTATCCTCTGCCCTCGCTCCCCAACCCCCAACACATTCCAGATGATTCTCCCGCCACTGACTCAGCCTCTCCGCCACTAGAGGCAATTGGGCCAGACCCAAGCCCCCCAAGGGACTTCTCCGCAGCAGCAGCAGCCCCTCCTTTTCTGGTGGAAGCTGGGCCACCTAAAGAAACCCGCCAGCTACGGAAAATAGAAAACTCAGAAGCCACTGTGATGCTCCCTCTTCATCCTTATGGACCCATGAACCGACCAAACTGGGATCCCAACACCTTTGAAGGTTGGTAGCATCTTTCCACTTATCACAGGGCTCTAATGGCGGGGCTCCGAGTGGCCGCCAGAGGGCCGACTAATTTGGCCATGGTAAGAGAGATAATCCAAGGTCCTAATGAGTCTCCCTCTATGATTCTGGAGAGAATTATGGAAGCATATAGGAAATTTACTTCTTTTGATCCTCAGGCAGAGGACGAAAAAACATGTGTTGCAATGGCCTTTATCCAGTTTTGATTCTGACTCCTTAATGTGTTCGACTACATGATTGGTTGCCTTAGGTGGCGTAATCAGGGTGCGGCCAACAGTCATCCACCCTGTGGGTCTTGCTGAGGTTGTCCGAGCATAGAGAGCAAACTCAACATAGCCCCAATGTTTGGCCTTGGGGTCAGGTATATCTGAAGTATACGATCCATTGTTATCAGATGAAGAGCCTTTATGCCACTTTAGGTAACTAGAAGTCAACCCTTCAGAGTAGCCAAGTGAGTGGTAAGAACAGCTACCACGTTCATCATGGAACCTGCATGACCAATAGGGACACCCATTATATATCTCAGGCCACCAATGACAATAGTCTTTGGTTTGATTAAAAAGGAAGCAAATGAAAGGCCAGTTCCAGCTACCAGGGACGAAGGTCCTTGAAGGTGACAATTTTAGGGAAATAGAGGTGCAGTTGTGGATGAAGCAAGTAGTTGCATCCACTGCGCAGACCTTCTGCATGCCATGTTCTGAGTATCGTTCCCGAAGAGTGAATAAATACATGGTGGGTTAGGAGGGTAAAGACAAGTCCCAACAGAGCACAGAAAAAAAGCAGAGCACAAAAAACAAGCAGTTAGAGAAGACTAGGGTGTTGGGAGAGCTCATTGTGCCTTCTTTAAGAGGAATTGGGCTGCAGGGAACACCGTGTGAGCCGCAACTTAAATGGGTGAGATGGGTGTGGAAAGCAGGATTAAAGGGGAGCTTCAGGAGGTGATTCTTGGAGTTCCTCTGGCATGGTCCTGTCGTCAGCAGGTGGGGCCTCCTGGTGATATGGTTTCAACCTAGAAATGGGAATCCAGGGAGTGAGACGGTTGTCTGGTAAGGAGAGTTTGGCGGCGGTGGGGGTACAGAGAATGAAAGGATAGGGGCTTTCCCATTTTGGTGCAAGAGTCCCTTTCTCCTCTGGGGTATTATAATAGACTAGACTCCCAGGTGTTAAGGGAGGAGTGTTTGGAGTGGAGACTGGGTCCGGAAGAAGCCAGTTCTGACATTTCCAGTGTTCAGAGCGGAGATGAAACAAGAGAGGCAAAGACAAATCTCGGGTGAGAGGTCCTTGTGAAGTGACCAACCCAGAGGGTATAAGAGGTCTTCCATACATTATCTCAAAGGGAGACAGTAAAGATGGTTTCTTAGGGAGAGCTCTGATTCGAAGCAAAGCAAAGGGAAGGATTTTGACCCAGTCTAAGTTTAATTCCATTGTCAATTTGGTAAGGACTTCCTTCAGAGTATGATTTACCCTTTCCACTTTCCCTGAAGCCTGGGGGTAATATGGACAGTGGAAATGCCACTTGAAGGAGAGGGCTTGAGAGACCTTTTGTGTGATCCTAGAAATAATCTCAGGGCCATTGTCATATTGTAGGGAAGTGGGCATACAAAACCTAGGGATGATGTCTGTCAGTTAGATTGAAGCTACAGTGGAAGCCTTTTTATTGGAAGTGGGAAATGCCTCAACCAAAACAGAGAAAGTGTCCACAAAGACAAGGAGGTATTTAGTGTGCCATACTGTGGGCATGTTGGTGAAGTCTACTTGCCAGTCAGCAATGGGAATGTGTCCCTGGGCTTGGTGGAAAGGGAAAGGTTTGGGCCTTAAAGGAATATGAGGTTTGGTCCGCTGACAGATCTGACAATTAGAGGCTATATTCTCTATCATGGCTATGTCAGAAGGGTTGAGGGAGAAGAAGCTCTGTAAAAAAAGGGTCAAAGACTGAGAATTGGAATGGTATAGAGTATGAAGGAACTTGAAAAGATCCTTGTTCTTACTGGAAGAAGTAGGGGCTTCAGATGAGCTGTCTAAAGTGGCCATAATATGTACCCCATAGGGGCCATAATTGGAAGTGGTAGCACGCATTCGTGGCGCCTGGTCAGCTTTGGCATTGCCCTCAGTGATAAGAGAGCCATCCTTCTGATGGGACCTACAATGGACAACTCCCAACTGGGTGGGTAAGTGGGAGGCCTCCATCAGATTGGTTATAAGAGCTGAATTAGTGATCGCATTACCTTTGGTGGTAAGTAGGCGTCGCTCCCTTCATATTGAAGCATGGGATAATAAGATCTGGAAGACATATTTTGAATCAGTATAGAGGGTGAGGGATTTGCCTTGTGCTAGAAGGCAGGCACGAGTGGCTGCTATAAGTTCAATCTGCTGGTTGGTAGTTCCTGAAGGCAAAGCTTTGGCGTCTATAATCTCAGTGGCTGAAACTACAGCATATCCAGAGTAATGAGTGCCGTTCTGCCTAAAGGAACTGCTGTCAGTAAACCAGATAAGGTCAGGCTTGGTGAGTGGTTCCTCAGAAATGGAAGAATGACAGGGGAGGAAATCTTCTAAGGTTTCCAAGCAATTATGAGTTGGTGTGTTAGACGTGGGAGTCAGTGGGAGCAGTGAGGGAAGGATCAGTGCAGAGCAGGGGAGGAAAGTAATATTAGGGTTTTCCAGAAAGGAAGTGAGGAGCGACAGAACACTGGATGGAGGAAGGGTTTGAAGGCCCTTATAAGCTGAAAGATCTTTCAAGTGATGTGGGGAGTGGATAGTTCAAGGTGCCCCAAAACTCTGCTTAGAGGCTTCTTTGTGTAAAATTTGTCCAGCAACCAGAGCTCTTAAGCAAGGGGCTCACCCACGGATGGTAGAGTCTAGTTTCTTGGAAAATATGCCACAGGTGCAAATGTAGGCCCATAGTTTCGACCTAAGACCCTAAGTGCTTGCCCCCATTTTTCATGGACATATAGATGAAATGGTCTTGAAAGATCAGGAAGGTGAAGGGCAGGTGCCTTTAAGAGGAGTTGCTGAAACCTGCAGAAGTGGTAGATGGGGGAGGAGACAAGAGATTCACTAGGGGGTCCATTTGCTTGGTCATACAGGGGTTTGGATAGAAGAGAATAATTTGGGATCCAGGCCCTAAAATAACCTGCTAATCCTAGGAATGATAGTATTTTGGCTTTCATATGGGGCACTGGAAGATCAGAGAGGAGTTGCCTCCTATCCAGTGTTATTTCCTTTTTCCCGTGTCTAAGGCAAAAACCAAGAGAGGTGACAGAAGAATGGGAAACCTGGGCCTTGTGGGGAGACTCCCTATATCCCTTGTCTGCTAGGAAATTAAGAAGCTGAGCGGTGTGGGATTGAGAGTGTTCCCAGAGGGACTACATAAAAGAAGGTCATTGACATATGGAAGGAGAATAGTGTCAGGACAGGTCGGGTGAAAGGATGTGAGGTCCTGGGCAAGAACTTGGCCAAAGAGATGGGGGCTATCCCTGAATCCCTGTGGGAGGACAGTCCAGGAAAGCTGATGAGAATGGTGGATGTGAGAGTCAGTCCATGTAAAAGCAAAGATATTCTGAGATTCTGAGAACAAGGGAATAGAAAAGAATGCATCTTTTAAACCTAGGACCGAGAAGTGGGTAGTAGTAGCAGGGATCTGAGAGAGGAGGGTGTAAGGGTTGGGCACTAGTGGGTGGATGGGGACCACAGAGGAGTTGACAAGGAGAAGGTCTTGAACCAGCCTGTAGGACACTTTAGGTTTCTTAAGTGCCAGAATGGGGGTGTTGAAAGGAGAGTGTGTAGGCCTAAGATACCCCTTTCGTAATAAATCCTGGATGATGGGTTCTAATTCGAGGAGGGCTGTGGTTGTGAGTGGATATTGTGATTGACTAATATATCTTGAAGGGTCCCGTAAGACAATATGAATAGGACTGCATTTAGCCATAAGGGGTGTAGTTGTGTCCCAAACCTCAGGCTTAACTGGTTTAGAGAGTCATGGGAGAGTGCATTAAGGAGGTGTATCTGCCCCTAGGAACATCATGAGGAAATGAGAGGTAGGAGAGGTGTGGGGTGATATGTGAATGCTGACTTTTAATAGTGAGAGTATGTCCCTTCCCAGAAGGGGAATGGGGCAATGGCTCATAACGAGAAAGAAGTGAGTGAAGGACAAAAGGGATCCCTGCATATAACATGATGGGGGGGTTTGAGGGAAAATCTGTTTACCTCCTACCCTGACAATAGGAGTTTTTGAGGGTGTGGTAGAACCCCATACTCCCTTAAGACCGAAAAAGTGGCACCAGTATCCAAGAGGAAGGTAATGAAGCATCCATCCACCAGGAAGGTAAACCTAGGCTCTTGATTCTTGATGGTAATAGTCTGGAGGGAAAGCCCAGGGATCCGTCAATCCTCCGCTGCTAAGCCCAAGAAAGGCTGTGGTTGCCTGGCGGCTGACCAACCTCCCTTTCGGGTTGTTGGGCAGTCTGCCCCCCAGTGTCCCCTTTGATGGCATTTTGGGCAGGGGTTGTAGGGTGTCCTCAGTGAAGGACAATCCCTGGCCCAATGTCCCTCCTTACCACATTTGAAGCAAGCTCCCGGGGGTGTCATATTGGGATGGCGTGGTGATGGCCTTCTCTGAATGACCTGGGCCAACATTTGGAACTTGGCATTTTCAGCCCTCTGCCTACGGCATTCACTTTCATCCTCTCTATCATAAAAAAACCTTGAAAGCGACAGCGAGGATTTTAGTCTAAGGAGTAGCAGGGCCCTGTTCAAGCTTTTTAAGCTTGGCTTTAATGTCAGGGTAGCTTTGGGCCAGAACATATTTCATTAAGACACGACGGCCATCAGGGGTTTCTGGGTTGAGGTTTGTGTACTGTTAAAGGGCCTTGGTTAGTCTATCCAGGAATTCTGAAGGTGTTTCCTCCTTCCTTTGAATGACCTCCTGCACCTTTTTAAAGTTAACAGCCTTGCGGATGGCCTTTTTCAGGCCCGCCAAGAGGCAGGATGTAAAAAGGTCACTAGACTGTAAGCCTTCAGGGGTGTTGTAATCCCATAGGGGATCCTGCTCTGGGACAGCATGAGGGCCTGTGGGGTGGTTAGGATTGGTCCTATGATTTTCATCAGCCAGGGCTTGGGCTAGCTCCCAGACCCATTGACTTTCCTCAGGGAGAAGTGTATTGGCCAAGAGCATGTAGATGTCATGATGAGTGAGACTATATGCTTGCAGGACCCATTGAAACTCCCGAATGTAAGTGGTGGGGTCAGTGGTGAATGAGCCTAACTTCCTCTCTAGCTGAGTAATGTCCGACATGGAGAAGGGCACTTGGACTCTGATGACACCCTCGGGACCAGCTACCTCACAAAGGGGTGCGATTGTCTTGGGGGTGGGAAGGAGTCCCTTAGACCTGGTAACAGGAGGACTGAAAGAGGCAGGAGGCAGACAGGAAGGAGAGGGAGGGGCAGGGAGTGTCTCTTTGGAAGAGGAGGAGGTGGAGCAGGCAGAAGAGGGCGGAGGGGAGGAGGATGAAATGAAAGGCTGAGGATCCCTGGAATCAGGCAGAGGAAGAGGAGGGTATAGTGGGAGAGAAGGGGCAGATAGGACTGGGGGATAAGGAGGAAGAATCTGTGAAGTCAGGAGTAGACATAGGGGAAGAGAAGGATTTGCAAACAAGGAGGACTTGAGAGGGAGGGCAGGAGGAGCAGCGACAGGGTGCTGTGTGAGAAGGCTAAAACCTTAAATGCAGGGAATCTCACTCCACTTTTTCAGATGCTGGCAGTAGTTAAAAAGGTCGCAGATGAAGTTTGGATGTAAGGAGCCTTCTGGAGGCCAATGATTGCCATTATCCAGTGGATATGTAGGCCAATCTTGGGTACAGAATTTGATTAGAAGTTTGGGCTTGATGTCTGGTGTGAGGGAGAGTGTGGCCAGATTTTTTAGTAGACATTTGAGAGGTGAGGCTTCAGGTACAGATGAAGAGGTGCCCATAGTCACAGGGAGAGAAGGAAGACAGACAGAGAGAGAGAGAGAGAGAGAGAGAGAGAGAGAGAGAGAGAGAGAGAGAGAAAGAGAGAATATAAGAGTAAGCGAGAGAGACAAAGAGAAAACCCGGGCTGGAACGGCTTTCAGGAAGCTCAGGGCGAACGGGGGTCAGGTGGGCGTCCCCAAAATGACCAGCCGTCATGAGGAAATACAGAGGGCACTACCTGGGCGTCACCAGTGAAGTGCGATCTGTGAGACCCAATGGGTTCGGAGCCACGGGCAACCTGACGTCAGGAAAGTTTTTGAACGCAGGGGAAAAAGTCAGTAATGAAAACAGAACTCCGGTTCCGGCAGAATGTAGTTCCAGGACGGGAGTTCAGTTTTCCCCGAGCAGAGAGGCAGCTTCAGCCAGACACAGCAGCCCCGCAGCAAACAGCAACTCTAGCCAGCAGCGGCAGCAGCAGCAGAGGAGAAAAAACCACAGAGCCTCTTGTGTAAACTCAGAAGCCTCACGCCCCAAAGGAAAACGGATCACCAGAGGGTCCACTGCGACCAGTAAAGGTCTTAGTGGCAGGAATTTCCTGCCCCCTACAGGGCGTCGAGAGTGGGCCGGAAGATCAAGGTCACAAAACCAGTGGTAGCCCGAAGGGAGTTGCAGAGCCAGGGTCAGGGGAGGCTTACATATATCAGATCTGTGGTGGGTGCAGGAAGCTGGCTGTCTCCGGGGGAGCAGGGGACGGGGCTCTTGTTAGAAAGAGCTCACCCGTATCCTCACATGGGGCACCAGAATGAAAGAACTTCCCACGCAAAGGCACTTCGCTGGGAGAATTCCAATTTTATTGCAAAAAGCTGTGTGCTTATATAGAACTAAGGGGAAGATGGAAGGGCTTAGATAAATGGCAGGCAAACCGTTTATTGGTTAGTTCTTTCAGATATCAGCTCTGGAGCCCAGGAATTAGTTCTTATTGAGGCTAAGGTTCCCCACCAGCGAGATTTCAAATTGGCGCCAGCGGGAGAGTTCACATGGGTGGGAACATTTGGCACCACTGTAGAAAAAAGAAGGTAGGAAGAAGAAGTCCTTAGGCACCATGTTGGGGTTTTTCTCTGGGGTATGGCTGCCGTTTATACTTTTCCCAACAATGAGTATACCAGACAGTGCCTTGATTGACTGGTTTTCATGAAAATGGTGTTTAACAGAGATGCCAGAAAGTTGGATCCTGCTGAGTAGTGGGCCTAGAGCAATGGTGGGCAGGTGTGTGATAAAACATCTGTGGTGGGGCCATGTAGATCTTTCATTGGATTCCAAATGGCTTGTGACTGACATGGTGAAGCCAGCAGACCCTTATATGTAAAGGCACCTTGTTACATAGAGAGGTTTCAGGACATTGTTCAGAATCAGGTTGCTATGGTCAAGGGGGCAAGCTATGTGGGATAGAGGCCTGGTTCTTGTATTCTCCTGCAGACCCTGACCCACCACACGTGACAGAAATCCCTCCTGCACGGTGTCCCCGTTGAACTCCTTGTATTTCATGAAGCAAATACCAAACTCCCAGTGCAGCAGCAAGAAACACCATGAAAATAGAGGATGACTATATGGATTCAACGTCCACACAGGGAGACATTCAGCCCCCAGGGGCCACAGTTTACCTACAATGGAAAATTCAGCACTGCTATCTCATGTTCATTGGAAAATAAGAAACCATGTCCTCCAGGTCACATTGATGCAGACCCAGCTTTTATGGTCTCACTAGAAAGGAAGCTAAAGCTCCTGACAACAACATATATTTCAAGTGCCCAACCTCACAGGCAGTTTCTCAAGAAGTCTCTAGGCCAGCAGACCTTCAAGTTTTTGGAGGGTTTACCCTGTCCCTTACTTTTGGAAACTCCTCTACCACTTCCAAGGTTGTGAACTTCTGATCATATTCCATTCTAGATATGTATTCACGGATTTTCTAACTTTTCTCCTCTGATTGTGTCATACTTGGGCCGTAGGTGTTGTCAAGGCATTGTTCTGGATGAGAGTGGGAAGATTTTGGTGTAGCACATATTTACATACACATTGGATTCATTTTTCAATTTTCCATTCAAAATACTGAATCCCTGACACTAACACATACCCTACTAGACTCTGACTACTAATCCTAATATGATGGAGAAAAATAACCCAAACAGAATAGAAATACAAGCGGTTGAGAGGAGGCATGGCGTATAGTTGGTCTTGCCTTTTGCATGATATAGGGTAAGAGTTATAAATCTTGTTAATTTTTTGTTGAAATGGTTCTCCATGTGTTTTTAAAGTTAACACATATGTGAATTTCTGTCTCCCTTTTTCTGTAGCCAATTCAGCACATGTATTTTTATATGCACATATAAAATCCTACCTGGTATCACACGTACATTTTTGTGAGGTGGCTAACTTGGGAGATACAAAGTATGAGAAGAGATGACTCCTCCTAAATGTTTTTGGAACTGAAAATTCAAACTATGAGTGAGCTTCTTAGTTGAAAAACATTATACATAAATCCATGTTCAGTAAAATTAATATTTTTGGATCTGTGAATGATATATATTTCATGATGAATTTTGATTGGCATATATATTGCTACTTTCTAATGTATCTGTGTGATATATATATATTTTCAAAATATGAAATATATGTGTCTTATTATACACTCCCTAAATAATTCACTCATGTTCATGTATGTGCTTTTATAATCAACTTTTCATAAGATTGTTTTTAGAAATATTCATCCACCTGAAATACATATTTATTTCCTAGTACTGAAAACTCACTTCAGTGAATGGTGCAAACAAAGCCTTATATTTCTACAGTAACTGACCCAATTTAACATCAATGAAAGTAGATTTCTATGGGACATGATGTGTATTTTGATGTTCATTTTAATTCAACACTGGTACATTACTATTTCTTCAGTTTTTATACATCGTAGAATATACATTTCATCCACACGTTCACAAATTGAAAGACATTTGTAACACATTCAATCACTTCCTGCTTCAGAACACATGTATTCCTCCTTGTTTTTGACTGGTTATTTCATGAGACTTCTTTCCAAACACATTATTTTCGATTTCCATAATCAATTTTGAAGGAAAACTCACACACATTTTATGATAAACTACAACCCTAATATTACCATTAGATATATAACTGGTTGGAATGAATGTATGTATATCAATATAAGATTTCCTGTGTATTTTGGGATATCAATTTATTCCAATTTCTAAATTTGGAAACAGTTATATTATTTATTCACAGTATGGTCTATTCATGCATTCTCTCTATATTCATACACACATGGTACACCTATTTGTGCCCCCAATACTAATTTATATCTCTTCAAAATATTGCTCTCAGAAATGGTGCAACAAATACTCATGTCACCTGATCTACATATACATTTTATCACAGTAATATTCTGGCCACAAAATGCAAAGTCACACTTACGACTGTACCAAAGCCTAAATGGAATATGAGTATGGATTATGAAAATCACCCATGTCCAGGTTGCCTAATGCTCTCAAATGTCAATCCTATTGGTGACTACATATTTGTTTCTTCCTAAGATTATTTATTCAAACTCAAGCCTGTCGAAAATGTCTAATCCTATCAATCACTTTATCATTTGCTGATTTTCTAATGTCTCTATTGATATCTGCTTTCCTACATATTTTCCCCAGTTCATCATTGTGACTGACACTTCACATGTGCTGACATTTACATTTTCTCTCTACCCAAAACCCTATTGCTAAAGAACTTTTTGTCCAAATCATATACTCACTCTTTTTCCTAATCCTACCAACTATCTTCCTAATCCTACCAACTATCCTTTTTTGACTGGATGTTCTCTTTGACATTCAATCATCCAAGGTACAAGGTCCTATGCCATTGTGTATAGATTTATCTGAGACACATGTGCAGAACATAATTCAAACCTAAGTATCCCAATCAAGGATCCAAAGCCCTTCTGGGCTTCAAATCTTACCTAGATTTCGGTTTTCATAAATATATTTCCCCTCTATATATTCTAATAAATATTGCAGGTTCCCAATAACATTATTCATCCAGCAGAATGATTCCTAAGCCAAATCAAACATGTTATTAACCCTAACCATACTCTGTTCCCTCAATCTAACTTTACAGAAAAGCAGGGACAGAGTTGGTCTTACAATACAGGAATGTAAGAAATCTTCCACCTGCTGAGAAATGAAAAGGTCCATGCAGAAATGAACCCTGGGGAAGCTATAGGAAGCTATGAAGGACCTGAGAGAGCAAAAGTCATCTTCCACGACAAACAACCTGGTCAGGATGAAGGGGTGTGTCTGAAGCAGTCTCTCTTTTCTTAATGTAGAGAAGATGGACAATACCAGGCCTGTGTGGAGAGCTGTTCCCGGGTGCCTATGTTTGATATACCATTCAAACTTGTGAAAGTGTCACAGGAAGTAGGGGCAGCCTCCATCAATTGGGACACTTGGAAGCAACTATTAGGACAAAGTGGTTGCCAAGGCAGTGACCTCATTCAGTTCCTGAAGGAAGTGACCTACATCACTTTCTTGGTGATGGAACTCTCTGAACTAGGGATCCAGGAAGACAGGCACCCAGAGGCAGTCCCAGTCCCAGTCCCAGTGGCCTCACATATTTGGATTTACCAAGGACAGAATCAGTCTTTCTTGGTAACTACTGATGTGAGGATGGCCAAATGCCAGGAAGGTCTGAAGAGGGGACTTTCCTGAGTAAGCAGGTAGTGTCTCACCACTGGCACCTTACAACTTCACAGTGTTGGCCAAGGAGTCCACATCTGACATAGGACAGTCCATTTTGGAGTAACATACTATGGCCCATCAGTCAGAGGACACTCCGGATAGTCATAGACCTACTTGGGGGAAAGAGGTGACTTTTTGGGTGTGGGTGTGAGTTTGTGGTTTTGTCTCATGATCTGAGAATAGGTAGGAAAGTCGGTTTGTTAGGATTGGAGTGGACTGTTTCTAGTAAGTCTTTTGACAATGCGAGTGTTTTTATGTCTGTTTATCCCACTGTGTCCGTGGTTGTAGACATTAGAAAAGAGAATGCATCAATGGATGTGTCCTGAATAGAAGAAAGCTTCACAACATTCATCCTGCCCAATTTATGAATGGATTTTGTCTTGCCTAATGGATGGGCAACAACCACTGTCTTCCTAAATTCCTGTTTTCTTCTTGAATTCTGGCCACTCTCCAGAATAGGCTCATGGTTTTGTTTCCAAGACATGAACCACCTCCAAGCTCTGTGACATGGCTATGTACTGGATAGCTGAAGGGAATGGGATCATCTCAGAAAACTCAGATATCATTTTAGAAACCCTGCCTTGGGCCATTTGCTTACCTATTGTTCTGTTGCCCTGAATGTCAGAAAGGTCTTTGCCTCAGGCCACCCCTTTTTGAAGCCTGAAGAAAATGGTTTTCAATGGAAATTAATGGGCATCACCTGTAGATCTTTGCTTAATTGCTTTGGAAAGGGATGTGTCTGCATCAGACTCTTGGCCATGTTTGAGGTTGTTGAATAGATTTTCAGCACCTGATGGATCTAACGAACAATTACATGTGTGCTTCCAAAACCAAAATGGCCAAAAAAGCAGTCATTGTGGACGAAGTCTCTCGCCTTCCTCTGTAAGATTACTGATCTCCATCAAGTGAAAATAGGGATCCTTTTTGTCAAATGAGTTCTTCAAACCCTGCAGAGGATAGCCCATAGGTGCTTGGGTTTTCTCATGATTCCAATTCACATAAAGAATCTATACCCGAGAGTCAGTAGGCCTCAAATTGGAGAATCAGAGCAGTATTTACGGCAGGCTCATTTGATAACTCCTGGTTCTCAGAAAGGGTGTCCAGGCAACCCTGACTTTAGGCAAATGACGGTCAAGGGAGGTTATTTTGTACACTGTATTGGGCTGAGCCCCTCA
Source organism: Callospermophilus lateralis (assembly GCF_048772815.1). Taxonomy (NCBI): domain Eukaryota; kingdom Metazoa; phylum Chordata; class Mammalia; order Rodentia; family Sciuridae; genus Callospermophilus; species Callospermophilus lateralis. Next base: position 3,308,780 of record NW_027514462.1, on the reverse strand, counting down.
TGGAAACCTCCAGCCACAGGTTATGATGAGTGTCTATATGGAAGAAGATGAGGGCCTTGTGGGAGTGCTTTGGTTTTAATTGTGGTCATTTGTTTGGTGGTTGGAAGTGATGACTGGGTCTATCTGGGCTTGAACTCTGGTGTGATTCCACTTATAGTCTGAGTTCTCGAACTGATCTCAGAGAAATATTGCCATAAACTGTGTTCAGATTTTAGGAGGCCACGCATGGGATTCTCCCTTGGAAACTGAGATCAAATACAAGGGTGGCTTTCCACAGAGCCTTGGAATATCAGCTAGAATATCACATGATTTTATTCTGAAAGATTTGGCAGCCATAGTTGACAGTCAGAACACCCATGGACGTCACATTAAAGACCTCAATGGGCCTGGCTTCATGTGACCTTTTGACCACTCTATGGGAAGACTTGCCTGTGAGATTTCTCCAGAGAATTCATTGAAAACAGCTTCCTCACCATTTAATATTTCCTGAATGAACTGAAACCCACAGTGCCTCCAACTTCATCCATGAAAAAATGGCTAGATAAATACAATGAAATCTTTGAAATTCCCTTAACCAGGTGGCACTGGAGAACCTTTAGATGTCTTGTTGCTGATCTTGAGTGTACCAGAGAATGCCATGATTGACCGGGTTTCATGAAAATGGTGTAGAACAAAGATGCCAGTAAGTTGGAGCCTGCTGAGAAGTGGGCCTATTGCAGTGGTGGGTGGGTGTGTGATAATACATCTGTGGTGTGGCAATGAGGATTTGCCATTGCCTTCCAAATGGTTTGTGACTGACATGGTGCAGCCAGCAGACCCTTCTATGTAAAGGCATCATTTTATATGGAGAGGTTTCTGGGCTAAGTTCAGAGTCAGATTTCTATGGACAAGGGGGCAAGCTCTGTGAGATAAAAGCCTGGTTGGTGCATTCTCCTTCAGACCCTGACCCACCACAAGTGACAGAACTTTCTTCAACACTGGGTTTCAGTTGAACTCGTTGTATTTCATAAAGCATATACCAAACTTCCAGTACAGCAGCAAGAAACACCACAAAGTGGAGGATGACCAAATGGCTTCACAGTCCAAACGGGGAGACACTTAGTATCCAGTGGCCACAGTTTACCTACAAAGAGAAAATTCAGCACTGCTGCCTCATGTTCATTAGAATACAAGAAACCATGTCCTCCAGGTCACATAGATGCAGACTCAGCTTTGATGGTATCACTAGATAGGAAGCTAAAGCTCCTTACAACAACATATACTTCAAGTGCCCAAACTCAGAGGAAGTTTCTCAAGAAGTGTTTAGGCTGGCAGAGCTCCATGTTTTTGGAGTGTTTACCTGTTAGACCAGGACACAAGAAAAGACCACTGACTCTAATTAAAATCAAATTAAATTAAGCTTATTATTTCCACTGGCTGTGCTACCTCTGCCTCACGAAACGGCGGGAAAAAGAGAGCAACCCCAGCTTTCCTACAGGCAGCTTAATAGCCCAGAAAATTACACAAAAGGGGGTTTACAGATAACAGAACTCTGACAAACATCACACCAATGGCAGTCTACATTTTTTTTGCTGTCCCTACATCAGAGTTCATGAAGACCATTAGAGCCTCAGAGAGGGTTGTTGTCTGGCCAGAGAAGGCAAATATTTATGATGTGTCACTAAAGTTTCAGAGAGGGCTGCTATCTGGTCAGAGAGCCGGGCATGGGTGAGTTCAAGGCATGGGCAGGCATTCCAAGCAGGTTTAGAATTTGAAGTAATTTATGGTAAAGCCAAAATTATCTTTTCATGGCTTTTTGGCAAGATGGCTCCCAATTTAAATTAAAGATCAGGTTGGGTCTATCATTCCCGCCTTTTCTTTGTGTCCCCTTCAAATCTTTGATAGATTACGGGAAGAGCACTGAGGAAATTTTAATCCCTCAGGTAAGAGTCTCCAAATTTTTAGAACTCACCCAAAACCGATCTCCCTGATTTTACCTGACTTAATTAATTACTTATATTGATAGTCTATTTATCTTTCTCTCCATTGTTATAAGAAGAGTGGTGTCACTCATTTTTTCTTCTTCTGACCTGAGACAGGGTGACGTGAGTGGGCATGGGATGAGGGACATGAGTTGCCTTTTAGAAGTCAGTTGAGGGACATGAGTTGCCTTTTAGAAGTCAGTTCGGTTTGAAGTCTGATTGGGGAAGAACAGGTTGTAAAGTCATCTGGGGATGGGTTCTTCTATGAGAGAAACAAAAACCATGAGTACTGAATAAATGTTGCAGCACCTGGAACATGTCACTGTATAGAAGTTCCCTCACCAGTCTTTAATATCCCCAGTTATCAGGACTGTCAATTTAATATTTAACTTTTACTGTTACACTTGTCCCTCCCCATAAGATACAGTTTAATTATTTAATGTCATCTGATCCTGTAAAATCCTTTTACTATTATGACCTCTGTGTCTCTTTGAGAAACCTTTAATTCTGTTACTCAGGGCTGGATAATTGTACTAGCAAACACCAAGCCAACCTGTGTAGGTTAGGAATATCTGTAGGCCTTAAACTGAAAACTTCTCCCTGTGGCAGGTCTTCTTGATAGTCTCTTTTTATAAGTATCAGGCATTCCTGTCTGAGAATTCTTCTTTGTAGCCACCAGTCTTACTTATTTTGGGAGGCAAACATAAAGTGCATACCTTAACATTATATTATTATTATTATTATTATTATTATTATTATAATTTAAATGCCCAGGAATGGATGTATTTTGTTCTTAACTGTCTTTGCTAAGTGTTTAAGATGAAGCAGTCAAACTGACTTTTGTTTCCATCTATTGTTAACAGTCAGCTGACCTTTTATGGGAGTCAATTCTGGGGAAACTTGAGAGCAGATTCTCAGTTCTGCTAGTGCCATTTGCGCTAGGTGGGTCCAGATCTTGCTTGACCATTTGGCTTCCCTCGGAAGCATCAGGGATGTCTCCTTTCTTTGATGACTCTCCTCTTCGTTACAAATACACTGATTGGCTTTCTGTTCTCCAGTGGTCTCATTAATCTCCCTGATCAGGAGGAGGTTATGTGGCTCAGAGTTTCAAAGCTCTTTAGAGAAGTCCCCTGTTCCCTGGATTCAGACTGACTCATAGGGCAAAAGCCAAATATTGGTTTTCTTGGCTCTTTTCATTTAACTTTAATTTTAAATCCTAATCTTAAACATCCAGCAAATAAATTTTAACAGCCTTATATTAAGAGTACTGGGCTTTAATGTCTATAACTATATAATTATCTTTTTATTAATTGGGATCTGTATTATTCTGTCTGTATTGTAAGTAATGACTTATTATATTGAATAAACCCATGTTGTGTTCTTAAAGCAACACGTTTGTAAAACAGTAACAGAGAATCTTTAGATCACTTATAAGAAAATTTCAAAATAAAATTAACAAAAGTAAAAATACTTAGCTTGTGTAACAGCTACCCTGAATTTTTTGGCTGAGTTATACATTATATCCCCTGTTTGAGATCCTAGGAATATTGACCTTAAAAAAAACCAACTTTTTAACATAACTTTAAAGAAATATTATCTAACCTACTGGTTTCGTAGTCATTCTCACATGTAGTAAGATGGGACACAGAGCCTTATCTCAGCTAAGGCAGGGCTCTTTATAAATCTTAAGTATTTTAGTTCTAAAGCTAATTCTTATTTTTAAATATCATTTGACAAAGTTTACATAAATTGTTTGAGGTCACATGAACATTAGCTAACACCATATGATATCACATTTAAAACATGAATTAAAGAAAGGCTGAAAGTTTTTAACCTTTACATCGATTAGGCTCTCATTAACTAAAAAATACATTTAAATTGTTCCCCAATGTAAAAAGTAACATAAAAGTTTACATATCTTATTGATAACAGGTAAATAAATCCCCAATATATTTTTTACCATACAACTTCAGAGCACCAGCTTGATATAATGCTCTTTTAAAGTTTCTACCTTACAGACTTGCATACCTATAAGATATGAAAACATTGATAGCATCACAATTACATTGATGTTTCTACATTAACCAAGTTTAGCTTTTAAAGCAATGGCAGTACAGTGCTCTAAAATAACAGTTCTTATTTAATCAGTTGTTTAATTTTTATGGTTGCTTGCTCTGGAGAAAATAAAACTTAATAAACACAACGTTATGGGTAAACTTATGTTTTAAGAAATTTTTGTCTCATTAACACATGACTTATTTTTATATTCTTATACAGACTTTAATAAGAACTTATTCAGACCTTAGTAAATCAATCAGATATCTAAGAAAAGTACTCATGAATGAGCAATCCCATATCAAATTTACTTTACTTATTTATCAAAATATTAGAGAAATGTGTTGACACTGTAAACCATTTTTATGTTGAAGGAAAGGTCCTAGAACCAAGGCATATTAGACATTTTGTAGATATTAATATTTTATTAGATTTTTGAACACCTAAAAAATTGTAAGCTTAAATTTAAAGACATTGATTTTTATCTGTTTATCCAATTTAAATTGAAACATTTAAATCACGTGAATTAAAGATCTTTGGATCTCCTATTTAAATTTGTTTTAATGAGCGCTTTTTTATGAGCGCTCCTTGTATATGTTAATTTGTGTATCATATATATGATATACGGACATATGTATATGTGGACATACAACACATAACAAAAGTGTGCACACATAATAATAGTAAAGGCCTTGTAGCTTTTCTCAGGTGAAATCTCCATTGCAATGTTTCAAAAAGTCTACAGTTGGTCAAAGATAGAACTGATCTGAAAAACATTAACCTAGGTCTGTATGCTCAAAATCATGAGCTCAAAAAAAAAAGTATCTAAGGAAAAAAAAAGAGTCCTAGAAAAAGTGACTGGCTAGTAATTAGTAAATACCATACAATTTACCTTTTTTTTCCCTTAGGCCTCAAATCAGTCTCCTACTAAGCTTTCAGGCTTCTTTCATTTACATTTCAATATAAATCATGGCTGAGGTCTGGAAGGAGCAGGAAAAACTGCTATTCTGAGCAGACACCTCAGGCCTAAGGCATTTTAACCATAATTTTGAGGTTCGGATGTTGAAAATTATGATACAAATTTAAGATACAATTCACAAAATTTTATATTTTTACATCTTGTTTTGTCAACAGATACCATTCTATGATTTACTATCCTTGTCCAAATTAATGCAGTGGTACACACAGTGACATTTCCCGAGGCTATCCAATTCAAAATTGGTGAAAAAAAGACTGTATGATTGGGAATTTACTTGCCAACTTGGAAGTAGAGTTCTTCAGTTTTCCATACTAAGTATTTAAGTTCTCTGGCATGAATTATCTGAAATCATAAACTAAACAATTACCTAAACCCGACTTTTAACTGCAAGATTCTTCAATGCTTCAAAAACCCATTCAGATACCAGATTGTTAAAATAAAACATCATCATTTAGACACACATTCAGATAAGATCATTCCCAAGAAACAATTTATAATATCAACACATTATTGCAGATGTCTTAAAGGGCCAGATACAAAGACACAAGACAGACAGAAAGGAGGTTCAGACTATGGCTGTCAGAGAGAATCGTTTAAACCAGAGCAGATAAGAGAAAAATCTCCTACACCAGTGTGCACCATAGATATCCACAGGGGGGGGGACCACATGTTTTAACAGAGGGGAAACCTGAAATGTAAAATAAAGTGTCTCCATGGTGACTTCACTGCATTTAGTGTCCCCTTTTTCTTTTTCTCTTTTTTAACAAGACAGAGGTGGCATAATTCTTACAGTGCGGGGAGGAAGGAGGTAATTCCCTGAATCAACAGGGCTTTGGCAGCTGCTGGGAGTCCCTCAGTCCCTCCTTTTACTTACAGGATTAGCTCCTCTTGTTCAGTTCCACACCAAGCATGCTTCATCTCCTAATATTTCAGTAGACAGCTCTCACAAAGTTCCGGGGTGGAGGGCGGGTACTAAATTTGTAAATTAAAGTTCGATTCCTCAACTTGACGCCAATTAATACCAATTTAATAATGAGGACTGAGTTTTGAGAAAAAGAAAAAGGGAGGTTTATTGCTTTGCGAACAAAGGAGAAACACAAGGGACTCTGCCAAAGGTTGTGACTCTCTTGATCTGGAGTGACAAGGGGTTTTAAAGGAGTTTCACTTGTTAACCTCGGAGATGCTCAGTTCTTAGGTCCCCACCAAGCATTGCCCTCTGCAATGGGTGTGCTCCAGGCAGCCAGCTAGGAGCTTCTATCATCCTGCTTAACAAAGGCGAGTAAAGTTCATCACAGTTCCCTAAAACACAGTCCAAAGGGGTGTCAGGCTTACTCTCTTTATTACCTATTTTTACGTCCAAAATCCTTAAGTTTTTACCACTGAAATCACACAACAAAATAAACAAAAACAAACAAACAATCAAAAAAATAGAACACAAAACAAAACACAAAAAACAGAAACCATGCGCCTAAACAGAAAAACAGTGGAACAGTGCAACATCTTGCTATAGCTCCAGGGTAGGAGTGCATGCGTGCCCGTCGGCCCCTCTCTACAGTTCCAGAGGAATTCCCTACAGAACAGAACAGAGGACAGAACGATTCTGGTTACTCTCCTGGAAAGGAGTATATGTGAGCCTCCCCAGGCCACATCTCTGTCATCAGAAGAGATCTCCCTTAACCGGATATCAGATGTTATAAAAGCCCCACTTACCTATGGAGGACTCCTCCACCAGGTGCTTGCTAATAGTTTTAGTGCAGAGGTTCACTGCAGTGCTCCCCGGACTAAAGGCTCTTTTCCTAATATAGAGAAGATGGACCAAATCAGGCCTGTGTGGAGAGCTGTTTCTTGGTGCCTATGGTTGATATACCATTCTAATTTGTGAAAGTGCCACAGAAAGTAGGGTAAGCCTCCTTCTCATGGTACGCTTGAAAGCAACTGTTTGGAAAAAGTGGTTGCCAAGGCAGTGACCTCATTCAGTTCCTGAAGGATGCAACCTCACCTCACTTCCTTGGTAATGGAACTCTCTGAACTTGGGATGCAGGAAGCCAGGCACACAGAGTCAGTCCCAGTCCCAGTCCTAGTGGTCTCACTTGCTTCAATTTAACAAGGACAGAGTCAGTCTTTCTTGGTACCTACTGATGTGAGGATGGCCAAATGCCAGGAGTACTCTGAAGAGGGGCCTTTCCTAAAAAAGCAGGTAGTGGCTCACAGCTGGCTCCTGACCACTTCACAGAGTTGGATATGGAGACCAGATCTGAGACAGGATAGGCCATATCTGGGGAACATAGTATGGCCCAGCAGTCAGAGGACACTCCGGATAGTGAGAGACCTATTTGGGGGAAGGAGGTGCCTTTTTGGGTGTGGATGTGTGTTTGTGGTTTTGCCCCATGTTCTGAGAAGAGGTAGGAAAGTCGGTTTGTTTGGTTTGGAGTGAACTGTTTCTAGTAAGTTGTTTGACAAGGCGAGTGTTTCTATGTCTGTGTATCCCACTGTGTCCGTGGTTGTAGACATTAGAAAAAGAGAATGCATCAATGGATGTTTCCTGTCTAGTAGAAAGTTTCCCAGCATTCATCCTGCCCAATTTATGAATGCACTAGGGCTTGCCATATCGATGGGCAACACCTGCTATCTTCCTAAGTTCCTGTTTTCTTCCTGAAATCTAGCCACTCTCCAAAATAGGCTCATGCTTTTGAGTCCACGATATGTACCACCTCCAAGCACTGTGACATGGACATGTACTGGATAGCTGAAGGGATTGGCAAGCATCTCAGAAAACTCAGATATCGATGTGACCAGGAAAGTCTCAGTGGAGAACCCCTGCAATGGGCCTTTTGATTGCCTATTTTTCTGTTGCCCTGAATGTCAGTAAGTTCTTTGCCTGAGGCCACGCCTTTGTGAATCCTGAAGAAAACAGTTTTCAAACGGAAATGAATGGGCACCACCTGTGGCTCTTTGCTTAATTGCTTTGTAAAGGGATGTGTCTGAATCAGCCTCTTGGTCCTGTGTGAGCCTGTGGCTTAGATTCTCAGCACCTGATGGATCTAAAGAACGATCCCATGTGTGAATCCAAAATCAAAATGGCCAAAAATCAGTCACTGTGGATGAAGTGCCTCACATTCTTCTGTAAGGTTCCTTACCTACATCAAGTGAGAATAGGGATCCTTTGAGTCAAATGAGTTCTTCAAAGCCCTGCAGATGCTAGCCCATAGGTTCTTGGGTTTTCTTATGAATCCAATTCAAATAAAGAATCTAAACCCCACAGTCAGTAGGCCTCAAATTGGAGAACAGAGCTGTATTAATGGCAGACATATTTGATAACTCCTGGTTCACAGGGAGGGTGTCCAGGCCACCCTGACTATTGGCAAATGAGGGGAAAGGGAGCTTATTTGGGACACTGTCTTGTGCTGCACCTCTCATGGAATCCTCTTGCCAGAAGTTATGGTGAGTGTCTATATGGAAGAAGATGAGTGCCATGTGGGAGTGTTTTGGTTTTAATTGTGGTCATTTGTGTGGCGGTTGGAAGAGATAATTGGGTCCACCTTGGCTTGAACTTCGGTGTGATTCCCCTTAGAGTCTGTGTTTTGGAATTGACCTCCGAGAAGGTATAAGGTCCTATGCCATTGTATATCCATATTTCTGGGACATCACTACAGAATGTAATTCAACGCTAAGTATACCAATCAAGGGCCCAATGAACTTCTGGGCTTCAAATCTTACCTAGATTTCTGTTTTCATACTTATATTGAAAGGTTAATAAAATAGGTACTTGTCACTTCTTGATTTTCTGTATGCTTAACAAAACACTGTTGAAATCTTGAGAACTGTTTGCTATTCTTGTTCCCAGAATGTGCTGTCCCCAACTGCCAAACTGCAGAATGTACTCGGTCAACCAGTTGCACGCAAACCGCCCACTCGCACTTACCCATCAATAAACTTTCCTTCCTGCCCTCTCCAAGGAAAATATATAAGCACTTCTTAAGCTGTTCTCAGGGCTCTCTGCTCTATTCAAGTGAGCTCTGAGCCCTTGCATGCCGGACTCCCAATAAAGCCTTTGCTGTTGCATGAGACAGTCTCTTGGTGGTCTCTTCCACCCACCCTCGCCCGAGCCCGATCTTTACATCTGGTGGCCCCAGTGAGATCCGGCAGCCGCAAATGAAAGACCCCCAACGGGCTCCTCTGGGGATAAATAAGGCCCCTCTTTCTGATTTCAGGATTCAGGTTAGGGTTTCACAAAATGACTATTGGTAAAGAGCATGAGCTCTCTCCCATGGTGGCTGACACACATGTAACAGAGCCACAGGCCATGTCCCTGGGGGATGAACTCATGAAATTGAGGAACAATAGTCTCCTTTATTCAGTGATATTTTGTTTCGGATTCGGTATTGCCAGCCCATCATGTTTTGCCAGCTACTCAGTCATGGTCTCAGTATTGGACGTCCATTGCCTGTCTTTATTGTCTTGTCTTGTCTGTGTCTTGTGTCATTGCTTTTATTGTCTGTGTATATTTCATTATGGGACAGAGCACTTCAATGCCTCTGTTCATGACCCTTGATCACTAGACCAAAGTCTGCTTAAGGGCTCAGAATCTTTCTTTCTCAGTAAAACGCCGGATCTTGCAGATTCTGTGTCTCAGAATGACCCAACTTTTTAGTCAGATGTCCCCTAGAAGGATCTTTCTACTTCGCACTAATTTGAAAAGTTCGAGATATTGTCTTTTAGCCGGGGCCACGTAGACGTCCAGATCAACAGCCATATATCTTAACTTGTCAGGACCTCTGCAAATCTCCTCCTCCAAGGGTGAAGCCTTTCCTTGTCCCTGCACGGACTCCTACTCCTTCCCCCATGATTCTATCTCTTTAACTCTCTGCTCCTCCTCCTGCACCCTCTGTTCTCCCTGAGTCTCAAGACTCTACTGGACTCTCCTCCCCCTCCTTATCCTCTGCCTTCATCCCCCAACTGCCAACACCCTCTAAGTGATTCCCCTGCTGCTGACTCAGCCTCTCCACCATTCAAAGAAGCTAGGATGGCCCAGCGCCATCCAGATGACAGTCCCGTGGCACACAGAGCCCCTCCTTCCCTGGAGGAAGCTGGCCCGGCTAAAAGAACTCAGAGAACTCGCCAACGTTTTTACACCTGCCTACTTGGGATAACTGCCAACAACTCCTAGGGACTTTCTTTATGACAGAGGAATAAGAGAAAAACCTCCAAGAAGCTAAAAAAAAAAAATATCCTCGGACCTGATTGGCGACCAACACAACTTCCCAACATAATCAAAGCGAGCTTACCCTTAAACCAACCCAACTGGAACCCCAACACCTTTGAAGATAAAGAGCATCTGTCCAATTATTGCCTGGCTCTAATAGCAGGTCTCCAAGAGGCTGCTAGGTGACCAACTAATTTGGCCATGGTAAGAGAAATTATTCAAAGGCCTGATGAATCTCCCTCTTTGTTTCTAGAAAGAATTATGGAGGCATATAAAAGATATACTCCTTTCGATCCTCAGGCAGCGGATCAAAATTCATCTGTAACAATGGCCTTAATTGGGCAAGCTGCCATGGATATTAAAAAAATTTAAAAGAGAGATTTAGCCAGAGAAGCTGAGAAAGTATACTATAAGAGAGAAACAGGGAGAAAGAAAGGGAGCAAAGGAAGGATGAGAGAAGCAAAAGACAGACTAAGGGATTGACCAAGATCCTTGTCACAACAAGAAAGAGGGCAGAAATTAAGACATAAGGTGACAGTAAGGGTTACCTGGGGCCATGCAAGAGGCCACCCCTGGCCTCAGATCAATGTGCCTACTGTAAAAAAAAAAAGGACACTGGGCCAAAAAGTGCCCTATAAAGAGACAGCCACGCCAGCCAGCCATTGTGACTCTGGTGCATGACTAAGAAAGTTGGGGCTCAGATCACTTCCCCTAGCTCAGGGTAACTTTTGAAGTGTAGCGGACCCCAGTAAACTTTGAAATGAATACAGGAGCAGTATACGAAGCCCTTAAGGCCCCATTGGGCCCTCTATCAAATAAAAGGTCTGTAGTTCAAAGGGCTAATGGTAGTAAATATCGGGCTTAGACTACTAAGAGGACCATGGACCTAGGTAAAGGAAAAATCCATCACTCCTTCCTAGTAATCCAGGAATGCCTGGACCCATTGATGGGCAGAGATCTGCTCACCAAGCTCTTGGCCTTAATAACTTTTAACCCTGAAGGCTACCAAATGAAATTTCTAAATCCTTTAGTATAAACTCCTATAGTCACGGCTTTAACTAAATTAGTAGAAGATGAACATCCACTCTTCACACCCCCCAAGACTGATCAAACAGGCAAGCTACGCCAGAAATGGATAACAGATTACGCAGATGCCTGGGCAAAAACTGCTGGGTTAGGCCTGGCCGTGAAACAACCTCCAATAACAGTGGAGTTAAAAACCTCAGCCTCCCCAATTAATGTCAAATAATATCCTCTAAGCAAAAAAAGCTAAAGATGAGATAAGGCCCCATATTCAGAAATATCTGACCTTAGGCGTCCTAAGGCCCTGTCAATTGGCCATGAACACTCCCCTGCTACTAGAAAAAAAAGCCAGGAACCGGGACAATCGCCCTGTTAAATACCTAAGAGAGATCAACAACAGAGTGCAGGACATTCACCCCACGGTACCTAATCCGTACAATCTGCTTAGCACTCTGAACCCTGAGCGGAAATGGTATACTGTTCTGGACTTAAAAGATGCTTTCTTTTGCTTGCCTCTGCATAAAGATAGTCAGTTGCTGTTTGCTTTCGGGTGGGTAGACCCAGAAACCTGAACGTCTGGTCAACTAACTTGGACTAGACTCCCACTGGGGTTCAAAAACTCCCCCACTCTCTTTGATGAAGCCCTCCACAGAGATCTCAGCAATTTCAGAACTACGCACCCCAAAGTCACCCAGCTTCAATACGTGAATGACCTGCTACTGGCAGCCAACACCAAGGAAAACTGTGAGTCTGGGACCCAAGCACTATTATATGAGCTTGCTCAACTCGGGTATAGAGTTTCGGCCAAAAAGGCCCAAATTTGCTGGCATGAAGTAATCTTACTGGGCTGTTTCCTTAGGGGCAGTAAACGATGGCTCACTGAGCCCAGAAAACAAACCATTGCCTAGATACCACCCCCATCTAACAGGAGACAACTCAGAGAGTTTCTTGGGACTGCTGGCTTTTGCAGGTTATGGATACCTGGGTTTGCGTTTTTAGCTGCTCCTTTATACCCGGTGTTAGAGGGAGATGCCCAATTCCAATGGACCCCTGATCACCAGGAAGTTTTTTATAATATCTATGGACACTGACAATGAACACCTCAACTTCACTGAGCTCAGGCTGCAATTACAGAAAGCCCTACACTACGTTAAAAATGTACACCAACTCACTCACCTTGGTTCAATGAAACTGCAGGCATTCCTGTAGGATTAAGAACAGAGTTTTCCACTAACCGACTCACAGCGAAAGAAAATAACTGAACGGGTAACAAAAGCCTGTCGAGTCCGTCAATTGGTTAATGCTTACCCTTCCAGTTTCCTATAGGAAAGCACCTATGAGGAACCAGAAAACGACAATTTTGGGAAGTGGACAATAGTGAAATTAAGCCAGCAAGGTATGGACTTAAATACCTCCTAGTCTTTGTAGATACATTTTCAGGATGGACTGAAGCCTTCCACACATACACACACACACACAAAAAAAAAAAAAAAAAAAACTGCACAAATGATTTTCAAGAAGATTCTGAAAGATATTTTTCCAAGATACGGTCTGCCTAAGGTAATAGGGTCTGATAATGGACTGGTGTTCATGGCCCAGGTAAGTCAGGTGTTCACTGGGACCCTGTGGATTAATTTTAAGTTACATTATGCTTATATACACCAGAGCTCAGGACAGGTAGAAAAAATAAATAGAACCATTAAAGAGACCTTCACAAAATTAAGCTTAGAGCCCGGCATAAAAGATTGGATTATGCTCCTGCCTTATGCACTGTTTCATGCGAGAAATATTCCCTCTCTTTCTTTGTGTAACCTCACCCCTATGAAATTCTCTATGATTCCCATCATCCAATAAGGGACCTAACCCCAACTCTAAGGCTTAACAATCACTTCCACACCCCCTTGCTTGACAGACTTAAAGTCATTGAAAGAACTCAGCGATAACTGTGGAAACAGCTGGCCACTGCCTACCAACCAGGGGAGGAGGGGACTCTAAATCAATATCATGTAAGAGACTTCGTCTACATAAGACAACATCAGGTGTCATCCCTGGAACCCCACTGGAAAGAAACATACCAGGTGCTACTTATAAAACCTAAAGCGTTAAAGTAGACGGAATCACTTTTTGGATCCATGCCTCTCATCTCAAGCCTTCGCTGTGTCCAGACTCTTGTTGGAAACTGGAAAAGCGTGGTAACCATTTCAAATTGCGTATTCGCTATGTGGATTAGACTATAGACTCTCCCCTTGGCCACCAGTAGTTCTAACCCTCATCACCCCGTTCAGCAGCAATGGCTGATCACAAATCCTACTAGACAAGAAGTATAGTCTATCTCGCATACAGGCCCCATAGAGACCTGGTGGCCATCTCTCCACCCAGACATTTGTCAGGTCGGTATAGGTCTTTCCTATTGAGATATCCCTGATGAAGAGGATCCCACTAAAATCCCATTAAATCTCTTCTGTACCATAGATAATGGAAACAAATATTATGGATGCAGGGACACGCGAGACAGATTCAGGTTTTACTAGCCTAGATTACTATGTTTGCCTGGCGTACTATCAAAGCCACAAACAGCCACGGCTGTGTGGGGGAGAAGCCGACTTCTTGTGTAAGTCAAGGGAATGTGAGCATACAGGGGCTGCCTGGTGGAACCCAAACTCCTCATCAAATTCAGTACACAGCATTGGCCATATTACCAATTAGACAACCAAATACTATGGCCCCCAGAGGGTTCTCTAGATCCTCAAAGTCTGAGTGACATTTTTAACTTCGGCAAGTTCTCAAAAGGGGGAAATTTCCCTATGTGGAATCATTTTTCCTCTTTTTCTCACATCCTGTACTATGCTTCTCCAATAGTTTCTCACCCTCAGCCTTCTGCTCTAGACTCTCTGCTATCACTCCCATCTTAGCAACCTGATTTCTCCTCTCCAGTTACTAAATCAAAAACCCAAACCTCCGCTGGTTCTCAGAACATTGCCCCGTTGCTGAGGTAGCAGGTACCGAGGTACCCCTTCACCCACTCACTCCTCTCTTTTCCTGTCAGGGCCTGCACTAGGTCCCACCAAGTCCTCTAGCAAGCTAACCCAAAGCTCAAACCAGCTGAGAAGAGCCCTCAGACCCCTATCCACGATGTAATGAAAATGGCATTTAAAGTTGCTTTGTCATCACTGAAAAGAGGTTTCTAAGAATTTAAAGTCCCTCAAAGGCTTTTTGGAATATTTACTCCCATCTTCCCCTCTGCTATACCTGTTCTAATGCTCAAGTTTTGTTCTAGGAAAATCCCAAACCCCTTTACCATTTTTCTTTTACATCTCTCTTTTCTCATTCTTAGATCCATGGAGCTGCTCTCAGCCTCGACTACCCCGTCTTCCCCCTCTGTACCAGGTCCACAGAAATGTCTTAAATGACCTTCTCCAGAAGTCTTCACCAAGGCTTACTTTAGGTCTTTCAGCAAAAGAGTCCCTCTGAAAGAGTTCAATGTACATAAACTTCCACTTTTCGTGTTGCCCTGTTCTACTTGGCCACTGGCTGGAAAAATCACCACCCCTAAGCTAGACACTGCCTTTCCAGTTTTTCACAAAATATGTGAACAAGGCCTCCGGCCTTGAGCTGGGGCTTCACCTAGATGCCTACATTTCTAAGATAAAAAAGTTAGCAACTGGTCTCCATGGTGACAGCTGGCAGGGAGAAAAAAAGAGACAAAAAAGCTCTCCCCTTCCAAGGTGTCCTTGAAAAGTTAACTTGCCCAGAACAGAGGAAAAAAAAAAACAGAAACAAAAACTAATTTTTGTGAATTTCTGCAGACTGTGAACTTCTGAGCCCCTTCCCTTACATGTTGGGTACAAATTCTAAAACTACCAAAACTTGGGGTTCAGGGGATTAATTGATTACAACAGAAGCAATGCCCTCTAAATCCGGATGCAACCAAATAAGAATGTTTTCCTCACTTTGGTGCTATCTTAGGTGCATTTTCTTGTCCATTCCTAAAACAGTATAATTCTATACACTTTAACATTATTTATGTTTACATAAAATGGTCAATAGATGTGATTAATTATGTAATCATGCAGATGTTTTTCAGAGTGCTCTATCATGACGTAGGTTCATTTAAAGTTCAAATAGGGGGGCATACAACCCGGTTCCACCGGGAACCTGTATCCCTCACTTTGGCCATCTTATGAGGAATAATAATTGCTGAAGGGGTGGGCATAGGAACAACTGCCCTAGTCCATGAGACACAACAAAGACACAATTAGAAGCAGAAATAGACCAAAGCTTAAAGACATTAAAAACCGACATCACAGCTTTACAGGAATTTTAACCTCTCTCTCTCTGAAGTTGTTTTACAGAGCAGGCGAGTGTTGGACCTCCTCTTCATGAGAGAAAGTTGCCTTTTTGCTTGCATTGAGGGAAGAATGTTGTTTTTATGCTGACAATACTGGAGTTGTAAAAGAATCTATGAGTAAATTAAGAAAACGACTTGAAGAGCGTCAAAGAGAGACAGAGGCCCCAGAAGGGAGGTTTGATTCTTTGTTCACATAGTCAACCTGGTTAACTATGCTTTTATCTGCCATGGCCGGTCCATTTATAATCCTCATATTATTGCTAACGGTAGGACCCTGTTTGCTCAACCGTGTAGTTTCCTTTCTAAACCAAATCGAACATGTTATTAAACCTAACCATACACTGTTCTCTCAATCTAATTTTACAGAAAAGTGGGGACAGAGTAGGTCTTAAAATACAGAAATATAGAGGATCTTCCACCTGCTGAGAAACTCAAAGGTCCATGCAGAAATGATCCCTGGAGAAGATGTAGGCAACTATGAAGGACCTGAGACAGCAAAAGCCTTCCATGGCAAACAACCTGCTCAGGATGAAGGGATGTGTCTGAATCAGCCACTCTCTTCTTAATGTATAGAAGATGGACCAAAGCAGGCATTTGTTGAGCTGCTCCTGCATGCCTATGGTTGACATACCACTGTAACTTGTGAAAGTGTCACAGTAAGTAGGGGCAGCCTCCTTCTCATGGTAACCTTGGAAGCAACTGTTAGGACAAAGTTGTTGCCAAGGCAGTGACCTCATTCCGTTCCTAAAGGAAGTGACCTCACCTAACTTCCTTGGTGATGGAACTCTCTGAACTTGGAATCCAGGAAGCCAGGCACAAAGAGCCAGTCCCAGTACAAGCCCCAGTGGTCAAACTTATTTTGATTTACCAAGGACAGACTCAGTCTTTCTTGGAACCTACTGATGTGAGGATGGCCAAATGCAAGGAAAGCTATGAATAGGGGCATTTCCTGAGAAAGCAGGCAGTGGCTCACCGCTGGCCCCTGACAACTTCACAGAGTTGGCCAAAAGACCAGATTTGAGACAGAACAGGCCATTTCCAGAGAACATAGTATGGCCCACCAGTCAGAGGACACTCCGGATAGTCACAGACCTACATGGGGGAAGGAGGTGCCTTTGTGGTGTGGGTGTTGGTTTGTGGTTTTGTCTCATGTTCTGAGAATAGGTATGAAAGGTGGTTTGTTTTGTTTGGAGTGAACTGTTTCTACTAAGTCGTTTGACAAGGTGAGTGTTTCTATGTCTGTGTATCCCACTATGTCCGTGGTTGTAGACATTAGAAAGGAGAATGCATCAATGAATATGTCCTATCTAGTAGAAAGCTTCCCAGCATTCATCCTGCCCTATTTATGAATGGACTGCAGCCTGCCTTATTGATGTGCAACACCTGCTATCTACCTACGGTCCTGTTTTCTTCCTGAATTCTCGCCACTCTCCAGAATAGGCTCATGGTTTTGTGTTTAAGATATGTACAACCTTGAAGCTCTGTGACATGACCATGTACTGAATAGCTGAAGGGAATGGCGAGCATCTAAGAAAACTCAGATATCAGTGTGACCAGGAAAGTCTCAGTGAAGAAACCCTGCTTGGCGCCTTTTGTTTACCAATTCTTCTGTTGCCCTGAATGTCAGGAAGGTCTTTTCCTCAGTCCACCACTTTGTGAAGCCTGAAGAAAACAGTTTCCAAATGGAAATGAATGGGCATTACCTGTGGCTCTTTGCTTAATTTCTTTGGAATGGATGTGTCTGAATCAGCCTATTTGCCTTGTGTGAGGGTGTGGCTTAGATTCTCAGCTCCTGATGGATCTAAAGAAAGATCCCAGGTGTACATCCAAAACCAAAATGGCCAAAAAAGCAGTCCTTGTGGATGAAGTCTCTCGCCTCTTCTGTAACTTTCCTGACCTCCATCAAGTCAGAATAGGGATCCTTTGGTTCAAATGAGTTCTTCAAAGCCCTGCAGAGGCTAGCCCATAGTTGCTTGGGTTTTCTCAAGACTCCAATTCACATAAGGAATCCAAACCCCACAGTCAGTTGGCCTCAAATTGAAGAAGTGAAGCAGTATTAATGGGAGGCCTATTTGATCTCTCCTGGTTCACAAGAAGGGTGTCCAGGCCACCCTGACTTTAGGCAAATTAGGTGCAAGAGAGCTTATTTTGGACACGGTCTTGGGCTGTGCCCCTCATGGAAAACTTTTGCCAGAGGTCATTATGAGTGTCTATATGGAAAAAGATGAGCGCCACGTTGGAGTGTTTTGTTTTAAATTGTGGTCATTTGGGTGGCGGTTGGAAGAGATGACATGGTCCACATGTTCTTGAACTCTGGTGTGATTCCCTTAGAATCTGAGTTCTCAAACTGACCTCAGAGAAGTATTGCTATGAATAGCGTTGAGATTTAAGGAAGCCAGGCATGAGTGTCGCCCTTGGAAACTAAGTTCTAGGCCCAGGATGGCTTTCCACAGAGCACTAGGCCTCTCAGCCAGGATACCACATGATTTTATTCTGAAAGATTTGGCACCCAGAGTTGAGAGTCAAAACTCATATGGACCTCACATTGTAGACCTCAAAGGGAATAATATCATGTGATCTTTTGGCCACTCTTTGGGAAGCCTTACCTGTGAGTGTTCTCCAGAGCTTTCATTGAAATTAGCTTCCTAAAAATTTAATGGTTCCTGAAAGAATTGAAACTCACAGTGCCTCCAACTTCATCCTTGAAAAATGGCTAGAAAAATACCATACAATTTTTGAAATTCCCATCACCAGGTGGCACTGGAGAACATTTGGATGTCCTGTTACTGATCATGAATATACCAGACAGTGCCTTGATTGACTGGGTTTCATGTAAATGGTGTAGAACAGAGATGCCAGTAAGTTGGACTCTGTTGAGTAGTTGGCCTAGAGCAGTGGTGGGCAGGTATGTGATAAAACATCTGTGGTGGGGCCATGTGGATCTTCCATTGGCATCCAAATGGCTTGTGACTGACATGGTGCAGCCAGCAGAACCTTCCATGTAAAGGCAACTTGTTATATGGAGAGTTTTCAGGACATTGTTCAGAATCAGGTTGCTATGGTCAAGGGGGCAAGCTATGTGGGATAGAATCCTGGTTCTTGTATCCTCCTGCAGAACCTGACCCACCACACATGACAGAACTCCCTCTTGCACTGTGACCCAATTGAACTCCTTTTATTTCGTGAAGCAAATACCAAACTCCCAGTGCAGCAGGAAGAAACACCATGAAAATGGAGGATGACCATATGGCTTCACAGTGCACATGGGGAGACCTTTAGCCCCCAGTGGCCACAGTTTACCTAAAAAGAGAATTTAGCACTGCTGCCTCATGTTCATTGGGAAATAAGAAAGCATGTCCTCCAGGTCTCATAGATGCAGACCAAGCTTTTATGGTCTCACTAGAAAGGAAGCTAAAGCTCCTGACAACAACATATTTTTCAAGTGCCCAATCTCACAGGCAGTTTCTCAAGAAGTCTCTATGCCAGCAGACCTCCATGTTTGTGGAGTGTTTACCCTTTCCCTTACCTTTGGAAACTCTTCTGCCACTTCCAAGGTTGTGGGCTCCTGAGCATATTCCATTCCAGATATTTGTTCACAGGTTTTCTAAATCTTCTCCTCTAATTGTGTCTTACTTGGGGCGAAGGTATTGTCAAGGCATTGTTCTGAATGAGAGTGGGAAGATTTTTGTGTAGCACATATTTACATACACATTGGATTCATTTTTCAATTTTCCATTCGAAATACTGAATCCTTGACACTAACCCATACCCTACTAGATTCTGACTACTAATTCTAATATAATGGAGAAAAATAACCCAAACAGAATAGAAATACTAGCACTTCATAGGAGGCATGGTGTATAGTTGGTCTTCCTATTTGCATGATATAGGGTTGGAGTTGTAAATCTTGTCAATTTTTTGTCGAAAGAGTTCTGCATGTGTTTTTAAAGTTAACACATATGTGAATTCCTGTCTCCCTTTTTCTGTAGCCAATTCAGCACATGTATTTTTATATGAACATATAGAATCCTACCTGGTATCACACCTGTATTCTTGAGAGGTGGCTAACTTGGCAGATACAAAGTGTGAGAAGAAATCACTCCTCCTAAACGCTTTTGGAACTGATAATTCAAATTATGAGTGAGCTTCTTAGTTAAAAAACATTATACATAAATCCATGTTCAGTAAAATTAATATTTTTGGATCTGTGGATGATATATATTTCACGATGAATTTTAATTGGCATATATATTGCTACTTTTTAATGTCTCTGTGTGTATTTTGTATATATATATATATATATATATATATATATATACACTCTAGATTTGTCAAAATATGAAATATATGTATCTTATTATACACTCCCTAAATTCATTCATGTTCATGTATGTGGTTTTATATTCAACTTTTCAAAAGATTATTTTCAGAAATATTCATCCATCTGAAATACATATTTGTTTTATAGTATTGAAAACTCACTTCAGTAAATGGTGCAAACAAATCCTTATATTTTTACAGTAACTGACCCACTTTAACATCAATGCAAGTAGATTCCTATGGGACATGATGTGTATTTTGGCGTTCATTTTTATACAACACTGGTACATTACTATTTCTTCAGTTTTTGTACATCATAGAATATACATTTCAGCCACAACTTCATAAATTTAAAGAAATTTGTAACACATTCTATCACTTCCTGCTTCAGAACATATGTATTCCTCTTTGTTTTTGACTGGTCATTTCATGAGACTTCTTTCCACACACATTACTGTCGATTTCCATTATCAATTTTGAAGCAAAATTCACACACTCTTTATGATGAACCACAACCGTAATATTACCATTGGATGAATAAATGGTTGGAATGAATGTATGTATATCAATATATGATTCCCTGTGTATTTTCAGATATCAATTTATTCCAATTTCTAAAGTTTGAACCAGTTGTATTATTTATTCGCAGTATGGACTATTCATCCATTATGTCTATATTCATACACACATGGTACACCTCTATGTACCCCCAATACTAATTTACACCTCTTCAAAATATTGCTCCAAGAAATGGTGGTAGAAATACTCATGTCACCTGATCTACATATACATTTTATCACAGTAATATTCTGGCCACAAAATGCAAAGTCACACTTACGATTGTAGCAAAGCCTAAATGGAATGTGAGTATGGATTATGAAAATCACCCATGTCCAGGTTGCCTAATGCTCTCAAATGTCAATCCTATTGGTGACTACATATTTGTTTCTTCCTAAGATTATATATTCAATCTCAAGCCTGTTGAAAATGTCTATTGGTATCACTCATTTTATACTTTGCCTGATTTCCTTATGTCTCTATTGATATCTGCTTTCCTACATATTTTCCCCAGTTCATCATTGTGACTGACTCTTCACATGTGCTGACATTTACATTTTCTCTCTACCCAAAACCCTATTGCTAAAGAACTTTTGTCCAAATTCTATACTCACACTTTTTTCTAATCTTACCAACTCTCTTCGTAATCTTACCAACTCTCCCGTTTTGAATGAATGTTCTCCTCAACATTCAATCATCTAAGGTACAAGATCCTATGCCATTGTGTATAGATTTATCTGAGACATCTGCACAGAACATAATTCAAAGCTAACTATCCCAATCAAGGACCCAATGACTTTCTGGGCTTTAAATCTTACTGAGATTTCTGTTTTCATACATATATTCCACCTCTATGATCTTATAAATATCGCAGGTTTCCAATACCATTATTCATCCAGCAGAATGATCCTAACCCAAATCAAACATGTTATTAACCCTAAACATACACGATTCCCTCAATCTACCTTTATAGAAGAGCAGGGACAGAGTTGGTCTTACAATACAGGAATGTAGGAGATCTTCAACCTGCAGAGAACCTCAAAGGTCCATGCAGAAATTATCCCTGGAGAAGATATAGGCAGCTATGAAGGACCTGAGAGAGCAAAAGTCATCTTCCATGACAAACAACCAGGTAAGGATGAAGGGATGTGTCTGAAGCAGTCTCTCTCTTCTTAATGTAGGGAAGATGGACCAAACCAGGCCTGTGTGGAGAGCTGTTCCCGGGTGCCTATGGTTGATATTCCATTTTAACTTGTGAAAGTGTCAAAGGAAGTAGGGGCAGCCTCCATCTCATGGACCCTTCGAAGCAACTGTTAGGACAAAGTGGTTGCCAAGGCAGTGACCTCATTCAGTTCTAGAGGAAGTGACCTACGTCACTTTCTTGTTGATGTAACACTCTGAACTTTGGATCCAGGAAGCCAGGCACTCTGAGGCAGGCCCAGTCCCAGTTGCAGTGGTCTCACATGTTTGGATTAACCAAGGACAGAGTCAGTCTTTCTTGGCAACTACTGAATTGAAGATGGACAAATGCCAGGAAAGCTCTGAAGAGGGGCTTTTTTTTTGATAAAGCAGGCAGTGGCTCACCGCTGGCTCCTGACAACTTCACAGTTTTGGCCAAGGAGACCAGATCTGACATACGACAGCCCATTTCAGGGGAACATAGTATGGTCCACCAGTCAGAGGATGCTCCGGATAGTCACAGACCTACTTGGGGAAAGAAGGTGCCTTTTTGGGTGTGTTTGTGTGTTAGTGATTTTGTCTCATCTTCTAAGAATATGTAGGAAAGTCGGTTTGTTTAATTTGGAGTGGCCTGTTTCTAGTAAGTGCTTTGAGAAGGTGAGTGATTCTGTGTATCCCACTGTGTCCGTGGTTGTAGACAATAGAAAAGAGAATGCATCAAAGGATGTGTCCTGTCTAGTAGAAATCTTCACAGCATTCATCTTGTCCAATTTATGAATGGACTGCAGCTTACCTTATAGATGGGCAACACCTACTACCTTTCTACATTCCTGATTTCTTCCTGAATTCTGGCCACTCTCCCATAGGCTCATGGTTTTGTGTTCAAGATATGTATCTCCTCCACAATCTGGGACATGGCCATGTACTGGATAGCTGAAGGGAATGGTGAGTATCACAGAAAACTCAGATATCAGTGTGACCAGGAAAGTCTCAGTGGAGAAACTCTGCTTTGGGAATTTGCTTTTCTATTGTTCTGTTGCCCTGAATGTAAGGAAGGTCTTTGCCTAAGGCCACACCTTTCCAAAGCCTGAAAATATCAGTTTTCAAATGGAAATAAATGGGCATCACCTGTGGATCTTTGCTTAATTGCTTTGCAAAGGGATATGTCTGAATCCACCTCTTAGTGCAGTGTGAGTCCATGGCTCAGATTCTCAGCCCTGATGGATCTAAAGAAAGATCCCATGTGTGCATCCAATTCCAAAATGGCCAAAAGAGCAATCATTGTGGATGAAGTCTCTTGCTTTCCTCTGTAAGGTTCCTGATCTCCATCAAGTGAGAAGAGGGATCCTTTGGGTCAACTGAGTCCTTCAAGCCCTGCAGAGGCTAGCCCATAGGTGCTTGGGTTTTCTCATGACTCCAAATCACATAAAGAAACTATACCTGACAGTCACTATGCCTCAAATTGGAGAAGTGGAACAGTATTAATGGCAGGCATCTTTGATCAGCCCTGGTTCACAGGAACAGTGTCCAGAAACACTGACTTTAGACAAATGAAGGGCAAGGGAGTTTATTTTGACATTGTCTTGTGCTGTGTGCCTCATGGAAACTTCCAGCCAAGGTTATGATTAGTGTCTATATGGAAGAAGACGAGGGGCATGTGTGAGTGTTTTGGTTTTAATTCTGGTCTTTTGTGTGGCGGTTGGAAGAGATGACTGGGTCACCAGGGATTGAACCCTGGTGTGTTTCCCCTTAGAGACTGAGTTCTGAAACTGACCTCAGAGAAGTATTGCCATGAATTGTGTTGGGATTTTAGGAGGCCACGCATGAGAGTCGCCCTTGGAACCTGAGATCTAGGACCAGGGTGGCTTTCCACAAAGAACTGGGAATCTCAGCCTGGATATCACATGATTTTATTCTGAAAGACTTGGCAGCCATAGTTGAGAGTCAAAACACATAGGACCTCACATTGTAGACCTCAATGGTCCTGGATTCAAGTGACCTTTTGTCCACTCTTTGGAAAGCCATGCCTGTGAGAGTTCTTCAGAATTTTCTTTGAATTGAGCTTTCTCAACATTTAATGGTTCCTGAATAATTGAAATTCACAGTGCATCCAATGTCATCCTTGAAAAATGGCTAGATAAATACCATGAAATTTTTGAAATTCCCATGACCAGGTGGCACTCCAGAAACATTCGATGTCCTATTGCTTATTATGAGTGTACCAGACAGTTCCTTGATTTACAGGGTTTTCTGAAAATTGTTTAGAACAGAGATGCCAGTAATTTGTAGCCTGCTGAGTAGTGGGCGTAGAGCAGTGGTGGGCAGGTGTGTGATAAAATATCATGGTGGGTCCATGTGGATCTGCCATTGGCTTCCAAATGGCTTGTGACTGACATAGTGCAGACTTCAGACCCTTATATGTAAAGGCATCTTGTTCTATGGCGAGGTTTCAGGGCAATGTTCAGAATCAGGTTGCTATGGACAAGGGAGCAATCTTTGAGAGATAGAAGCCTGGTTTGTGCATTTTCTTGCAGACCATAACCCACCACACATGACAGAACTCTCTCCAGCACTGTTTCCCAGTTGAACTCCTTGTATTTCGTGAAGCATGTACCAAACTCCAAGTGCAGCAGCAAGAAACACCACGAAAAGTGGAGGATGACCAAATTGTTTCACAGTCCACACGGGGAGAAAATAAACCCCCAGGGGCTACAGTTTATCTACAAAGAGAGAATTCAGCAGTGCTGCCTTGTGTTCATTGGAAAATAAGAAACTTTGTCCTCCAGGTCACATAGATGCAGACCCAGCTTTGAGGGTATCACTACAAAGGAAGCTTAACTCCTGACAAAAACCTATATATCATTGCCCAACCTCAGTGGCAGTTTCTCTAAAAGTTTTAGGCATGCAGAGCTCCATGTTTGTGGAGTGTGTACCGTGTTCTTACTTTTGGAAACTCCTATACCACCTCCAAGTTTGTGCACTCCTGAGCATTTTCCATTCCAGAAATGTAATCACAGATTTTGCAACTTTTCTTCTCTAATTGTGTCTTACTTGGGGCGAAGATAATTTCAAGGCATTGTTCTGGATGAGAGTCAGAAGATTTGTTTTAGCACATATTTGCATACACATTGGATTAATTTTCCTATTTTTCCATTCGAAATTCTGAATCCCTGACACTAACCCATATTCTAATAGACTCTGACTACTAATTCTAATATGATGGAGAAAAATAACCCAAACAGTACATAAATACATGCAGTTCAGGGTTGGACTTGCCTTTTGCATGATAAAGGGTAGGTATTATGAATCTAGTCAATTTTTAATTGAAATAGTTCTCCATTTGTTTTGAAAGTTAACAAATATGTGAATTACTGTCTCCCATTTTCTGGAGCCTATTCAGCACATGTATTTTTATATGCACAAATAGAATCCTACACGGTATCACACGTACATTCTTTTGAGTTACATGACTTGGCAGATACAAATTGTGAGAAGTGATCACTCGTCCTAAACGCTGTTAGAACTGAAAATTCAACCTATGGGTGAGCTTCCCAGTGGAACAACATTATACATAAACCCATGTTCAGTAAAATGAATGTTTTTGCATCTTTATGATATATATTTCATGATGAATTTCGATTGGCATATATATTGCTATTTTTTAATTTCTGTGTTTGTGTGTGTGTGTGTATATACTCTCCAGATTTTTAAAAATATGAAAATTATGTGTCTTATATACACTCCCTAAATTCATTCATGTTCATGTATGTGGATTAATAATCAACTTTTCACAAGATTATTCTTAGAAATACTCAAACACCTGAAATACATATTTGTTTCCTAGTACTGAGAACTAACTTCAGTGAAAGGTGCATACAAATTCTAATATGTCTACATTAACTGACCCAGTTGAACATCAATGCATGTTGGTTCCTATGGGACACGATGTGTATTTTGACGTTAATTTTTATTCCACACTGGTACATTACTATTTCTTCAGTTTATGCACATCTTAGCATATATATTTCATTCACTAGTTAGCAAATTTATAGGCATTTGTTTCACTTTCAGTCACTTCCTGCTCCAGAACACATGTATTTCTCTATGTTTCTTGACTGGTCTATTCATGAGACTTTTTTTCCAAATATATTGTTTTCGATTTCCATAATCAATTTTGAAGAAAAACTCACACACCCTTCATGATTAACCATAACCATAAGATAATCATTAGATATATAACTGGTTGGAATTAATGATTGTATATCAATATAACATTTCTTATATATTTTCAGATATCCATTCAATCCATTATTTAAAGTGGATCTAGTTATATTATTTATTCACAGTATTGTCTATTCATGCATTATGTCTATATTAATAGAAACAGGGTACACCTATTTGTACCCCCATACGAATTTATAAATCTTCAAAATATTGCTCTCAGAAATGGTGGAAGAAATACTCATGTCACCTGATCTACATACACATTTTATCACAGAAATATTCCGGACACAAAAAGCAAAGGTCACACTTACAATTGTACCAAAGCCTAAATGAAAAGATAGCATCCATTACTAAAATCATCCATGTCCAGGTTGCCTAATGCTCTCAAATATCAATCCTATTGGTGACTACATATTTGTTTCTTCCTAAGATTATATATTCAACTTCAAACCTGTTGAAAATGTCTAACCCTATCACACACTTTATACTTTGCTTGATTTCCTAATGTCTCTATTGATATCTGCTTTCCTACATGTTTTCCCCAGTTCATCATTGTGACTGACTCTTCACATGTGCTGACATTTACATACACTCTCTACCCGAAACCCTATTGCTGAAGAACTTTTGGTCCAAATCCTATGCTCACTCTTCTTTCTAAATCTACCAACTACCTTCCTAATCCTACCGACTATCGGTTTTTGACTGGATGCTCTCTTCAACATTCAATCATCCAAGGTACAAGGTCCGATGCCAGTGTATATTGATTTATCTGAGACATCTGTGCAGCACATAACTCAAAGTTAAGTATCCCACTCAAGTCCCCAATGCCCTTCTGGGCTTCAAATCTTACCTAGATTTCTGCTTTCATACTTATATTTCACATGTATACTCTTGTAAATATCGCAGGTTGCCAATACCATTATTCATCCCGCAGAATGATTCGTAACCCAAATCGAACTTGTTATTAACCCTAACCATACACTGTTCCCTCAATATAACTAACTTAAGAGCAGCGACAGAGTGGGTCTTACAATATAGAAATGTAGAAGATCTTCCACCTGCTTAGAACCTCAAAGATCCATGAAGAAATGATCCTTGGAGAAGATGTAGGCAGCTATGTAGGACCTGAGAGAGCAATAGTCATCTTCCATGCAAACAACCTGGTCAGGATGAATTGATGTGTCTGAATCAGCCTCTCTCTTCTTAATGTAGAGAAGATGGACCAAACCAGGCCTCTGTGGAGAGCTGTTCCAGGGTGCCTATGGTTGATATACCATTATAACTTCTGAATGTGTCACAGGATGTTGGGGCAGCCTCTATCTCATGGGAACCTTGGAAGCAACTGTTAGGACAAAGTGGTTACCAAGGCAGTGACCATATTCAGTTCCTGAAAGAAGTGACCTCACTTCACTTCCTTGGTGATGGAATTCTCTGAACTTGGGATCCAGGAAGCCAGGCACTCAGAGCCAGTCCCACTCCAGACCCAGTGGGCTAACTTGTTTGCTTTTCCCAAAGACATAGTCAGTCTTTCTTGGTACCTGCTGATGTGAGGATGGCCAAATGCCAGCAGAGCTCTGAAGAGGGGCCTTTCCTGAGAAAGCAGGCAGTGGCTCACTGCTGGCTCCTTACAACTTCACGGAGTTGGACATTGAGACCAGATGTGAAACAGGACAAGCCATTTTGGGGGAACATAATATGGCCCACCAGTCAGAAGACACTCCGGATAGTCACAGACCTATTTGGGGGAAGGAAGTGCCTTTGCCGTTGTAGGTGTGAGTTTGTGGTTTTTTCTCATGTTCTGAGAATAGGTAGGAAAGGTGGTTTGTTTGGTTTTGAGTGGACTGTTTCTAGTAAGTCGTTTTACATTGTGAGTGTTTCTATGTCTGTGTATCCCACTGTATCCATGGTTGTAGACATTAGAAAAGAGAATGCACCAATGGATGTGTTGTCTCTAGTTGAAAGCTTCCGCAATTCATACTGGGCAATTGATGAATGCACTGCAGCTTGCCTTATGGATGGGCAACATCTACTATCTTCTAAAGTTCCTGTTTTCTACGTGAATTCTGGCCACTCTCCAGAATAGACTCATGGTTTTGTTTCCCAGATATGTAACACCACAAGGCTCTGTGACATGGCCATGTTCTGGATAGCTGAAGGGAATGAGATCATCTCAGAAAACTCAGATATCAGTGTGTGCAGTAAAGCCTCAGTGGAGAAACCCTTCTTTGGGCCATTTGCTTAATTCTATTTCTATTACCCTAAATGTCAGAAAGGTCTTTGCCTCAGGCCACCCCTTTGTGTAGCCTGAAAAACACTGTTTTCATATGGAAATGAATGGACCCCACCTGTGGCTCTTTGCTTAATTTCTTTGGAATGGGATGTGTCTGAATCAGCCTCTTGTCCTTGTATGAGGTTGTGGCTTAGATTCTCAGCACCTGATGGATCTAAAGAAAGATCCCATGTTCTTCCAAAACTAAAATGTCCAAAAGAGCAGTCATTGTGGATGAATATTTTTGCCTTCTTGTTTTAGGTTCCTGAACTCCATCAAGTGAGAATAGGGATCCTTTGGGTCAAATGAGTTCTTGAAATCCCTGCAGAGGCTAGCCCATATGTGCTTGGATTTTCTCATGAATCCAAATCACATAAAGAATCTATACCCTACAGCCAGTAGGCTGAAATTGGAGAAGTGGAACACTTTAACAGCAGGAATATTTGATCACTCCTGGTTCACAGGAAGAGTGTCCAGGCCACCATGATTTTAGGCAAATAAGGGGCAAGTGAGCTTATTTTGGACACTACCTTGGGCTCATAGAAACCTCCAGCTAGAGGTTATGATGAGTGTCTACATGGAAGAAGATGATGGCCCTGTGGGAGTGTTTTGATTTTAATTGTGGTAATTTTTGTGGCGGTTGGAAGGGATGACTGGGTCCACCTGGGCTTGAACTCTGGTGTGATTCCCCTTAGAGACTGCATTCTGGAATTGACCTCAGAGAAGTATTGCCATGAATTGTGTTGGGATTTTAGGAGGACACACATAAGACTCACTCTTGGAAACTGAGATCTATGCCCAGGGTGGCTTTCCACAGAGGCCTGGGAATCTCAGCCAGGATATCACATGATTTTATTCTGAAAGACTTGGCAGCCATAGATGAGAGTCAAAACATACATGGACCTCACATTGTAGACGTGAATTGGCCTGGCTTTATGTGACCATTTGGTAACTCTTTGAGAAGCCTTGACTTTGAGAGTTCTCCAGAGCTTTCATTGAAATGAACTTTCTCACACTTAATGGTTCCTGAATGAATTGAGACCCACAGTGCCTCTAACTTCATTTTTGAAAAATTGCTAAATAAATACCATGAAATTTTTTAAATTCCCATGACCAGGTGGAACTGCAGAAAATTTGATGTCCTGTTGCTTATCATGTGTATACCAGACAGTGCCTTGTTTAACTGGGTTTCATGAAAATGATGTAGAACACAAGATGCCAGTAATTTGGAGCCTGCTGAGTAGTGGGCCTAGAGCAGTGGTGGGAAGGTGTGTGAAAAAACATCATGGAGGGGCTATGTGGATCTGCCATTGGCTTCCAAATGGCTTGTGACTGATATAGTGCAGACATGAGACCCTTATATGTAAAGGTATCCTGTTATATGGAGAGTTTTAAGGGCAATGTTCAGAATAAGTTTACTATGGTTACTGGGGCAAGCTCTGTGGGATAGAAGCCTGGTTGGTGCATTCTCCTGCAGACCCTGACCCACCACTAGTGACAGAACTCCCTCCAGCACTGTATCCCAAATGAACTTCTTATATTTTGTGAAGCAAATACCAAATTCCCAGTGCAGCAGCAAAAAACACCATGAAAATTGGAGGATGACCAAATGTCTTCACAGTCCCCACTGGGAGACACTTAGAATCCAGTGGCCACAGTTTACCTACAAAGAGAGAATTGAGCACTGCTGCCTCATGTTCATTGGAATATAAGAAACCATCTCTTCCCGGTCACATAGATGCAGACCCAGCTTTGATGGTCTCACTACGAAGGAAGCTAAAGCTCATGACAGCAACATATATTTCAGGATCCCAACCTCAGAGGCCATTTCCCAAGAATTCTTAGGCCAGCAGAGCTCCTTGTTTGTGGAGTGTTTACCCTGTCCTTTACTTTTGGAAACTCCTCTACCACCTCAAAAGTTGTGAACTCCCGAGCATATTCCATTCCATGTATGTATTCCTAGATTTTTACACTTTTCAACTCTAATTGTGTCTTACTTGGGGCGAAGGTAATGTCAAGGCATTGTTCTGGATGTGAGTGGGAAGATTTTTGTGTAGCACATATTTACATACACATTGGATTCATTTTCCAATTTTCCATTTGAAATACTTAATCCCTGACACTAACCTGTACCCTACTAGTCTCTGACTAATAATCCTAAAATGATGGTGAAAAATAACCCAAAAAGAATAGAAATACAAGCAGTTCAGAGGAGGCATGGTGTATAGTTGGAATTGCTTTTTGCATTATATAATGTAGGAGTTTTAAATCTAGTCAATTTTCTGTTGAAATAGTTCTAGATGTGTTTTTAAAATTAACAAATATGTGAATCCCTGTCTCCCTTTCTCTGTAGCCTATTCAGCACATGTATTTTTATATGCACATATAGAATCCTACCTGATATCACTTGTACACACATGTGAGGTGGCTGAATTGGCAGATGCAAATTGTGAGAAGAGATCACTCCTCCTAAACGCTGTTGGAACTGAAAATTCAACCTACGGGTGAGCTTCCTAGTTGAATAACATTATACATAAATCCATTTCAGTAAAATGAATATTTTTCGATCTTTGGATTATATATATTTGATGAAGATTTTCGATTGGCATATATATTGCTACCTTTTTTTTCTTTTATTGGTTGCTCAAAACATTACAAAGCTCTGGACATATCATATTTCATACATTAGATTCAAGTGGGTTATGAACTCCCATTTTTACTCCAAATATAGAATGCAGAATCACATCAGTTACACATCCATATTTTTACATAATGTCTTATTTGTTACTGTTGTATTCTGCTACCTTTCCTATGCCCTACTATCCCCCCTCCGCTCTCTTCCCATCTTCTCTCTCTACGCTACCTACTGTAATTCATTTCACTTATTGTTTATTTTTCCATTACACTCACAACCTCTTATATGTATTTTTTTTGTAACAATAAGGGTCTCCCTCCATTACCATGCAATTTCTCTTTTCTCTACCTTTCCCTCCCACCTCATGTCTCTGCTTAATGTTAATCTTTTCTTCATGCTCTTCCTCTCTGCTCTGTTCTTAGTTGCTCTCATTATATCAAAGAAGTCATTTGGTATTTGTTTTTTTTGGGATTGGCTAGCTTCACTAAGCATAATCTGCTCTAGTGCCATGCATTTCCCTGCAAATTCCATTATTTTGTCATTTTTTAGTGCTGTGTTATCCTCCATAGTATATAAAAAAAACATTTTTTTTTATCCATTCATCTATTGAAGGTAATCTGGGTTGGTTCCACAGTGTAGCAATTGTGAATTGTGCTGCTATGAACATCGATTGGCAGTATCCCTGTAGTACGCTCTTTTAAGGTCTTCAGGGAATAGTGCGAGAAGGGCAATAGCTGGGTCAAATGGTGCTTCCATTCCCGGCCTTCCCAGGAATCTCCATACTGCTTTCCAAATTGGCTGCACCAGTTTCAGTCCCATCAGCAATGTACAAGAGTACCCTTTTCCCCACATCGTCGCCAGCACTTGTTGTTGTTTGACTTCATAATGGCTGCCAATCTCACTGGATTGAGATGGTATTTTGGGGTGGTTTTGATTTGCATTTCTCTGACTGCAAGAAATGGAGAGCATTTTTTCATGTACTTGTTGATTGATTCTATGTCCTCCTCTGAGAAGTGTCTGTTCAGGTCCTTGGCCCATTAGGTTATTTGTTATCTTATTGTCTAATTATTTGAGTTCTTTGTATACTTTGTATACTCTGGATATTAGGGCTCCATCTGAAGGGTGAGGAGTAAAAATTTGTTCCCATGATCTAGGCTCCATATTTACCTCTCTTATTGTTTCTCTTTCTGAGAAAAAAATTTTCAGTTTAAGTAACTCCCATTTGTTGATTCTTGTTATTAACTCTTGTGCTATGGGTGTCCTATTAAGGAATTTGGAGCCTGACCATACAATATGTAGATCGGAACCAACTTTTTCTTCTATCAGATGCAGAGTCTCTGATTTGAATCTAGCTCCTTGATCCACTTTGAGTTAACTTTTGTGCATGGCGAGAGAAAGGGATTCAGTTTCATTTTGTTGCATATGGATTTTCAGTTTTCCCAACACGATTGGTTGAAGATGCTATCCTTCCTCCATTGCAAGCTTTTAGCTCCTTTATCAAATATAAGATAGTTGTAGCTTTTTGGATTAGTCTCTGTGTCCTCCATTCTGTACCATTCGTCCACCCGCCTGTTTTGGTACCAGTACCATGCTGTTTTTGTTATTATTGCTCTGTAATATAGTTTGAAATCTGGTATCGCTATACCGCCTGATTCACACTTCCTGCTTAGAATTGCTTTTGCTATTCTGGGTCGTTTATTTTTCCATATGAATTTCATGATTGGTTTATCTATTTCTACAAAAAATTCATTTGGGATTTAGATTGGCATTTCATTAAACCTACAGACAACTTTTTAGTAATATCGCCATTTTGATGATGTTAGTTCTGCCTATCCATGAACAGGGTATATTTTTCAATCTTCTAAGATCTTATTCTACTTCTCTTTTTAGGGTTCTGTAGTTTGCATTGTATAAATCTTTCACCTCTTTTGTTAGGTTGATTCCCAAGTATTTAATTTTTTATGAGGATATTGTGAATGCAGTGTTTTTCCTCATTTTCATTTCAGAAGTTTTGTCGCTGATATACAGAAATGCCTTTGATTTATGCATGTTGATTTCATTTCCAGCCACATTGCTGAATTCATTTATTAGTTCTAGTAGTTTTTTTCTGTAGACCCTTTTGGGTCTTCTATGTATAGAATCATGTCATCTTCAAATAGTGATAATTTAAGTTCTTTTTTTCCTATTTTTATGTCTTTAATGTCGTTCAACTTTCTAATTGCTCTGGCCAGTTTTTCGAGAACTATATTGAATAGAAGTGGTGATAGAGGACATCCCTGTCTTGTTCCAAATTTTAGAAAGAATGCCTTCAATTTTTCTCCATTCAGAATGATGCTAGCCTGAGGCTTAACATAGATAGTTTTTACAATGTCGAGGTATGTTCCTTTTATCCCTAGTTTTTCTAATGTTTTGAACGTAAAGGAATGCTCTACTTTTTCTAATGGTTTTTCTGCATCTATCAAGATCATCTTATGGTTCTTATTTTTAAGTCTATTGATGTTGTGAATAACATTTATTGATTTCCATATATTGAACCCTCCTTGCATCCCAGGGATGAATCCTAGTTGATCATGGTGCACAATTTTTTTGATGTGCCTTTGTATCCAAATCACCAGAATTTTAATGAAAATTTTTGCATCTAGGTTCATCAGAGATATTGGTCTGTTGTTTTCTTTCATTGAGGTGTCTTAGTCTGGTTTCAGAATCAGGGTGATGTTGGCCTCATAGAATGAATTTGGCAGAGCTCCCTGTTTTTCTATTTTCTGAATAACTTGAAAAGTATTGGTATTAATTCTTCTTTAAAGGTTTTGTAAAACTCCGCTGTATACCCATCCGATCCTGGGCTTTTCTTGGTTGGTAGTAGTTTGATTGCCTCTTCTATTTCATCGATTGATATTGGTCTGTTCAAATTGTGTGTATCCTCCTGACTCAGTCTAGGCAAATCATATGACTTAACAAATGTATCAATGTCTTCACTATTTTCTATTTTATTGGAATATAGGTTTTCAAAATAATTTCTAATTGTCTTCTGTATTTATGTAGCATCTGTTGTGATATTGCCTTTTTCATCCCGTATGTTAGTAATTTGAGTTCTCTCTCTTCTTCTCCTCGTTAGCATGGCTAAGGGTCTGTCAATCTTATTTATTTTTTCGAAGAACCAACTATTAGTTTTGTTAATTTTTTAATAGTTTCTTTTGTTTCAATTTCGTGATTTACTCTCTGATTTTAATAATTTCTTGCCTTCTGCTACATTTGCTGTTGTTTTGCTCTTCCTTTTCTAGGGCTTTGAGATTAAGTGAGAGCTCATTTATTTGTTGTTTTTGTTTTTTTCTTTTTTTGAGGAATGACCTCCAGGCGATGAATTTGCCTCTTGAATCTTGTTTCATTGTGTCCCATTGAATCTGATATGTTGTGTCTGTATTTTCA
Organism: Callospermophilus lateralis; assembly: GCF_048772815.1. Classification (NCBI taxonomy): domain Eukaryota; kingdom Metazoa; phylum Chordata; class Mammalia; order Rodentia; family Sciuridae; genus Callospermophilus; species Callospermophilus lateralis. The sequence goes on along the minus strand of NW_027514462.1, from coordinate 3,274,600 downwards.
TTTATCTCTAAGAATTTTTTGATTTCCTCCTTTATGTCTTCTGTAACCCATTGATCATTCAGTAACATATTGTTCATTTTCCATGTGATGTAGGATTTTTCCTTCCTTCTTTTACCGTTGGTTTCCAGTTTCATTCCATTGTGATCAGAAAAAAATTCATGGTATTATCTCCACCCCTTTATATTTACTGAGTGTTGCCCTATGTCATAATATATGGTCTATTTTTGAGAAGGATCCATGTGCTGGTGAGAAAAAAGTATATCCACTTGATGATGGTTGATATATTCTATATATGTCAGTTAAGTCTAGGGTATTGATTGTGATATTGAATTCTATATTTTCTTTATTCAACTTTTGTTTGGAGGATCTGTCCAATGGTGAGAGAGGTGAGTTGAAGTCTCCCATAATTATTGTGTTGTGGTCTATTTGATTCTTGAACTTGAGGAGAATTTGTTTTATAAATGTTGCAGCACCATTATTTGCTGCGTAAATATTGATAATTGTTATGTCTTGTTGGTGAATGGTTCCTTTCAACAGTATATAATGTCCTTCCTTATCCCTTTTGATTAAATTAGTCTTGAAGTCGATTTTATTCCATATGAGGATGGCCACCCCTGCTTGCTTACAAGGACCGTGTGCATGGTATAAATTTTCCCAACCTTTCACCTTCAGCCTGTGTATGTCTTTTCCATTCAGATGTGTCTCCTGGAAGCAACATATTGTTGGATTTGTTTTTTTTAATCCACGTTACAAGTCTATGTCACTTTATTGGAGAGTTTAAGCCATTAAAGTTTAGAGTTAGTATTGATATATGGTTTGTATTGCCACCCGTCTTTGATTATTTATCTTTTTTTTTAATTTAGTTTGTTTATCCATGATTAACTTTTCCCCCGCCCTCTGTCATTAATGAGGCACTTCCCACTGATGGTTTTCTTTGTTGATATTCATTTTTTCCTCGTGTAGTGTTTTCCTTAAGATGCTTTGCAATGCTGGTTTTCTGGCTGCAAGTTCTTTTAGCTTTTGTTTATCACGAAATGTTTTTATTTCGTTGTCTTACCTGAAGCTTAATTTTGCTGAATACAGATTTCTTGGTTGGCATCCATTGTTTTTAAGTGTTTGAAATACGTTGTTCCAGGATCTTCTCACTTTCAGCGTCTGTGATGAAAAATCTGTTGTTAACATTTTTGGTTTACCCCTGATTGTAATCTGCCTCCTTTCTCTTGTAGCTTTTAATATTTTCTCTTTGTTCTGTATATTGGATATCTTCATAACAATGTGTCTTGGCATTGGTCTACTGTGATTTTGTGTGCTCGGTGTCCTGTAAGCATCTACAATTTTTTTTATCCGTTTCCATTTTTATTTCTGGAAAGTTTTCTGTAATTATTTCATACAGCAGGTTACTCATTCCCTTGGTTTGAATCTCTGTACCTTCCTCTATCCAGATGACTCATTAGTTTTTTTTTTTCTTGTGTTATCCCATATCTCTTGGATGTTTTTCTCATGACTTTTTACCAGCATTTCTTTGTTGGCTAGACTTTTTTCAAGATGATATATTTTGTCTTCATTATCTGACATTCTGTCTTCTACTTGCTCCACTCTGTTAGTGATACTCTCAATTGAGTTTTTAATTTGTTTTATCATTTCCTTCATTTCTAGAATTATTGTTTGATTTTTTTTATAATCTCTATCTCCTAATTAAGATGCTTAATTTCTTTTTATATCTGTTTATGTAATTCATTTTCAATGTGTTCTTTCACTGTTTGGTTTTGATGTCTCGTATCCTCTTTAAGGTTCCATTCCATCTGTCTAAGGTATTTCTTGAGTTCTTTATATGACCATTTTTCTGATGACTCTAGGTTCTTCTGAATATTTAGGCTGTCCATCATTGTTTGTACTCCTTTTCTTCCTTGCTTTTTTATGCTGCTCATGTTACTTCTTGTTTTGTTTGACTGCTGAGTTACTGCTTACTCTTATAAATTTATTTGATGCTTGGGAGGAAAGATATTAGAAGGGAAGGGAAGAAGTCACTAAAGAGAATGAGAGTAGACAGGTAGAATTCAAGGAAGGGAGAATAAGAAAATTGAAAAGAAATGAAAAGACAAAAGAAAAAAATAGAAAATAAAGAAAGAAAAAAAATTTAAATAATAATTATAATTAAAAAATGAAAATTAAAATTTAAAATAATATTAATAATAATAATGATAAAATAAAAAATAAAAAAATAAAAACATTAAAAAAGTTAAAGAACAACAACAACAAAAATGAAAATGAAAGAAATATAAAAAATATAAATTAAAAAAATAATAATAATACATGCAGTCATAGAGTTCAATTAACTTCTCTTTCAGTATGTGGAGCTGTGTGCACTGGGCCAAGCTCCTCCTCTGAATAAGTGGGAACCAATCACTGTGCAGCAGCTCTTCCTCCCAAACTTGGCGGATCTCCAATCCTGAGTGCCTAGGGCCTTCTCTTGTGCTTCCTCAAGCCATGCCCTGATCACCTGTGACGCTCACCACAATAGTGGTTACAAGCCAGAACTCTACTCCTGGCAGCCCTGTTTTCATGAACGCCTGTGCACACTCTCCCTGTTTGCCTCCCTCAGACCCTAAGTTTGTAGAGCTTGGGGCTGAGGACCCCCAGCGAATTTTCTTGCCCTCTGGGAGCCACACCACCGGTACGTGGTGTAAGAGACCTCAATTGTCAGCACTTGTGGGATCAGGAGCCCGGAATTCCACGCCGCTAGTCCCGAGCCAATCCAGATTCCCTAGGTCTGGCTATCGCGCTCACGGGAGAGCTGGAAGAGGCCCTTACGGCAGAGCTGGGAGGGGCCCTTAAGGTTTCCCCGCTGTGTTGAGAGAGATGGCTAGGGGATTACACACCTGTCACGCTGGTTTCAATGAAGTTATCTCCTCTGCCCGTGACATCATTTCTATGCTATGGTGGTATCCCATGCAAATGGTGACCGTTTGTTCCCTTTGCAAGGTAACCAACGCAACGGGTGGGTCCTGAGTGTCTCTCCCAAGCGCCGTTTCAATCCTGTGGCCACTGCCTTTGAAGGCTTGGTTGGCTTTTACCTCTGAAAGTTCAGAAGGGCCGAACAGTTATTTCAGAGGGATCTTAGTGCTGAGTCACGAGAACCAGGCAAACCGGAGGTTGAATGCAGCCGATCCAGGCTCGGTGTGTGTTCTGAGGGGCCCAGAATGTTCGCACCAGATCCACATTAGGTCAACATTGCCTAGTGATTCTGAGCAAACAGCATTTAGACAGTTTACGACTCCCGATGCCCGCGCAGCTGAAGAGGTCAGAGACTTGATTTTTCCATGCCTGCCTTCATGATGGATTTCCTGTATTGCTACTTTTTTATATCTGTGCATGTGAGTGTGTATGTATGAGAGTGTATATATATATATATACACTCTCCAGATTTTTTAAAATATGAAATATATGTGTCTTATTATACACTCCCTAAATTCTTTCATATTCATATATGTGTATTTATAATCAACTTTCCACAACATTATTCTCAGAAATAATCATCCACCTGAAATACATATTTGTTTTCTAGTACTGAAAACTAAATTCAGTGAAAGGTGCAAACAAAACCTAATATTTCTACAGTTACTGAGCTAGTTTAACATCAATGCAAGTATATTCTTAGGGGACATGATGTGTATTTTGATATTCATTTTTATTCAACACTTATACGTTACGATGTCTTCAGTTTATGCACATCACAGGATATATATTTCATTCAAAAGTTAGAAAATTTATAGGCATTTGTTTCACGATCAATCACTTTCTGATTCAGAACACATGATTCTTCTATGTTTCTTGACTGGTCTTTTCATGAGACTTCTTTCCAAACACATTATTTTCGTTTAACATCATCACTTATAAAGCAAAACTCAAACACCCTTCATGATAAACCATAATCCTAATATTACCATTAGATATATAACTGGTTGAAATGAATGATTATATATCAATATAAGATTTCTTATATATTTTCAGATTTCAATTCAATCCATTATTTAAAGTGGAACCAGATACATTATTTATTCATATTATCATCTATTCATGCATTATCTCTATATTCATAGACACAGGGTACACCTCTTTGTACCCCTAATACTAATGTATATGTCTTCAAAATATTGCTCCCAGACATGGTGAAAGAAATACTCATGTTACCTGATCTACATATACATTTTACCACCGAAATATTCTGAACAAAAAAAAATGTAAAGGTCACACTTATGATTGTACCAAAGCCTAAAAGGAAAGTGAACATGGATAAGTAATAACATCCGTGTCCAGGTTGCCTAATGCTCTCAAATGTCAATCCCATTGGTGACAACATATTTGTTTTTTCCTATGATTATATATTCAAACTCAACCCTGTTGAAAATGTCTAATCCTATCACTCATTTATACTTTGCCTGATTTCGTTATGTCTCTATTGATACCTGCTTTTCTACACAATTTCCCCAGTTCATCATTGTGAAAGACTCTTCACATGTACTGACATTTACATTCACTCTCTAAACGAAACCCTATTGCTAAAGAAGCTTTTTATTCCAAATCATATTCTCACTCTTCTTCCTAAACCTACCGACTATCTTTCTAATCCTACCGACTATCCCTTTTTAACTGGATGTTCTCTTCTACATTCAATCATCCAAGGTACAAGGTCCTATGCCATTGTATATCGATTTAACTGAGACAATTGTACAGAACGTAATTCAACACTATGCATCCCAATCAAGGGCCCAATGCCCTTCTGGGCTTCAAATCTTTCTTAGATTTCCGTTTTCATACATATATTTCACTTATATATTCTTATAAATATCGCAGGTACCCAATCCCTTTATTCATCCTGCAGAATGATTCCTAACCCAAATCAAACATATAATGAACCCTAACCATACACTAACTTTACCGAAGAGCAGGGACAGAGTTGGTTTTAAAATACAGGAATGTAGGGTATCTTCACCTGCTGAGAACCTCAAATGTTCATGCAGAAATGATCCCTGGTGAAGATGAAGGCAGCTATGAAATACCTCAGAAAGCAAAAGTCATCTTCCATGGCAGTCATCCTGGTCGGGTTGAAGGGTTGTGTCTGAATCACTCTCTCTTCTTAATGTATACAAGATGGACCAAACCAGTTCTGTGTGGAGAGCTGTTCCGGGGTGCTTATGATTGATATAACATTCTAACTTGTGAAAGTGTTACAGGAAAACAGGGGCAGCCTCCACCTAATGGGACTTTTGGAAGCAACTGTTAGGGCAAAGTGGTTGCCAAGGCAGTGATGTAATTCAGATCCTGAAGGAAGTGACCTCACCTCACTTCCTTGGTGATGAAACTCTCTGAACTTGGGATCCAGTAAGCCAGGAACCCAGACACAGTCCCTGTCCCAGTCCCAGTGGTCTCATATGTTTGGATTTACCAAGGACAGAGTCAGTCTTTCTTTGAACCTACAGATGTGAGGATGGCCAAATGCCAGGAAACCTTTGAAGAGGGGCTTTTCCTCAGAAAGCAGGTAGTGTCTCACCACTGGCTCTTGACAACTTCACAGAGTTGGCCAAGCAGACCAGAACTGAGACAGGAGAGGTCATTTTGGGGAAACATAGTATGGCCCACCAGTCAGAGGACACTCCGGAGAGTCACAGACCTACTTGGGGGAAGGAGGTGCCTTTGTGGGTGTGGGTGTGATTTTGTGGTTTTGTCTCAAGTTCTCAGAATAGGTGGGAAAGGCAGTTTGTTTGGTTTGGAGTGGACTACTTTTAGTAAGTCCTTTGACAAGGCGAGTGTCTGTGTATCCCACTGTGTTCATGATTATAGACATTAGAAGAGAGAAGGCATCAATGGATGTTTCCTGTCTACTAGAAAGCTTGCCAGCATTCATTGTGCCCAATATATGAGTGGAATCAGGCTTGCCTTATGGATGGGCAACACCTACTAGCTTCATAATTTCCTGTTTTCTCCTTCAATTCTGGCAACACTCCAGAATAGTATCATGGTTTTGTGTCCAAGATATGTACCACCTCCAATATCTGTGACATGGCCATGTACTAGATAGTTGAAGGGAATGGCTAGCATCTCAGAAATCTCAGATATCAGTTGACCAGGAAAGTCTCAGTGGAGAAACCCTGCTTTGGTCCTTTTGCTTACCTATTCTTCTGTTGCCCTGAATGTCAGGAAGAACTTTGCCTCAAGCCACCACTTTGTGAAGCCTGAAGAAAACAGTTTTCAAATGCAAATGAATGGGCATCACGTGTGGATCCATGCTTAATTGCTTTGAAAAGGGATATGTCTGAATCAGTCTCTTGGCCCTGTGTGAGGCTGAGGCTTAGATTCTCAGCACCTGATGGATCTAAAGATACATCCCATGCATGCATCGAAAACCAAAATGGCAAAAAGATCAGATATTGTTGATTAACTCTCTTGCCTTCCTCTGGTAGGTTCCTGACATCCATCAAGTGAGAACAGGGATCCTTTGGGTCAAATGAGTTCTTCAAAACCCAGCAGAGGCTAGCCCATAGGTGCTTGTTTTTCTCATGACTCCAATTCACTTAAAGAATCTAAACCTCAAAGTCAGTAGGCCTCAAGTTGTAGAAGCTAAGCAGTATTAAAGGAAGGCCTATTTGATCACTCCTGGTTTACAAGAAGGGTGTCCATGCCACCCTGACTTTAGGCAAATGAGGTGCAGGAAGCTTATTTTGGACACTGACGTGGGCTGCTCCCCTCATGGAAACCTCCAGCCACAGGTTATGATGAGTGTATATATGGAAGAAGATTTGGGCCATGTGGGAGTGTTTGGGATTTAATTGTGGACATTTGAATGGTGGTTTGAAGAGATGACTGGGTCCACGTGGGCTTGCACCCTGGTGTGATTCCCCTTAGAGACTGAGTTGTGGTACTGATCTCAGAGAAGTATTGCCATGAATTGTGTTGGGATTTTAGATGGCCATGCATGAGAGTTGCCCTTGGAAAGACATCTAGGCCCAAGTTGACTTTCCACAGATCACAGGGAATCTCAGCCAGGATATCACATGATTTTATTCTTAAAGACTTGGCAGCCATTTTTGAGAGTCAAAACACACATGGACCTCACATTGTAGACCTCAATGGGCCTGGCTTAATCTGACATTTTGGCCACTCTTTGGGAAGCCTTGCCTGTGAGAATTCTCCAGAGTTTTCATTGAAATGAACTTACTCACCATTTAATGGTTCCTGAATAAATTGAAACCCACAGTGCCTCCAACTTCTTCCTTGAAAATTGGCTAGATAAATACCATAAAAATTTTTGAAATTCCCATGACTGGGTGGCACTGGAGAACATTTGGATGTCCTGTTGCTGATCATGAGTATGTAAGACAGTGCCTTGATTGACTTGGTTTTATGAAAATGGTGTAGAACAGAGATGCCAGTAAGTTGGATCCTGTTGAGTAGTTGTCCTAGAGCAGTGGTTGGCAGGTGTGTGATAAAACATCTGTGTTGGGCCATGTGGATCTGCCATTGTCTTGCAAATGGATTGTGACTGACATTTTGAAGCCAGTAGACTCTTATATGTAAAAGCATATTGTTATATGGAGAGGTTTCAGGGCAATGTTCAGAATCAGGTTGCTATGGTCAATGGGGCAAGCAATGTGGGATAGAAGCCTGGTTGGTGCATTCTCCTGCAGAACCCGACCCACCACAATTGACAGAACTCACTTCAGCACTGTGTCCCTGTTGAACTCCTTGTATTTCATGAAGCAAATTCCAAACTCCCAGTGCAGCAGCAAGAAACACCACGAATAGTGGAGGATGACCAAATGGATTTACAGTCCACACGGGGAGACACTTAGACCCCAGTGGCCACAAGTTACATACAAATAGAAAATTCAGCACTGATGCCTCATGTTCATTGGAAAATAAGAAACAATGTCATTCATGTCACATAGATGAAGACCCAGCTTTGATGGTCTCACTCCAAATGAAGCTAATGCTCCTGACAACAGCATATATTTCATTGCCCAACCTTAGAGGCAGTTTCTCCAGATGTCAGGCTGGCAGAACTTCATGTTTGTGGAGTGTTTACCCTGTCCCTTACTTTTGGAAACTCCTCTACCACCTCCAAATTGTGAACTCCTGAGAATTTTCCATTCCACATATGTATTCACAGATTTTCTAACTCCTCTCCTCTAATTGTGTCTTATGTGGGGCGAAGGTAATGTCAAGGCATTGTTATGAATGAGAGTGGGAAGTTTTTTGTGTAGCACATATTTGCATATACATTGGATACATTTTCAAATTTTCCTATCGAAATACTGAATCCCTGACACTAACACATACCCTAATAGACTTTGACTTCTAATCCTAATATTATGGAGAAAAATAACCCAAACAGAATAGAAATACAAGAGGTTCACAGGAGGCATGGTGTATAGTTGGACTTGCCTTTCGTATGATAAATGGTAGGTGTTATAAATCTAGCGAATTTTAATTGAAATAGTCCTCCATGTGTTTTAAAAGTTAACAAATATGTGAATAACTGTCTCCCTTTCTCTGTAGCCTATTCATCACATGTATTTTTATATGCACATATCGAATTCTACCTGGTATAACTCGTACATTTTGTGAGGTGGCTGGCTTGGCAGATACAAATTGTGAGAAGAGATCACTCCTACTAAATGCTGTTGGAACCGAAAATTCAAGATACGGGTGAGCTTCTTAGTTGAACGACATAAATCCATGTTCATTTAAATGAATATTTTTGGATCTGTGGATGATATATATTTCATGGTGAATTTCGATTGGCATACATAATGCTACTTTTTTAATGTCTCTGTGTGTATGTATATATATACATATATATATTTTTTTTTTCACTTTGCAGATTTTTCAAAATATGAAGTATATTTTTCTTATTATACACTCCCTAAATTCATTCATATTCATGTATGTGGATTTATAATCAACTTTTCAAAAGATTTTTCTCAGAAATATTCATCCACCTGAAATACTTATTTGTTTCCTAGTACTGAAAACTAACTTCAGGGGATCATATGATGGCTGCGAAGGGAGTGCATCACCCCCATATACCGCATCACTGTGCGGGAGAATGACGAGTTAGAATGGCTAAAACCTATCTTGTTAGGAATTTCCAGCAAAATTGTGGTTCTCCAAAACCTAGTGTACTAATTTCCATCTCACGAGGATCAGCTACGGGAACTCAAACGCGAGTGATTTGTCCTCACAGAAGGTCATGTGGCTTATTCAGGAAATCGCTCCGTGGCTAGAGTCTGTGGTGCGTGCTGGGAAACGACGAGATAGCAACGCAAATATACAGTGGTGCAGATACTGTGGGCTCCTGCCAGGTATGCAATCACTGTGCTCAGTGCTGAATTCTGGGTTTGAGACGGGGAAGCATGCAGTCCAACTCGTTTCTCCGCACCAGTCAGACCTCAGAGGAACCCAGCGGCCACCATCTTGGAGAGGTGACGTCACCATCCCTGTTTTCGACTGATCGCAGCTTATTCAGCTATAGAACCGGTAATTTCAGGATGCCATTCACCTTTGTCTTGCAGACAAATTACTCAGGCTCAGTGCTAGAGAACCCGCAGAAACTGCGTCTTGGAGCCTGCTTCTATTAGAACATACACCGAGCCCAGAGCGGCCGAATTCCGCCTCCCGGAACTGATCTGGCCCTGGGCTAAAGAACCTGCGGAAACTGCTTCTCGGTCCGGGTCTTGCTGAATACTGTGGAGGTAAATATCAACCGAGCCTTCATAGGGAGTGCAACAGGATTGAGACGGGGCTTGTGAGTGCCGGTCAGAACTCACCCATTGCTTTAGTCACCCAGCAAAGGGAACAAAATGCTGCCTTTTGCATGGGATACCAACATGGCAGAGATCTGATGTCATCAGAAAGCAGCAGAGGAGATAACTTCATTGATACCATCGGTGACAGAAACAGTTGGTCTCCTGGTAAAGAAAGTGAGTCACAAACACCCGGGTCTCTCTCACTTTGTCATCAAGCCAGAGGGGCAGAGCAGAGCCGCCGCCCACGCCCGGAACAGGCCCAGCGACACACCTGCATGGTAGTCACGTCACCCCAATTGGAATAGAGGCAGAGCAGAGCCGCCACCCTTGCCCAGAACAGGCCCAGTGACCCGCAGGCATGGTAGTCAAATCACCCGAATTGGAATAGTTGCAGAGCAGAGCCTTCTCCCTCACCTAGTACAATCCCAGTGGCCCACCGGCATGGTAGTCAGGTCACCCCAATATTAGTAGGGGCAGAGCAGAGCCTTCGCCCGCACCCAGAACAGGCCCAACAACCTGCCGGCATGGTAGTCACGACCTCCCAAATGGAGTAGTGGCAGAGCAGAGCCATCACCCGCACCCGCAAGGTAGGCACACCTGCACCTGACTGGCAGAAGAGGCCCATCGCCCTGCCGGAGCGGCAGACACTTCACCCCATTTGGAATAGGAGCAGAGCAGATCCGTTGCCCGTGCCCGCAAGGTAGGCAGACCTGCGACAAACTGGCGGAACAGGCCCAGCAACACACCTGCATGGTAGTCACGTCACCCCAATTGGAGTAGGGGCAGAGCAGAGCCGCCGCCAGCACCTACAAGGTAGGCAGACCTGCGACTGATCGGCAGAACACCCCAGGGGTCCACGGGCCTGGTAGACACGTGACACCAATTGGAGGAGGGGTAGAGCAGAGCCGCCTCCCGCGCCTGCATGGTAGGCAGACCTGAAACCGATCAGGAAAACAAGCCCAGCGGCCCGTCAGCAAGGTAGTTAGATCACCCTAATTGGAGGAGCAGCACAGCCCCCCTGCGCCCATGCAAGGGAGACTTTGCAACTATACAAGAGCAATATAAATATATAGGAGGAAAATTTCAAAATCACAAAAGTTTCACCAAGCAGAAAGAAAAGCGAGCAGTATGATAAGACAAGGAAAAAAGGACCACAAGCAATGCAGGTCAGCACAACTTTAGAAGAGGTAATAGCTGCAGTAAATGGAATGTCAGATAAAGAACTCAGGATATACATGGTTCAGATGATCTGGAGTCTCAAGGAAGACATTAGACAGCAAAATCAGACAATGAAAAATCACTTCGACAATGAATTACATAAACAAATTCAAGAAGCAAAAGATCAGCTATACAGGGAGATAGAGGTTGTAAAAAATAACAAACAGAAATCCTAGAAATGCAGAAAGCAATAAACCAACTTAAAAACTCAATTGAGAATACTACCAGCAGAGTAGAACACTTAGAAGATAGAACATCAGACAATGAAGACAAAGTATTCCAACTTGAAAAGAACATAGACAGCTCAGCAAGACTGTTAAGAAACCATCAACAGAATATCCAAGAAATACGGGATAACATAAAGAGACCAAACTTAAGAGTCATTGGAATACAGGAAGGTATAGAGGTCCAAACAAAAGCAATGAGCAATGTATTCAATGAAATAATACGAGAAAACTTCCCAGACTTGAAGAATCAGACTGACTCCCAAGTCCTAGAAGCCTACAGGACACCGAATGTGCAAAATCATAAGAGATCCACACCTAGACACATTATAATGAAGATGCCCAACGTACACAATAAGGAGAGAATTTTAAATGCTACAAGAGAAAAAAAAAGCAGATTACATTTAGGGGTAAACCAATCAGGATAACAGCTGATCTTTCAACACAGACTCTGAAAGCTAGAAGATCCTGGATTAACATTTTTCAAACACTGAAAGAAAATGGATTCCAACCAAGAATTGTGTATCCAGTGAAATTAAGCATCAGGATGGAAGATAAAATCATAACCTTCTATGTTAAAAAAAAAGTTAAAATAAATTGTAGCTAGAAAACCATCTCTTCAAAACATCATCGGCAAAATATTACAGGAAGAGGAAATGGAAAATAACAATAAAAACCAACAGTGGGAGGTAGTACAGTAAAAGGGGGAAATAATCAATGTAGAAAACAATCCATGTTTAATAACATAAATAAACAAATAGGGCTGGAAGAACAACCATTATCTCAATAATAACCGTAAATGTTAATGGCTTAAACTCACCAATTAAGAGACACAGGCTAGTAGAATGGATCACAACACAAGACCCAATAATATGCTGCCTACAGGAGACGCATTTGATAGGAAAAGACATACATAGACTGAAGGTGAAAGGTTGGGAAAAATCATATCACTTATATGGACTTCGGAAACAAGCAGTGGTGTCCATACTCATATCAAATAAAATAGATTTCAAGCCAAAGTTAATCAAAAGGGATAAAGAGGGACACTACATACTGCTCAAGAGAACCATACACCAACAAGACATAACCATTATAAATATATATATGCCCCAAACAATGGTGCAGCTATGTCCATCAAACAAACTTTTCTCAAGATCAAGAGTCTAATAGACCACCATACAATAATCATGGGAGACTTCAACACACCTCTCTCACCACTGGACAGGTCTTCCAAACAAAAGTTGAAATAGAAAACTATAGAACTCAATAACACAATTAATAACCGAGACTTAATTGACATATATCGAATATACTCCTCAACATAAAGCAGTTACATTTTTCCTCAGCAGCACATGGATCCTTCTCAAAAATAGATCATATATTATGTCACAGGGCAATTCTTAGACAATATAAAGAAGTAGAAATAATACCATGCATCTTATCTGATCATAATCTAATATAAACTAAAAATCAATGATAAACGAAGGAAGGAAAAATCATGCATCACTTGGAGAATGAACAATAGGTTACTGAATGATCAATGGGTTATAGAAGACATCAAGGAGGAAATTAAAAAATTCTTAGAGATAAATGAAAACACAGGCACAACATATCAGAATCTATGGGACACACTGAAATCCGTTCTAAGAGGAAAATTCATTGCTTGGATTTCATTCCTTAAAAAAAGAAAAAAAAAAACAAAACAAATAAATGATGTCATACTTCATCTCAGAATCCTAGAAAAAGAAGAGGAAAACAACAGCAAAATAAGTAGAAGGTAAGATTTAATTAAAATCAAAGCTGAAATTAATGAAATCGAAACAAAAGAAACAATTGAAAAAATTGAGAAAACTAAAAGTTGGTTCTTTGAAAAAATAAATAAAATCGACAGACCCTTAGCCATGCTAATGAAGAGAAGAAGAGAGAAAACTCAAATTACTGGCATACGGGATGAAAAGGGCAACATCACATGTTAAGGTATATAAACAAGTCAGGATGGCACCTGGTATTTTGCCAGAGAAATGTTAGGGTCTGTAAACAAGTCTGGATGGCGCCTGGAAAAATGCCATAGAGAGTGGTTTGTGAAGTAACAAAAGCAAGCCATTAAGTGTGGAGATTCCTTATTGGTTCACTGCTGGATCTATTTTATGCTAATTAGATAAGCTATATAAAATGTATAAATATCGCTCAGATGCTACAATAAACGGCTTCCATTCCTGCTGTATCAATCTACACAAGTTATTTGTCACCCCCTGGCAATCACAGCAGATATTTCTGAAATACAGAAGATAATCAGAAATTAATTTGATTCGTTATATTCCAATATAATAGAAGATAGTGAAAGCATCGAAAAATTTCTTAAGTCATATGATCTGTCCAGATTGAGTCAGGAGGATATAGACAACCTAAACAGACCAGTATCAATTGAGGAAATAGAAGAAACCATCCAAAGATTACCAACTAAGGAAAGACCAGGACAGTATGGGTATACAGCAGAGTTTTACAAACCCTTTAAATATGAACTAATACCAATACTTTTCAAGCTATTTCAGGAAATTGAAAAAGAGGGAGATCTTCCAAATTCATTCTACCAGGCCAATATCACCCTGATTTCTACACCAGACATAAACACTTCAAACAAAGAAAACTACAGACCAATATCCCTAAGGAATCTAAATGCAAAAATCCCTAATTAAATTCTGGTGAATCAGATACAAAAACATATTAAAAAAATTGTGCACCATGATCAAGTAGGATTCATCCATGGAATTCTAGGCTTGTTCAATATACGAAAATCAATAAATGTTATTCACCACATCAATAGACTTAAAAATAAGAACCATATGATCATCTCGATAGATGCACAAAAAGCATTCGACAAAGTACAGCATCCCTTTATCTTCAAAACTCTAGAAAAACTAGGAATAACAGGATCATACCTCAATATTGTAAAAGCAATCTATGCTAATCCTCAAGCTAGCATCATTCTGAATCTAGAAAAATTGAAGGCATTCCCTCTAAAATCTGGAACAAGAATGGGATGCCCTCTCTCACTACTTCTGTTCAATACAGTTCTCGAAACACTGGCCAGAGCAATTAGACAGACGGAAGAAATTAAAGGCATAAAAATAGGAAAAGAACAACTTAAATTATTACTATTGCAGATGACATGATTCTATACCTAGCAGACCCAAAAGGGTCTACAAAGAAACTAATAGAGCTAATAAATGAATGCAGCAAAGTGGCAGGATATAAAATCAACACGCATAAATCAAAGGCATTCCTCTATATCAGGGACAAATCCTCTGAAATGGAAATGAGAACAACCACTCCATTCACAATATCCTAAAAAAAAAAAAGATGGGAATCAACCTAACAAAAGAGGGGAAAGTCTCATACAATGAAAACTACACAACCCTAAAGAGAGAAATATAAGAAGATCTTAGAAGATGTAAAAATATACCCTGTTCATGGAAAGGCAGAACTAACATCATCAAAATGGTGATATTACCAAAATTTCTCTATAGGTTTAATGCAATGCCAAACAAATCCCAAAGGCATTTCTTGTAGAAATAAAGAAAGCAATCATGAAATACATATGGAAAAATAAAAGTTCCAGAATAGCAAAAACAATGCTAGGCAGGAAGTGTGAATCAGGCGGTAGAGCGATACCAGACTTCACACTATACTACAGAGCAATAGTAACAACAATAGCATGGTACTGGTACCAAAACAGGCTTGTGGACCAATGGTACTGAATAGAGGACACAGAAACCAATCCACAAAACTACAACTATCTTATATTTGATAAAGGGGCTAAAAGCATGCAATGGAGGAAGGATAGCATCTTCAACAAATGGTGTTGGGAAAACTGGAAATCCATATGTAACAAATTGAAACTGAATCCCTTTCTCTTGCCATGCACAAAAGTTAACTCAAAATGGATCAAGGAGCTTGATATCAAATCAGAGACACAGTGTCTGATAGAAGAAAAATTTGCTTACGATGTACATACTGTGGGGTCGGGCTCCAAATTCCACAATAGGACACCCATAGCACAAGAGTTAATAACTAGAATCAACAAATGGGACTTACTCAAACTAAAAAGTTTTTTCTCAGCAAAAGAAACAATAAGAGAGGTAAATAGGGAGCCTACATCCTGGGAAGAAATCTTTACTCCTCACACTTCAGATAGAGCCCTAATATCCAGAGTATACAAAAAACTCAAAAAATTAGACAATAAGATAACAAAGAACCCAATCAACAAATGGGCTGAGGACCTCAACAGACACTTATCAGATGAGGACTTACAATCAATCAACAAGTACATGAAAAAATGCTCACCATCTCCAGCAGTCAGAGAAATGCAAATCGAAACCACCCTAAGATACCATCTCACTCCAGTAAGATTGGCAGCCATTATGAAGTCAAACAACAAGTTCTGGCAATGATGTGGGGAAACAGGTACACTTCTACATTGCTGGTGGGACTGCAAATTGGTGCAGCCAATTTGGAAAGCAGTATGAAAATTTCTTGGAAAGCTGGGAATGGAACCACCATTTGACCCAGCTATTCCCCTACTCAGTCTATTCACTAAAGACCTAAAAACAGCATGCTACAGGGACACTGCTACATCGATGTTCATAGCAGAACAATTCACAACAGCAAGACTGTGAAACCAACTTAGATAACCTTCAATGAAAGAATGGATAAAATACTGTGGCATTTATACACAATGGAGTATTACTCTGCATTGAAAAATTAAAAAAAATCATAGAATTTGGAGGGAAATGGATGGCATTAGAGCAGATTATGCTAAGTGAAGCTAACCAATCCTTAAAAAACAAATGCCAAATGTCATCTTTGATATAAGGAGAGTAACTAAGAACAGAGGAGAGACGAAGAGCATGACAAGATGATTAACATTAAAGCGGGATGAGAGGTGGAAAGGAAAGGGAGAGAGAAGGAAAATTGCATGGAATTGGAAGGAGACCCTCAGGGTTATACAAAATTACATACAAGAGAAAGTGAGGGGAAAGAGAAAAATAATACAAGGGGGACAAATTTATTACAGTAGAGGGGGTAGAGAGAGAAGAGGGGAGGGGCGGGGAGGGGAGGGGGGATAGTAGAGGATAGGAAAGGCAGCAGAATTCAATAGACACTAGTATGGCAATATGTGAATCAATAGATGTGTAACTGATGTGATTCTGTAATCTGTACACGGGGTAAAAATGGGAGTTTATAGCGCACTTCAATCAAAGTGTGAAATATGTTATAACAACAACTATGTAATGTTTTGAACAACCATAAATAAAAATGAAATAAAACTAACTACGGTGAATAATGCATGCAATCCTAATATTTCTACAGTAACTGACCCAGTTTAACATCAATGCAAGTAGATTCCTATGGGACATGATGTGTACTTTGACCTTCATTTTTATTCAACACTGGTACATTACTATTTCATCAGTTTATGCACATCACAGGATATATATTTCATCCACAATTTAGGAAAGTTATAGGCATTTGTTTCACTTTCAATCAATTCCAGCTTCAGAACACATGGATTCCTCCATATTTCTTGACTGGTCTTTTCATGAGACTTCTTTCCAAACACATTATTTTCGATTTCCATAAACACTTTTGAAACAAAACTCACACACACTTCATGATAAACAATAACCCTAAGATTACCATTATATATGTAACTGGTTGGAGTGAATGATTGTATGTCAATATATGATTTCCTATATATTTTAAGATATCAATTCAATCCATTATTTAAAGAGAAAAAAGTTATATTATTTATTCACACTATGGTCTATTCATGCATTATCTCTATATTCATTGACACAGGGTACACCACTTGGTACCCACAATACTAATTTATGTGTCCTCAAATATTGCTCCCAGAAATGGTGGAAGAAATACACACATCATATGATCTACATATATATTTGATCACAATAATTTTCTGGGCACAAAATGCAAAGGTCACACTTATGATTGTACCAAATCCTAAATTGAAAGTGAACATGGCTTACTAAAAACATCCATGTCCAGGTTGCCTAATGCTTTCAAATGTCATTCCTATTGGTGACTACATATTTGTTTCTTCCTAAGATTATGTATTCAATCTCAACCCTGTTGAAAATGTCTAATCCTATCACTCACTATATAATTGCCTCATTTCGTAATGTCTCTATTGATATTTTCCTTCCTACATATTTTCCCCAGTTAATCATTGTGACTGACTCTTCACATGTGCTGACATTTATATTCACTCTATAACCGAAACCCTAATGCTACAGAACTTTTTGTCCAATTTTTATACTCACTCATTTTTTATAAACCTACCGACTATCTTCCTAATCCCACCGACTATCTCAATTTGAGTGGATGTTCTCTTCTAAAATCAAACATCCAAGGTATAAGGTCCTATGCCATTGATTATCAATTTATCTGAGACATCTGTGTAGAACGTAATTAAAAGCTAAGTATCCCAATCAAGGGCCTAATGCCCTTCTGGGCTTCAAATCTTACCAACATTTCTGTTTTCATACTTATATTTCACCTCTATAATCTTATAAATATCACAGGTTCCCAATACTATTAATCATCCTGCAGAAGGATTCGTAATCCAAATCAAACATGTTAATAACCCTAACCATACACTCTTCCCTCAACCTAACTTTACAGAAGAGCAGGGACAGAGTTAGTCTTACAATACAGGAATGTAGGGGATCTGCCTCCTGCTGAGAACCTCAAAGGTCCATGCAGGTTTGATCCCTGGAGAAGATTAGGCAGCTATGAAGGACCTGAGAGAGAAAAAGTTATCTTCCATCTCAAACAACCTTTCCAAGATGAAGGGTTTTGTCTGAATAAGCCTCTCTCTTCTTAATGTAGAGAAGATGGACCATACCAGGCATGTGTGGAGAGCTGTTCCTGGGTGCCTATGGTTGATATACCATTCTAACTTTTGAAAGTGTCACAGGAAGTAAGGGCTGCCTCCATCTCATAGTACTATTGGAAGCAACTGTTAGGACAAAGTGGTTGCCAAGGCAGTGACCTCATTAAATTCCTGAAGAGATTAATCTCACCTCACTTCCTTGGTGATGAAACTCTCTGAACTTGGGATCCGGGAAGCCAGGCACGCAGAGCCAGTCCCATTCCCAGTCCCAGTGGTCTCACTTGTTTGGATTTAACAAGGACAGAGTCAGTCTTTCTGAGTACCTACTGATGTGAGGATGGACAAATGTCAGGAAAGCTCTGAAGAGAGGCCTTTCCTGAGAAAGCAGGTAGTGGCTCACAGCTGGCTAGTGACAACTTCACAGATTGGGCCAATGAGACCATATCTGACACAGGACAGGCGATTTCATCAGAACATAGTATGGCCCACCAGTCAGAGGACACTCCTGATAGTCACAGACCTACTTGGGGGAAGGAGCTGCCTTTGTGTGTGTGGGTGTAGGTTTGAGGTTTTGTCTCATGTTCTGAGAATAGGTAGGAAAGGCAGTTTATTTGTTTTGGAGTGAACTGTTTCTGGTAAGTCGTTTGACAAGGCCAGTGTCTCTATGTCTGTGTATCCCACTGTGTCCGGGGTTTTAGACATTAGAAAAGAGAATGAATCATTGTATGTGTCCTGACTAGTAGAAAGCTTCCCAAGATTCATCTTGCCCAATTTATGAATGGACTGTGGCTTGACTTATGCGTGGGCAACTCCTACAATCTTGCTAAGTTCCTGTTTTCTTCCTGAATCCTGGCCAATTTCCCAGAATAGGCTCATTTTTTTTGTGTCCAAAATATGTACCACCTCCAAGCTCTGAGACTTGGCCATGTACTGGATAGCTGAAGGGAATGGGAGAATCTCAGAAAACTCAGATATGAGTGTGACCAGAAAATTCTAATGGAGAAACCCTGCTTTGGGCCTTTTGCTTACCAATTGTTCTGTTGCCCTGAATGTCCGGAACATCTTTGCCTCAGGCCACACCTTTGTAGAGCCAAAAGAAATAGTTTTCAAACAGAAATGAAAGGGCATCACCTCTGGCTCTTTGCTTAATTGCTTTGGAAAAGGATGTGTCTGAATCAGCTTTTTGGCCCTGTGTGAGGCTGCGGCTTAGATTTTTATCACCTGATGGATCTAAAGAAAGATCCCATGTGTGCATCCAAAACCAAAATGGACAAAAGAGCATTCATTTTGGATGAAGTCTCTCACATTCCTCTGTAAGGTTCCTGACCTTCATCAAGTGAGAATAGTGATCATTTGGTTCAAATGTGTTCCTCAAAACCCTGCAGAGGATAGCCCATAAGTGCTTGATTTTTCTCATGACTCCAAATCACATAAAGACTCTAAGCCCCACAGTCAGTAGGCTTCAAATTGGAGAAGCAGTGCCATCTTAATGGCCGGCCAATTTGATCACTCCTGGTTCACTGGAAGGATGTCCAGGCCACCCTGATTTTAGGCAAATGAGGGGCAAGGGTGGTTATTTTGGACACTGTCTTGGGCCGCACCCCTCATGGAAACCTCCAGCCAGAGGTTATGATGAGTGTGTATTTAGAAAAGATGAGTGACATGTGGGAGTGTTTTGGATTTAATTGTGGATATTTGTGTGGCAGTTGGAAGACATAACTGGGTCTACCTGGGCTTGAACTTTGGTGTGATTCCCCTTAGAGACTGAGTTCAGAATCTGACCTCAGAAAAGTATTGCCATGTATTGTGTTGGGATTAAAGAGGCCATGTATGAGAGTCACCCTTGGAAACTGAGAACTAGCGCCAGAGTGGCTTTGCACAGAGAACTGGGAATCTCAGCCAAGGTATCACATGATTTCATTCGAAAGACTTGGCAGCCATATTTGAGAGTCAAAACACACATGGACCTCACATTGTAGACCTCAATGGGCCTGGCTAAATGTGACCTTTTGTCCACTCTTTGAGAAGCCTTGCCTGTGAGGGTTCTCCAGAGCTTTCATTGAAATAATCTTCCTCTCCATTTAATGGTTCCTGAATAAATTGAAACCCACAGTGCCTCCAACTTCATCCTTGAAAAATTTCTAGATAAATACCGTGAATTTTTTGAAATTCCCACGACTAGGTTGCACTAGAGAACCTTTGGATGTCCTGCTGCTGAACATGGATGTACCTGACAGTGCCTTGCTTGACTGGGTTTTATGAAAATGGTGTAGAACAGAGGTCCCAGTAAGTTGCAGCCTCCTGAGAAGTGGGCCTAGAGTTGTGGTGGGCAGGAGTGTGATAAAACTTCTGTGTTGGAGCAATTTGGATCTTCCATTGGCTTACAAATGGCTTGTGGCTTACATGGTGCAGCCAGCAGACCCTTATAAGTAAAGGCATCTTGTTATATGGAGAGGATTCAGGGCAATGTTCAGAATCAGGTTGCTATGGACAAGGATGCAATGGGGCAAGCTTTGAGGGACAGAAGATTGGTTGGTGCATTTTTCTGCTGTCCCTGACCCACCACACGTGATAGAACTCCCTCCTGCACTGTGTCCCAGTTGAACTCCTTCTATTTTATGAAGCAAATACGAAACTACCAGTGCAGCAGGAAAAACCCCACAAAAAGTGTAGGAGGGCCAAATGGCTTCACAGTTCAACGGGGAGACACTTAGACCCCAGAGGCCACAGTTTACTTAAAAAGAAAAATATCAGCACTGCTGCCTCATGTTCATTGAAATATCAGAAACAATGTCTTCCAGGTCTCATAGATGCAGACCCAGCTTTGATGGTCTCACTACAAAGAAAGCCAAATCTCCTGAAAACAACATATATTTCAAGTGCCCTATCTCAGAGGCAGTTTCTCAAAAAGCTTTTAGGCCAGCAGAGCTCCATGTTTGTGGAGTGTTTACCCTATCCCTTGCTTTTGGAAACTCCTCTACAACCTCCAAGGTTGTGAACTCCTGAGCATTTTCCATTCCAGATATGTGTTCACTGATTTTCTAACTCTTCTCCTATAATTTTGTCTTACTTGGGGTGAAGGTAATGTCAAGGCATTGTTCTGGATGAGAGTGGGAGGATATTTGTGCAGCATATATATGCATACAAATTGGATTCATTTTCCAATTTTCATTTTGAAATATTGAATCCCTGACACTAACCCATACCTACTAGACTCAGACAACTCATCCTAATATGATAGAGAAAAATAAGCCAAACCTATAGAAATACAAGCAGTTCATTGGAGGCATGTTGTATAGTTGGACTTGAGTTTTGCATTATATAAGGTAAAAGTTATAAATCTAGTCAATTTTTAATCGAAGAAGTTCTCCCTGAGTTTTTAAACTTAAAAAATACGAGAATTCTTGTTTCCCTTTCTCTTTAGCCTATTCACACTTGTATATTTATATGCACATATAGAATCCTACCAGGTATCACACGTACATTTTTGAGGTGGCTGATTGGCATATACAAACTGTGAGAAGAGTTCACTCCTCCTAAACGCTGTTGGAACTGAAAATTCAACCTATAGGGGAGCTTCCTAGTAGAAGAACATTATGCATAAATTCATGTTCTGTAAAATAAATATTTTTGCATCTGTGGATGATATATATTTACTGATGAATTTCGATTCGCATATATATTGCTACTATTAAATGTATGTGAGTGTTTTTTTTTGTGTGTGTATAATATATCTGTACACTCTGCAGATGTTTCAAAATATAAAATATATGTGTCTAATGTAAACCCTCTAAATTCATTCATGTTCATGTATGTGGATTTATAATCAACTTTTCACAAGATTATAATCAGAAATATTCATCCACCTGAAATACATAATTGTTTCCTAGTACTGAAAACTAACTTCAGTGAATGGGGCATACAAATCCTCATTATTCTACAGAAACGCACCCAGTCTAACATCAATGCAAGTAGACTCCTATGGGACATGATATGTAATTTGACGTTCATATGTATTCAACAATGGTACATTATTATTTCTTCAGTTTTTGCACATTTTAAGTTATACACTTCATCCACAAGTTCACAAATTTATAGGCATTTGTTTCAACTTTAATCACTTCTTGCTTCAGAACACAAGTATTGTCAGGGTTTCTTGACAGGTCTTTTCATGAGACTTCTTTCCAAACACATTATTTTAGATTTCCATAATCATTTTTGAAGCAAAACTCACACACTCTTCATGATAAACCAAAACACTAATATTTCCATGAGATATATAACTGGTTGGAATGAATGATTGTGTATCAATATATGATTTCCTTTAATTTTTCAGATATCAATTCAATTCATTATTTAAAGTTCAAAAAAGTTGTATTATTTAGTCACAGTATGTTCTATTCATGCTTTATCTCTACGTTCATAGACACAGGGTACACCTCTTTGTACCCCCAATTCTAATTTTAAATATTCAATATATTGCTCCCAGAAATGGTGAAAGAAATACTCATGTCACCTCATTATCACAGTAATATTCTGGACAAAAAAAGGAAAGGTCACTCTTATGATTGTACCAAAGCCTAAATGGAAAGTGAACATAGATTACTAAAAACATCCATGTCCAGGTTGCCTAATGCTATCAATTGTCAATCCTGTTGGTGACTACATATTTGTTTCCATCTAATTTATATATTCAAACTCAACCCTGTTGAAAATGACTAATTCTATCACTCACTTTATACTTTGCCTGATTTTGTAATGATTCTATTGATATCTGCTTTTCTACATATTTTCCCCAGTTCACCATAGTGACTGACTCTTCATATGTACTGACATCTACATTCACTCCATAACGGAAACCCTACTGGTAAAGAACATTTGGTCCAAATCCTATACTCACTCTTCTTCCTAAAGCTATCGACTATCTTCCTAATCCTAACGATTATCACTTTTTGCCTGGATGTTCTCTTCTAAATTCAATCATCATAGGTACAAGGTCCTACTCCCTTGTATATCGAATTATCTGAGACATCTTTGCAGAACATAATTCAAAGCTAAGTATCCCAATCAAGGGGAAAACCCTTCTGGGCTTCAAATCATACCTAGATTTTTGTTTTCATACTTTTATTTCACATCTATATTCTTGTAAATATCACAGGTTCCCAATACCATTATTCATCACACAGAATGATTCATAACCCAAATCAAACCTGTTATTAACCCTAAGCGCACACTGTTCCCTCAATCTCATTTTACAGAAAAGCAGGGACAGAGTGGTTCTTACAATACAGGAAATTATGGGATCTTCCACCTGCTGAGAACCTCAAAGGTCCATGCAGAAATGATACCTGGAGAAGTTGTAGGCAGGTATGAAGGACCTGAGTGAGCAAAAGTCATCTTCCATGGCAAATAACCTGGTCAGGATGAAGGGATGTGTCTGAATCAGCCTCTCTCTTTTTATTGTAGAGAAGATGGACCAAACCAGGCCTGTGTGGAGAGCTGTTCCTGGGTGCCTATGGTTGATATACCATTCTACCTTGTGAAAGTGTCACAGGAAGTAGGGGAAGCCTCCATCTCATGGGACACTTGGAAGCAACAGTTAGGACAAAGTGGTTGCCAAGGCAGTGACCTCATTCAGTTCCAAAGAATGTGACATACCTCATTTCCTTGGTGATGGAACTCTCTGAAATTTGTATCCAAGAAGCCAGGCACCCAGAGGCAGTCCCAGTCCCAGTCCCAGTGGGCTCACTTGTTTGGATTTACCAAGGACAGAGTCAGTTTTCTTGGTACCTACTGATGTGAGGATGGCCTAATGCCAGGAGAACTCTAAAGAGGGACCTTTCCTGAGAAAGCAGGTAGTGGCTAACCACTTTTTCCTGACAACTACACAGAGTTGAACAAGGAAACAAGATCTGAGAGAAGACAGGCCATTTCGGGGGAACATAGTATGGCCCGCAGTCAGAGGAAACTCTGGATAGTCACAGACCTACTTGGGGTAAGGAGGTGCCTTTGTGGGAGTGGGTGTGGGTTTGTTGTTTTGTCTCATGTTCTGAGAATAGGTAGGAAAGGCGGTTTGTTTGGTTTGTAGTGGACAGTTTCTAGTAAGTTGTTTGACAAGGCGAGTGTTTCTGTTTCGGTGTATCCCAATGTGTCCGTTGTTGTAGACATTAAAAAGAGAATGCATTAATTGATGTGTCCTGTCTAGTATAAGTCTTCCCATAATTCATCCTGCCCAATATATGAATGGACTGCAGCTTGTCTTATCGATGTGCAACACCTACTATCTTTCTAAGATGCTGTTTTCTTCCTGAATTCTGGCCACTCTCCAGAATAGGCTCATGGTTTTGTGTCCAAAATATGTACCACCTCCAAGCTCTGTGACATGTCCATGTAATGGATAGCTGAAGAGAATGGCGAGCATTTCAGAAAACTCAGATATCAGTGTGACCAGGAAAGTCTCAGTGCAGAAACCCTGCTTTGGGCAATTTGCTTACTAATTGTTGTGTTGCACTGAATGTCAGGAAGGTCTTTGCCTCAGGCCACCCCTTTGTGAAGCCTGAAGAAAACAGTTTTCAAATACAAATGAATGGGCATCACCTGTGGCTTCTGGCTTCATTGCTTTGAGAATGGATGTGTCTGAATCAGCCTCTTGGCCATGTGTTTGGCTGTGACTTAGATTCTCAGCACCTGATGAATCTAAAGAATGATCCCATGCGTGCATCCAAAACCATAAGGGCAAAAAATCATTCATTGTGGATGAAGTCTCTTGCCTTCCTCTGTTAGGTTCCTGAACTCCATCTAGTGAGAATAGGGATTCTTTGAGTCAAATGAGTTCTTCAAATCTCTGCAGAGGTGCTTGGGTTTTCGAATAACTTTAAATCACATAAAGAATCTATTCCTGAAATCAGTAGGCCTCAAATTGGAGAAACACAGAAGTATTAACGGCAGGCTTATTTGATCATTGCTGGTTCACAGAAATGGTGTCCAGGCCACCCTGACTTTAGGCAAATGAGGGGAAAACGAGCTGATTTTGGACACTGTCTTGGGCTGCGCCCCTCATGGAAACCTCCAGCCAGAGGTTAAGATGAGTTACTATATGGAATAAGATGAGGGCCATGTGGGAGTGATTCGGTTTTAATTTTGGTCATTTGTGTGGCATTGGAAAAAATGACTGGGTCCACGTGGGCTTGAACTCTGGTGTGATTCCCCTTAGAGACTGGGTTTTAGAACTGAACTCAGAGAAGCATTGCCATGAATTTTGTTAGAATTTCAAGAGGCCACGCATGAAAGTCGCTCTTGGAAATTGAGACCTAGGCCCCGGGTGGATTTCCAAAGAGGCCTGGGAATCTCAGCAAGGATATCACATGATTTTATTCTTAAAGACATGGTTGAGAGTCAAAACACACATGGACCTCACATTGTAGACCTCAATGGGCCTGGCCTAATGTCACCTTTTGACCACTCTTTGGAAAGCTTTGCCTGTGACAGTTCTCCAGAGATTTCATTGAAATGAGCTTCATCACCATTTAATGTTTGCTGAATTAATTGAAACCCACAGTGCCTCCAACTTCATGCTTGAAAAATGGCTAGATATATACCATGAAATTTTTGAAATTTCTATGACCAGGTGGCACTGGAGAAACATTGGATGTCCTGTTGCTGATCATGAGTATACCAGACAGTGCCTTGATTTACGGAGTTTCATGAAAATGGTGTAGAATAGGATGGCAGTAAGTTGGAGCCTGCTGAGTAGTGGGTCTAGAGCAGTGGTGGGGAGGTGTTTGATAAAACATCCGTGGTAGGGCCATGTGGATCTACCATTGGATTCCAAATGGCTTGTAACTGGCGTGGTACAGCCAGCAGACCCTTATATGTAAAACCATCTTGTTATATGCAGAGTTTTCAGAGGAAAATTAAGAATCAGGTTGATATGGACAAGGGGGAAATGGGGCAAGCTGTGAGAGATCGAAGCTTATTTGGTGCATTCTCTAGCAGACCCTGACCCACCACACGTGACAGAACTCCCTCCAGCACTCTGTCCCAGATTAGCTCCTAGTATTTCGTGAAACAAATACCAAACTCACAGTGCAGCAGCAAAAAAACCACAAAAAGTGGAGGAGGACCAAATGGCTTTACAGTCCACACGGGGAGAAATTTAGTCCCCAGTGGCCTCAGTTTACCTACAAAGAGTGGATTCAGCACTGCTTCTTCTTGTTCATTGGAAAATAAGAAACCATGTCCTCCAGGTCACATAGATGCAGACCCAGCTTTGATGGTCTCCCTACAAAGGAAGACAAATCTCCTGAAAACAACATATATTTCAAGGGCGGAAGCTCAGAGGCAGTTTCTCAAAAAGTTTTTAGGCCAGCAGAGCTCCATATTTGTGGAGTGTTTACCCTGTCCCTTAGTTTTGCAAACTCCTCTACCACCTCCAAGGTTGTGAACTCCTGAGCATTTTACATTCCAGATATGTATTCACTGATTTTGTAACTCTTTTCCTCTAATTGTGTCTTACTTGGGGTGAAGGTAATGTCAAGGCATTCTTCTGGATGAGAGCGGGAGGATATTTGTGCAGCATATATTTACATACACATTGGATTCATTTTCCAATTTTCCATTCGAAATGCTGAATTCCTGACACTAAGCCATACCTAGTAGATTCTAACTATTCATCCTAATATAATGGGGAAAATTAACCCAATACAATAGAAATACAAGCACTTCAGAGGAGACATGTTGTATAGTTGGACTTGACATTTGCATTATATAAGGTACGAGTTATAAATGTATTCAAATTTTAATGGACATATTCTCCATGTGTTTTTAAACTTAACAAATATGTGAATTCTTGTTTCCCTTTTCTTTAGCCTATTCACACATGTATATATATATGCATATATAGAATCCTAGCAGGTATCACATGTACATTTTGTGAGGTGGCTTTCTTAGCAGATACAAATTGTGAGAAGAGTTCACTCCTCCTAAATGCTGTTGGAAATAAAAATTCAACCTATAGGAGACCGTCCTAGTCGAACAACGTTATACATAAAGTCATATTCAGTAAAATAAATATTTTTGCATTTCTGGATGACATATATTTACTGATGAATTTCGATTGGCATTTATATTGGTACTTTTTAATGTCTGTGAGTGTTGTGTGTGTGTGTGTGTGTGTGTGTGTGTGTGTGTGTATAGATATAGATATAGATATAGATATACTCTCCAAATTTTTCAAAATATGAAATATATGTGTCTAATATACACTCTCTAAATTCATTCTTGTTCATGTATGTGGATTTATAATCAACTTTTCACAAGATTATAATCAGTAATATTCATGCACCTGAAATACATATTTGTTTCCTAGTACTGAAAACTAACTTCAGTGAATGGTGCATACATATCCTAATTATTCTACAGTAACTGACCCAGTCTAACATCAATGCAAGTAGACTCCTATGGGACATGATATGTAATTTGGCATTCATTTGTATTCGACACTGCTACATTATTGTTTCTTCAGTTTTTTCACATCATAGGATATACATTTCACCCACAAGTTCACAAATTAATAGGCATTTGTTTCAACTTTAATCACTTCTTGCTTCAGAACACATGTATTGTCAGGGTTTCTTGACTGGTCTTTTCATGAGACTTCTTACCAAACACATTATTTTGAATTTCCATAATCATTTTGAAGCAAAACTCACAAACTCTTCATGATAAAAGAAAACACTAATATTTCCATTAGATAAATAACTGGTTGGAATTAATGATTGTATATCAATATACGATTTCCTTTAATTTTTCAGATATCAGTTCAATTCATTATTTAAAGTTCAAAAAAGTTATATTATTTATTCACAGTATGGTCTATTCATGCTTTTTCTCTATGTTCATACAAACAGGGTACACCTCTTTGTACAACCAATTCTAATTTTACATCTTCAATATATTGCTCCCAGAAATGGTGAAAGAAATACTCATGTCACCTCATTATCACAGTAATATTCTGGACAAAAAATGGAAAGGTCACACTTATGATTGTACCAAAGCCTAAATTGAAAGTGAACATGGATTTCTAAAAACATCTATGTCCAGGTTGCCTAATGCTGTCAATTGTCAATTCTATTGGTGACTACATATTTGTTTTTTCCTAATTTATATATTCAAACTCAACCCTGTTGAAAATGTCTAATTCTATCACTCACTTTATACTTTGCCTCATTTCGGAATGTTTCTATTGATATCGGCTTTTCTACATATTTTCCCCAGTTCAACATACTGACTGACTCTTCATATGTGTTGACATTTACATTCACTCTATAACCGAAAGTCTATTGCTAAAGAACTTTTGGTCCAAATCCTATACTCACTCTTCTTCCTAAACCTACCGACTATCTTCCTAATCCTACTGAATATCCCTTTTTGACTGGATGTTCTCTTCTAAATTCAATCATCCAATTTACAAGGTCCTATGCCATTGTATATCGAATTATCTGAGACAACTTTGCAGAACATAATTCAAAGCTAAGTATCCCAATCAAGGGCAACACTATTCTGGGCTTCAAATCATACCTTGATTTCTGTTTTCATACTTATATTTCAACTCTATATTCTTGTAAATATTGCATGTTTCCAATACCATTATTCATCGCACAGAATCATTCCTAACCCAAATGAAACCTGTTTTTAACCCCAAGTATACACTGTTCCCTCAATCAATTTACAGAAGAGCAGGGACAGAGTGGTTCTTACAATACAGGAAAGTTGGGGGCCTTCCACCTGATGAGAACCTCAAATGTCCATGCACAAATGATACCTGGAGAAGTTGTAGGCAGGTATGAAGCACAAGAGAGAGCAAAAGTCCTCTTCCATGGAAAAGAACCTGGTCAGGATGAAGGGATGTGTCTGAATCTGCCTCTCTCTTCTTATATAAGAGATGATGGACCAAACCAGGCATGAGTGGAGAGCTGTTCCCGGGTGCCAATGGTTGATATACATTCTACCTTATGAAAGTGTCACAGGAAGTAGGGGCAACCTCCATCTTATGTTACCCTTGGAAGCAACTGTTTGGACAAAGTGGGTGCCAAGGCAGGGACCTCATTCAGTTCCAAAGAATGTGACATACCTCATTTCCTTGGTGATGGAACTCTCTGAACTTGGTATCCAAGAAGCTAGGCACCCAGAGGCAGTCCAAGTCTCAGTCCCAGTGGGCTCACTTGTTTGGATTTACCAAGGACAGTCAGTTTTCTTGGTACCTAATGATGTGAGGATGGCCAAATGCCAGGAGAGCTGTGAAGATGGATTTTTCCTGAGAAAACAGGTAGTGTCTAACCACTTTTTCCTGAGATCTTCACAGAGTTGGTCAATGAAACAAGATCTGAGAGAAGACAGTCCATTTTGGGGGAACATAGTATGGCCCACTGGTCAGAGGACACTCCGGATAGTCACAGACCTACTTGGGGGAAGGAGGTTCCTTTGTGGGAGTGGGTGTGGGTTTGTTGTTTTGTCTCATGTTCTGAGAATAGATAGGAAAGTAGGTTTGTTTGGTTTGGAATGGAGAGTTTCTAGTAACTCATTTGACACGGCGAGTTTTTCTGTTTCTGTGTATCCCCTGTGTTCGTTGTTGTAGACATTAGAAAAGAGAATGCATTAATGGGTGTGTCCTGTCTAGTATAAATCTTCCCATAATTCATCCTGCCCAATATATGAAAGGACTGCAGCTTGTCTTATCGATGTGCAACACCTGCTATCTTTCTAAGTTGTTGTTTTCTTTCTGAATTCTGGACACTTTCCAGAATAGGCTCATGGATTTGTGTCCAAAATATGTACCACCTCCAAGCTCTGTGACATGGCCATGTACTGGATAGCTGAAGAGAATGGCGAGAATCTCAGACAACTCAGATATCAGCGTGACCAGGAAAGTCTCAGTGCAGAAACCCTGCTTTGGGCCTTTTGCTTACTTATTGTTTTCTTGCACTCAATGTCAGGAAGGTCTTTGCCTCAGGCCACTCCTTTGTGAAGCCTGAAGAAAACAGTTTTCAAATGGAAATGAATGGGCTTCACCTGTGGCTCTTTGCTTAATTGCTTTGCAAAGGGATGTGTCTTTATCAGCCTCTTGGACCTGTGTGTGGCTGTGAGTTAGATTCACAGAACCTGATGGATCTTAAGAATGATCCCATGTGAGCTTCCATAACCAAAATGGCAAAAATATCATTCATTGTGGATGAAGTCTCTTTCCTTCCTCTGTTAGGTTCCTGCACTCCATCAAATGAGAATAGGGATTCTTTGGGTCAAATGAGTTCTTCAAAGCCCTGCAGAGGTGCTTGTGTTTTCGCATGACTCGAAATCACCTAAAGAATCGATACCTAAAATCAGTAGGCATCAAATTGGAGAAACACAGAAGTATTAACGGCAGGCTTATTTGTTCAATCCTGGTTCACAGAAACTGTGTCCAGGCTACCCTGACTTTAGGAAAATGAGGGGCAAACGAGCTGATTTTGGACACTGTCTTTGGCTGCGCCCCTCATGGAAACCTCCAGCCAGAGGTTAAGATGATTGACTATATGGAATAAGATGAGGGCCATGTGGGAGTGTTTTGATTTTAATTTTGATCATTTGTGTGGCATTGGAAAAAATGACTGGGTCCACGTGGGCTTGAACTCTGGTGTGATTCCCCTTAGAGACTGGGATTTGAAACTGAACTCAGAGAAGCATTGGCATGAATTTTGTTGGGATTTTAAGAGGCCACGCATGAAAGTCGCTCTTGGAAACTGAGACCTAGGCCCCGGTGGATTTCCACAGAGGCCTGGGAATCTCAGCAAGGATATCACATTATATAATTCTTAAAGAAATGGCAGCCATAGTTTAGAGTCAAAACACACATGGACCTCACATTGTAGACCTCAATGGGCCTGGCCTAATGTGACCTTTTGTTCACTCTTTGGGAAGCCTTGCCTGTGACAGTTCTCCAGAGATTTCATTGAAATGAGCTTCCTCACCATTTAATGTTTGCTGAATGAATTGAAACCCAAAGTGCCTCCAACTTCATGCTTGAAAAATGGCTAAATAAATACCATGAAATTTTTGAAATTCCAATGACCAGGTGGCACTGGAGAAACATTGGATGTCCTGTTGCCGATCATGAGTATACCAGACAGTGCCTTGATTTACTGAGTTTCATAAAAATGGTGTAGAACAGAGATGCCAGTAAGTTGGAGTCTGATGAGTAGTGGGTCTAGAGCAGTGGTGGAGAGGTGTTTGATAAAACATCCATGGTAGTGCCATGTGGATCTACCATTGGATTCCAAATGGCTTGTAACTGATATGGTGCAGCCAGCAGACCCTTATATGTAAAGGCATCTTGTTATATGGAGAGTTTTCAGAGGAAAATTAAGAATCAGGTTGATATGGACATGGAGTCAATTGGGCAAGCTGTGTGAGATAGAAGCCTAGTTGGTGCATTCTCTTGCAGACCCTGACCCACCACACGTGACAGAACTCCCTCCAGCACTGTGTCCCAGTTTAGTTCCTAGTATTTCGGGAAACAAATACCAAACTCACAGTGCAGCAGGAAAAACACCACAAAAAGTGGAGGAGGACCAAATGGCTTCAGTGTCCACACGGGGAGACACTTAGTACCCAGTGGTCTCAGTTTACCTACAAAGAGAGGATTCAGCACTGCTTCATCTTGTTCATTGGAAAATAAGAAACCATGTCCTCCAGGTCACATAGATGCAGACCCAGCTTTGATGGTCTCACTACAAAGGAAGCCAAATCTCATGAAAACAACATATATTTCAAGTACAGAAGCTCAGAGGCAGTTTCTCAAAAAGTTTTTAGGCCAGCAGAGCTCCATGTTTGTGGAGTGTTTACCCTGTCCCTTAGTTTTGCAAACTCCTCTACCACCTCCAAGGTTGTGAACTCCTGATCATTTTCCATTCCAGGTATGTATTCACTGATTTTGTAACTCTTCTCCTCTAATTGTGTCTTACTTGGGGTGAAGGTAATGTCAAAGCATTGTTCTGGATGAGAACGGGAGGATATTTGTGCAGCATATATTTACATACACATTGGATTCATTTTCCAATTTTCCATTTGAAATGCTGAATTCCTGACACTAAGCCATACCTAGTAGACTCAGACTATTCATCCTAATATAATGGGGAAAATTAACCCAACACAATAGAAATACAAGCACTTCAGAGGAGACATGTTGTATAGTTGGACTTGACATTTGAATTATTTAAGGTAGGAGTTATAAATGTATTCAAATTTTAATGGACATATTCTCCATGTGTTTTTAAACTTAACAAATATGTGAATTCTTGTTTCCCTTTTCTTTAGCCTATTCACACATGTATATATATATATGCATATATAGAATCCTAGCAGGTATCACACGTACATTTTTGTGAGGTGGCTGTCTTGGCAGATACAAATTGTGAGAAGAGTGCACTCCTCCTAAATGCTGTTGGAAATGAAAATTCAACCTATAGAAGAGCGTCCTAGTAAAACAACATTATACATAAACTCATGTTCAGCAAAATAAATATTTTTGCATCTGTGGATCATATATATTTACTGATCAATTTCGATTGGCATTTATATTGGTATTTTTTAATGTCTGTGAGTGTTGTGTGTGTGTGTGTGTGTGTGTGTGTGCGTGTGTGTGTGTGTATATATATATATATATATATATATATAAATAGATATATATATATATAGATATATATATATAGATGTAGATATAGATATAGATATACTCTCCAAATTTTTCAAAATATGGAATATATGTGTCTAATATACACTATCTAAATTCATTCATGTTCATGTATGTGGATTTGTAATCAACTTTTCACAAGATTATAATCATAAATATTCATCCACTTGAAATACATATTTGTTTCCTAGTACTGAAAACTAACTTCAGTGAATTGTGCATACAAATCCTAATTATTCTACAGTAACTGACCCAGTCTAACATCAATGCAAGTAGACTCCTATGGGACATGATATGTAATTTGTCATTCATTTGTATTCGACACTGCTACATTATTGTTTCCTCAGTTTTTGCACATCATAGGATATACATTTCATCCACAAGTTCACAAATTAATAGGCATTTGTTTCAACTTTAATCACTTCTTGCTTCAGAACACATGTATTGTCAGGGTTTCTTGAATGGTCTTTTCATGAGACTTCTTTCCAAACACATTATTTTGAATTTCCATAATCATTTTGAAGCAAAACTCACACACTCTTTATGATAAACCAAAACATTAATATTTCCATTAGATATATAACTGGTTGGAATGAATGATTGTATATCAATATACGACTTCCTTTAATTTTTCAGATATCAGTTCAATTCATTATTTAAAGTTCAAAAAAGTTATATTATTTATTCACAGTATGGTCTATTCATGCTTTTTCTCTATGTTCATAGAAACAGGGTACACCTCTTTCTACCCCCGATTCTATTTTACATCTTCAATATATTGCTCCCAGAAATGGTGAAAGAATTACTCATGTCACCTCATTATCACAGTAATATTCTGGACAAAAAATGGAAAGGTCACACTTATGATTGTACCAAAGCCTAAATGGAAAGTGAACATGGATTTCTAAAAACATCCATTTCCAGGTTGCCTAATGCTGTCAATTGTCAATCCTATTGGTGACTACATTTTTGTTTTTTCCTAGTTTATATATTCAAACTCAACCCTGTTGAAAATGTCTAATTCTATCACTCACTTTATACTTTGCCTGATTTCGTAATGTTTCTATTGATATCTGCTTTTCTACATATTTTCCCCAGTTCAACATAGTGACTGACTCTTCATATGTGCTGAAATATACTTTCACTCTATAACTGAAAGTCTATTGCTAAAGAACTTTTGGTCCAAATCCTATACTCACTCTTCTTCCGAAACCTACTGACTATCTTCCTAATCCTACTGAATATCCCTTTTTGACTAGATGTTCTCTTCTAAATTCAATCATCCAATGTACAAGGTCCTATGCCATTGTATATCAAATTATCTGAGACAAATTTGCAGAACATAATTCAAAGTTCAGTATCCCAATCAAGGGCAGAACCCTTCTGGGCTTCAAATCATACCTAGATTTCTGTTTTCATACTTATATTTCACCTCAATATTCTTGTAAATATTTCAGGTTCCCAATACCATTATTCATCGCACAGAGTCATACATAACCAAAATCAAACCTGTTTTTAACCCCCAGTATACACTGTTCCCTCAATCATTTTACAGAAGAGCAGGGACAGAGTGGTTCTTACAATACAGGAGAGTTGGGGACCTTCCACATTAAGAGAACCTCAAATGTCCATGCACAAATCATACCTGGAGAAGTTGTAAGCAGGTATGAAGCACCTGAGAGAGCAAAAGTCATCTTCCATGGCAAACAACCTGGTAAGGATGAAGGGATGTGTCTGAATCGGCCTCTCTCTTCTTATTGTAGAGAACATGGACCAAACCAGGCCTGGGTGGAGAGCTGTTCCAGTGTGCCAATGGTTGATATACATTCTACCTTATGAAAGTGTCAGAGGAAGTAGGGGCAAACTCCATCTTATGTTACCCTTGGAAGCAACTGTTAGGACAAAGTGGTTGCCAAGGCAGTGACCTCATTCAGTTCCAAAGAATGTGACATACCTCAGTTCCTTGGTGATGGAACTCTCTTAACTTGGTATCCAAGAAGCCAGGCAGCCAGAGGCAGTCCCAGTCCCAGTCCCAGTGGGCTCACTTGTTTGGATTTACCAAGGACAGAGTCAGTTTTCTTGGTACCTAATGATGTGAGGAAGGCCATATGCCAGGAGAGCTCTGAAGATGGACCTTTCCTGAGAAAACAGGTAGTGGCTAACCACTTTTTCCTGACTTCTTCACAGAGTTGTTCAAGGAAACAAGATCGGAGAGAAGACAGGACATTTCGGGAAAACATAGTATGGCCCACCAGTCAGAGGACACCCCAGATAGTCACAGACCTACTTGGGGTAAGGAGGTGCCTTTGTGGGAGTGCGTGTGTGTTTGTTGTTTTGTCTCATGTTCTGAGAATAGATAGGAAAGTAGGTTTGTTTGGTTTGGAGTGGACAGTTTCTAGTAAGTCATTTGACACAGCGAGTGTTTCTGTTTTTGTGTATTCCACTGTGTCCATTGTTGTAGACATTAGAAAAGAGAATGCATTAATGGATGTGTCCTGTCTAGTATAAATCTTCCCATAATTCATCCTGCCAATATATAAATGGACTGCAGCTTGTCTTATCGATGTGCAACATCTGCTATCTTTCTAAGTTGTTGTTTTCTTCCCGAATTCTGGCCACTCTCCAGAATAGGCTCATGGATTTGTGTCCAAAATGGTACCACCTCCAAGCTCTGTGACATGGCCACGTACTGGATAGCTGAAGAGAATGGCGAGCATCTCAGAAAACTCAGATATCAGTGTGACCAGGAAAGTCTCAGTGCAGAAACCCTGCTTTGGTCCTTTTGCTTACTTATTGTTGTGTTGCACTGAATGTCTGGAAGGTCTTTGCCTCAGGCCACCCCTTTGTGAAGCCTGAAGAAAACAGTTTTCAAATGGAAATGAATGGGCCTCCCCTGTGGCTCTTTGCTTAATTGCTTTGGAAAGGGATGTGTCTTTATCAGACTCTTGGACCTGTGTGTGGCTGTGACTTAGATTCTCAGCACCTGATGGATCTTAAGAATGATCCCATGTGAGCTTCCAAACCCAAAATGGCAAAAAATATCATTCATTGTGAATGAAGTCTCTTGCTTTCCTCTGTTAGGTTCCTGCACTCCATCAAATGAGAATAGGGATTCTTTGGGTCAAATGAGTTCTTCAAAGCCATGAAGAGGTGCTTGTGTTTTCGCATGACTCGAAATCACCTAAAGAATCGATACCTAAATTCAGTTGGCCTCAAATTGGAGAAACACAGAAGTATTAACGGCAGGCTTATTTGTTCACTCCTCATTCACAGAAACGGTTTCCAGGCTACCCTGACTTTAGGCAAATGAGGGGCAAACGAGCTGATTTTGGACACTGTCTTGGGCTGCGCCCCTCATGGAAACCTCCAGCCAGAGGTTAAGATGATTGACTATATGGAATAAGATGAGGGCCATGTGGGAGTGTTTTGGTTTTTGTTTTGGTTTTAATTTTGTTCATTTGTGTGGCATTGGAAAAAATGACTGGGTGTACGTGGGCTTGAAATCTGGTGTCATTCCCCTTAGAGACTGGGTTTTGGAACTGAACTCAGAGAAGCATTGCCATGAATTTTGTTGGGATTTTAAGAGGCCACGCATGAAAGTCACTCTTGGAAACTGAGACCTAGGCCCCGGGTGGATTTCCACAGAGGCCTGGGAATTTCAGCAAGGATATCACATGATTTTATTCTTAAAGAAATGGCAGCCATAGTTGAGAGTCAAAACACACATGGACCTCACATTGTAGACCTCAATGGGCCTGACCTAATGTGACCTTTTTCCACTCTTTGGGAAGCCTTGCCTGTGAGAGTTCTCCAGAGAATTCATTGAAATGAGCTTCCTCACCATTTAATGTTTTCTGAATGAATGGAAACCCCCATTGCCTCCAACTTCATGCTTGAAAAATGGCTAGATAAATACCATGAAATTTTTGAAATTCCTATGACCAGGTGGCACTGGAGAAACATTGGATGTCCTGTTGCTGATTATGAGTATACCAGACAGTGCCTTGACTTACTGAGTTTCATGAAAATGGTGTAGAACAGAGATGCCAGTAAGATGGAGCGTGCTGAGTAGTGGGTCTAGAGCAGTGGTGGGGAGGTGTTTGATAAAACATCCGTGGTAGGGCCATGTGGATCTACCATTGGATTCCAAAGGGCTTGTAACTGACATAGTGCAGCCAGCAGACCCTTATATGTAAAGGCATCTTGTTATATGGAGAGTTTTCAGAGGAAAATGAAGAATCAGGTTGATATGGACATGGGGGCAATGGGGCAAGCAGTGAGAGATAGAAGCCTAGTTGGTGCATTCTCTTGTAGACCCTGACCCACCACACGTGACAGAACTCCCTCCAGCACTGTGTCCCAGTTTAGCTCCTAGTATTTCGGGAAACAAATACCAAACTCACAGTGCAGCAGAAAAATAACCACAAAATGTGGAGGAGGACCAAATGGCTGCGGTGTCCACACGGGGACACAATTTGTCTTCAGTGGCCTCAGTTTACCTACAAAGAGAGGATTCAGCACTGCTTCATCTTGTTCATTGGAAAATAAGAAACCATGTCCTCCAGGTCACATAGATGTAGACCCAGCTTTGATGGTCTCACTACATAGGAAGCCAAATCTCTTGAAAACAATATATAATTCAAGTGCGGAAGCTCAGAGGCAGTTTATCAAAAAGTTTTTAGGCCAGCAGAGCTCCATGTTTGTGGAGTGTTTACCCTGTCCCTTAGTTTTGGAAACTCCTCTACCACCTCCAAGGTTGTGAGCTCCTGAGCATTTTACATTCCAGATATGTATTCACTGATTTTGTAACTCTTCTCCTCTAATTGTGTCTTACTTGGGGTGAAGGCAATGTCAAGGCATTCTTCTGGATGAGAGCGGGAGGATATTTGTGCAGCATATATTTACATACACATTGGATTCATTTTCCAATTTTCCATTTGAAATGCTGAATTCCTGACACTAACCCATACCAAGTAGACTCAGACTATTCATCCTAATATAATGGGGAAAATTAACCCAACACAATAGAAATACAAGCACTTCAGAGGAGACATGTTGTATAGTTGGACGTGACATTTGCATTATATTAGTTAGGAGATATAAATCTAGTCAAATTTTAATGGAAATATTCTCCATGTGTTTTTAAACTTAACAAATATGTGAATGCTTGTTTCCCTTTTCTGTAGCCTATTCACACAAGTATATTTATATGCATATATAGAATCCTACCAGGTATCACACGTACATTTTTGTGAGGTGGCTGTCTTGGCAGATACAAATTGTGAGAAGAGTTCACTCCTCCTAAATGCTGTTGGAAATGAAAATTCAACCTATAGGAGAGCGTCCTAGTACAACAACATTATACATAAACTCATGTTCAGTAAAATAAATATGTTTGCATCTGTTGATGATATATATTTACTGATGAATTTCGATT
Source organism: Callospermophilus lateralis (assembly GCF_048772815.1). Taxonomy (NCBI): domain Eukaryota; kingdom Metazoa; phylum Chordata; class Mammalia; order Rodentia; family Sciuridae; genus Callospermophilus; species Callospermophilus lateralis. Next base: position 3,236,277 of record NW_027514462.1, on the reverse strand, counting down.
CGCATGTATATTGGCACTTTTTAATGTCTGTGAGTGTTGTGTGTGTTTGTGTGTGTGTGTGTGTGTGTGTGTGTAGATATAGATATAGATATACTCTCCAAATTTTTCAAAATATGAAATATATATGTCTAATATACACTCTCTAAATTCATTCATGTTCATGTATGTGGATTTATAATCCACTTTTCACAAGATTATAATCAGAAATATTCATCCACCTGAAATACATATTTGTTTCCTAGTACTGAAAACTAACTTCAGTGAATGGTGCATACAAATCCTAATTATTCTACAGTGGACTGACCCAGTCTAACATCAATGCAAGTAGACTCCTATGGGACATGATATGTAATTTGTCATTCATTTGTATTCGACACTGGTACATTATTGTTTCTTCAGTTTTTGCACATCATAGGATATACATTTCATCCACAAGTTCACAAATTAATAGGCATTTGTTTCAACTTTAATCACTTCTTGCTTCTGAACACATGTATTCTCAGGGTTTCTTGACTGGTCTTTTCATGAGACTTCTTTCCATACACATTATTTTGAATTTCCATAATCATTTTTAAGCAAACCTCACACACTCTTCATGATAAACCAAAACACTAATATTTCCATTAGATATATCACTGGTTGGAATGAATGATTGTATATCAATATACGATTTCCTTTAATTTTTCAGATATCAGTTCAATTCATTATTTCAAGTTCAAAAAAGTTATATTATTTATTCACAGTATGGTCTATTCATGCTTTTTCTCTATGTTCATAGAAACAGGGTACACCTCTTTGTACCCCGATTCTTATTTTACATCTTCAATATATTGCTCCCAGAAATGGTTAAAGAAACACTCATGTCACCTCATTATCACAGTAATATTCTGGACAAAAATGGAAAGGTCACACTTATGATTGTACCAAATCCTAAATGGAAGGTGAACATGGATTTCTAAAAACATCCGTGTCCAGGTTGCCTAATGCTGTCAATTGTCAATCCTATTGGTGACTACATTTTTGTTTTTTCCTAATTTATATATTCAAACCCAACCCTGTTGAAAATGTCCAATTCTATCACTCACTTTATAATTTGCCTGATTTCGTAATGTTTCTATTGATATCTGCTTTTCTACATATTTTCCCCAGTTCAACATAGTGACTGACTCTTCATATGAGCTGACATTTACATTCACTCTATAACCAAAAGTGTATTGCTAAAGAACTTTTGGTCCAAATCCTATACTCACTCTTCTTCCTAAACCTACCGACTATCTTCCTAATCGTACTGAATATCCCTTTTTGACTGGATGTTATCTTCTAAATTAAATCATCCAATGTACAAAGTCCTATGCCATTGTATATCGAATTATCTGAGACATCTTTGCAGAACATAATTCAAAGCTAAGTATCCCAATCAAGGGCAAAACCCTTCTGGGCTTCAAATCATACCTAGTTTTCTCTTTTCATACTTATATATCACCTCTATATTCTTGTAAATATTGCAGGTTACCAATACCATTATTCATCGCACAGAATCGTTCGTAACCCAAATCAAACCTGTTTTTAACCCCAAGTATACACTGTTCCCTCAATCATTTTACAGAAGAGCAGGGACAGAGTGGTTCTTACAATACAGGAAAGTTGGGGACCTTCCACCTAATGAGAACCTCAAATGTCCATGCAAAAATGATACCTGGAGAAGTTGTACACAGGTATGAAGCAACTGAGAGAGCAAAAGTCATCTTCCATGGCAAACAACCTGGTCAGAATGAAGGGATGTTTCTGAATCTGCATCTCTCTTCTTATTGTAGAGAAGAGGGACCAAACCAGGCCTTAGTGGAGAGATGTTCCCGGGTGCCAATGGTTGATATACATTCTACCTTATGAAAGTGTCACAGGAAGTAGGGGCAACCTCCATCTTATGTTACCCTTGGAAGCAACTGTTAGGACAAAGTGGTTGCCAAGCCAGTGACCTCATTCAGTTCCAAAGAATGTGACATACCTCATTTCCTTGGTGATGGAACTCTCTGAACTTGGTATCCAAGAAGCCAGGCACCCAGATGCAGTCCCAGTCCCAGTCCCAGTGGGCTCACTTGTTTGGATTTCCCAAGGACAGAGTCAATTTTCTTGGTACCTAATGATGTGAGAATGGCCAAATGTCAGGAGAGCTCTGAAGGTGGACCATTTCTGAGAAAACAGGTAGTGGATAACCACTTTTTCCTGACATCTTCACAGAGTTGGTCAAGGAAACACAATCTGAGAGAAGACAGGCCATTTCGGGGGAACATTGTATGGCCCACTGGTCAGAGGACACTCCGGATAGTCACAGACCTACTTGGGGGAAGGAGGTGCCTTTGTGGGAGTGGGTGTGTGTTTGTTGTTTTGTCTCATGTTCTGAGAATAGATAGGAAAGGCGGTTTGTTTGGATTGGACTGGACAGTTTCTAGTAAGTCATTTGACACGGCGAGTGTTTCTGTTTCTGTGTATCCCACTGTGTCCGTTGTTGTACACATTAGAAAAGAGAATGCATTAATGGATGTGTCCTGTCTAGTATAAATCTTCCCATAATTCATCCTGCCCAATATATGAAAGGACTGCAGCTTGTTTTATCGATGTGCAACACCTGCTATCTTTCTAAGTTGTTGTTTTCTTCCTGAATTCTGGCCACTCTCCAGAATAGGCTCATGGATTTGTGTCCTAAATATGTACCACCTCCAAGCTCTGTGACATGACCATGTACTGGATAGCTGAAGAGAATGGCGAGCATCTCAGAAAACTCAGATATCAGTGTGACCAGGACAGTCTCAGTGCAGAAACCCTGCTTTGGGCCTTTTGCTTACTTATTGTTGTGTTGCACTGAATGTCAGGAAGGTCTTTGCTCAGGCCACCCCTTTGTGAAGCCTGAAGAAAACAGTTTTCAAATGGAAATGAATGGGCCTCACCTGTGGCTCTTGCTTAATTGCTTTCGAAAGGGATGTGTCTTTATCAGCCTCTTGGACCTGTGTGTGGCTGTGACTTAGATTCTCAGCACCTGATGGATCTTAAGAATGATCCCATGTGAGCTTCCAAAACCAAAATGGCAAAAAATATCATTCATTGTGGATGAAGTCTCTTGCCTTCCTCTGTTAGGTTCCTGCACTCCATCAAATGAGAATAGGGATTCTTTGGGTCAAATGAGTTTTTCAAAGCCCTGCAGAGGTGCTTGTGTTTTTGCATGACTCTAAATCACCTAAAGAATCGATATCTAAAATCAGTAGGCGTCAAATTGGAGGAACACCGAAGTATTAACGGCAGGCTTATTTGTTCACTCCTGGTTCACAGAAACTGTGTCCAGGCTACCCTGACTTTAGGCAAATGAGGGGCAAACGAGCTGATTTTGGACACTCTCTTGGGCTGCGCCCCTCATGGAAACCTCCAGCCAGAGGTTAAGATGATTCCCTATATGGAATAAGATGAGGGCCATGTGGGAGTGTTTTGGTTTTAATTTTGGTCATTTGTGTGGCATTGGAAAAAATGACTGGGTACACGTAGGCTTGAACTCTGGTGTGATACCCCTTAGAGACTGGGTTTTGGAACTGAACTCAGAGAAACATTGTCATGAATTTTGTTGGGATTTTAATAGGCCAAGCATGAAAGTCGCTCTTGGAAACTGAGACCTAGGCCCCGGGTGGATTTCCACAGAGGCCTGGGAATCTCAGCAAGGATATCACATGATTTTATTGTTAAAGAAATGGCAGCCATAGTTGAGAGTCAAAACACACATGGACCTCACATTGTAGACCTCAATGGGCCTGGCCTAATGTGACCTTTTGTCCACTCTTTGGGAAGCCTTGCCTGTGAGAGTTCTCCAGAGAATTCATTGAAATGAGCTTCCTCACCATTTAATGTTTGCTGCATGAATTGAAATCCACAGTGCCTCCAACTTCATGCTCGAGAAATGGATAGATAAATACCATGAAATTTTTAAAATTCCTATGACCAGGTGGCACTGGAGAAATATTGGATGTCCTGTTACTGTTCATGAGTATACCAGACTGTGCCTTGATTTACTGAGTTTCATGAAAATGATGTAGAACAGAGATGCCAGTAAGTTGGAGCCTGTTGAGTAGTGGGTCTAGAGCAGTGGTGGGGAGGTGTTTGATACAACATCCGTGGTAGGGCCATGTGGATCTACCATTGGATTCCAAATGGCTTGTAACTGACATGGTGCAGCCAGCAGACCCTTATATGTAAAGGCATCTTGTTATATGGAGAGTTTTCAGAGGAAAATGAAGAATCAGGTTGATATGGACAAGGGGGCAATGGGGCAAGCTGTGAGAGATAGAAGCCTAGTTTGTGAATTCTCTTGCAGACCCTGACCCACCACTCGTGACACAACTCCCTCCAGCACTGTGTCTCAGTTTAGCTCCTAGTATTTCGTGAAACAAATACCAAACTCACAATGCAGCAGGAAAAACACCACAAAAAGTGGTGGAGGACCTAACGGCTTCACAGTCCACACGGGGAGACACTTAGTCCCCAGTGGCCTCAGATTATCTACAAAGAGAGGATTCAGCACTGCTTCATCTTGTTCATTGGAAAATAAGAAACCATGTCCTCCAGGTCACATAGATGCAGACCCAGCTTTGATGGTCTCACTACAAAGGAAGCCAAATCATCTGAAAACAACATATATTTCAATTGCGGAAGCTCAGAGGCAGTTTCTCAAAAAGTTTTTAGGCCAGCAGAGCTCCATGTTTGTGGAGTGTTTACCCTGTCCCTTAATTTTGGAAACTCCTCTACCACCTCAAAGGTTGTGAACTCCTGAGCATTTTCCATTCCAGATATGTATTCACTGATTTTGTAACTCTTCTCCTCTAATTGCGTCTTACTTGGGGTGAAGGTAATATCAAGGCATTGTTCTGGATGAGAGCGGGAGGATATTTGTGCAGCATATATTTACATACACATTGGATTCATTTTCCAATTTTCCATTCGAAATACTGAATCCCTGAAACTAACCCATACCTAGTAGACTCAGACTATTCATCCTATTATAATGGGAAAAATTAACCCAACACAATAGAAATACAAGCACTTCAGAGGAGACATGTTGTATAGTTGGACTTGACATTTGCATTATATAAGGTAGGTGTTATAAATCTAGTCAAATTTTAATGGAAATATTCTCCATGTGTTTTTAAATTTAACAAATATGTGAATTCTTGTTTCCCTTTTCTGTAGCCTATTCACATATGTATATTTATATGCACATATAGAATCCTACCAGGTATCACACGTACATTTTTGTGAGGTGGCTGTCTTGGCAGATACAAATTGTGAGAAGAGTTCACTCCTCCTAAAACTGTTTTAAATGAAAATTCAACCTATAGGAGAGCGTCCTAGTAGAACAACATTATACATAAACTCATGTTCAGTAAAATAAATATTTTTGCATCTGTGGATGATATATATTTACTGATGAATTTCTATTGGCATTTATATTGGTACTTTTTAATGTCTGTGAGTGTTGTGTGTGTGTGTGTGTGTGTGTATAGATATAGATATAGATATAGATATAGATATAGATATAGATATAGATAGATATAGATATACTCTCCAAATTTTTGAAAATTTGGAATATTTTTGTCTTATTTTGCACTTCCTAAATTTTTCATATTCATGAATGTGTATTTATAATCATCTTTTCTCAAGATTATTCTCAGAAACATTCATATACCCTACTAGACTCTGACTACTAATACTAATATAATGGAGAAAAATATCCCAAACAGAATAGAAATACAAGCATTTCAGAAGGGACATGGTGTATAGTTGGACTTGCCTTTTGCATGATATAAGGTAGGAGTTATAAATCTATTCAATTTGCTGAAATACTTTTCCATATGTTATTTTTTTTGACACAAAACAAAATTTAATCTTCGAAAACTAAATAAAATTGACACATCCTTAACCAAGCTAATGAAGAAAAAAAACCTCAAATTACTAAAATTAAGGATCGTAAAAGAACTTTTACAGAGTACACAACTAAAATACAGAGAATAATTAAAAACTAATTTGAAAATTTATACTCTAATAAATTAAAATACCATGATGACATCAATAAAATTTTAGAGATATACCCAAACTGAATTAGTAGGACATGAACAATTTAAACAAATCAATTTCAAGCAATGAAATAGAAGTTGCTGTCAACAGCCTACCAATCAATCAACGCCCAGGAACAGACAGATTCTCAGTCAAGTTCTACAAGACCTTCAAAGAAGCATTCATCACAATACTCCTCAAATTATTCCATAAAATAGAAAAGCATGGAACTCCTCCAAACTCATTTCATGAGGATAGTATCACTCACATACCAAAATCAGACAAAGACACATCAAGGAAAGAAAACTTCAGAGCAATATTCCTGACAAACATATATACAAAAATTCTCAATAAAATTCTTTTTTTTAAGCCAAAGTTAATCAAAAGGGATAAAGAGGGACACTACACACTATTCCATGTGTTTTTAAAGTTAAGAAATATATGAATTCCTGTCTCCCTTTCTCTGTAGCCTATTAAGCACATGTATTTTTATATGCACAAATAGAATCCTACCTGGTTTCACACGTACATTCTTGTGAGGTGGCTGACTTGGCAGATACTATTTGTGAGAAGAGATCACTCCTCCTAAATGCTGTTGGTACAGAAAATTCAACCCATGGGTGAGCTTCCTAGATGAACAACATTCTACATACATCCATGTTCAGTAAAATGAATATTTTGGGATATGCGGATGAGTTATTTTTCATGATGAATTTCGATTGACATATATATTGTGACATTATAATGTGTGTGTGTTTGTGTGTCTATATATATATATATATATATATATATATATATATATATATATAGTCTCCAGATTTTCCAAAATATGAAATATATGTCTTCTTATACACCACCTGAATTCATTCATATTCATATATGTGGATTTATAATTAACTTTTAACAAGTTTATTCTCAGAAATATACATCCACTGACATACATATTTGTTTCCTAGTACTGAAAACTAACTTCAGGGAAGGGTTCTTACAAATCCTAATATTTCTAGAGTAACTGACCAAGTTTAACATCAATGCAAATACATTCCTATTTGATATGATGTGTTTGTTAAAGTTCATTTTTATTCAAACTTGGTACGTTATTATTTATTCAGTTTATGGACATCATAAAATATATCCTTTCATTCACAAGTTCACAAATTTATAAATATTTGGTTCACTTTCAATCACTTCCTCCTTCGGAACACATATATTCCTTCATGTTTCTTGACGGGTCTTTTCATTGGACTTCTTTCTAAACACGTTATTTTCGATTGAATAATCATTTTTGAAGCAAAACTCACACACTATTCATGATAAACGGTAACCCTAATAATACCATTAGATATATAACTGGTTGGAATTAATGTACGTATATCAATATATGATTTCCTCTATATTTTCAGATATTAAAACAATCCATTATTTAAATTTGGAACCAGTCATATAATTTTTTCACAGTATGGTCTATTAATGCATCATCTCTATATTCATCAACACAGGGTAAACCTATTAGTATCCCCAGTACTAATTCATATGTTTTCAAAATATTGCTCCCAGAAAAGGTGGAAGAAATACTCATGTCACCTGATCTACATATACATATTATCACAGTAATATTCTGGACACAAAATGCAAAGGTCACCGTTATGATTGCAATAAAGCCTCAATGGAATGTGAACATGGATTACTAAAAACATCCATGCCCAGTTTGCCTAATGCTCTCAAATGTCAATCCAATTGGTGACTACATTTTTGTTTCTTTTTAAGATTATGTATTCAACCTCAACCCTGTTGAAAATGTCTAATCCTATCACTCACGTTATACTTTGCCTGATTTCCTAATGTCTCTATTGATGTCTGCTTTCCTACATATTTTTTCCCAGTTCATCATTGTGCCCGACTTTTCACATATGGTGCCATTAATATTCACTCTCTAACCGAAACCTATTGCTAAAGAACTTTTGGTCCAAATCCTAGACTCACTCTTCCTTCTAAACCTACGGACTATCTTTCTAATCCTACACACTATCCCTTTTTCACTGGATGTTCTCTTCTACATTCAATCATCTGAGGTACAGGGTCTTATGCCATTGTATATCGATTTAACTGAGACCTCGGTGCAAAACATTACTCAAGCTAAGGATCCCAATCAAGGGCCCAAATCCTTCTGGGCTTAAAATATTACCTAGATTTCTGTTTTCATACTTATATTTTACCTCTATATTCTTTTAAATATCGCTGGTTCCCAATACCATTATTCATCCAGCAGAATGATTCCTAAGCCAAATGGAACATGCTATTGACCCTAACCATACAATGTTCCCTCAATCTCACTTTACAGAAGAGGAGGGATAAAGTTGATATTACAATACAGGAAGTTAGGAGATCTTCCACCTGCTGAGTACCTCAAAATCCATGCAGAAATAATCCCTGGAGAAGATGTTGGCAGCTATGAAAGACCTGAGAGAACAAAAGTCATATTCCATGGCAAACAACATGGTCAGGATGAAAGGATGAGTCTGAGTCATCCTCTCTATTTTTAATGCAGGGAAGATGGACCAAAGCAGGCCTGTGTGGAGAGCTGTTCCCAGGTGACTATGGTTTCTATACCATTCTAACATGTGAATGTATCACAGGAAGTAGGGCAGCCTCCATGTCAGGAGACACTAGGACGAAACTGTTAGGACAAAGTGGTGGCCAAGACAGGGACCTCATTTATTTCCTGAAGGTAGTGACCTCACCTCATTTCCTTGGTGATGGAACTCTCTGAATTTTGTGATCCAGGAAGCCAGGCACCCAGAGCCAGTCCCAGTCCCAGTTGCAGTGGGCTCACTTGTTTGGATTCACTAAGGACAGAGTCAGTCTTTCTTGGTACCTACTGATGTAAGGGTTGCCAAATACCAAGAAAGCTCTGAAGAGGGGTCTTTCCTGAGAGGACAGGAATTGGCTCACCACTGCCTCCTGACAACTTCACAGAGTTGACCAAGGAGACCAGATGTGAGACAGAAAGGCCATTTCTGGGGAACATCATATGGCCTACCAGTCAGAGGACACTCCAGATAGTGACAGACCTACTTGTGGGAAAAAGTTGCATTTGTGGGTGTTGGTTTGTGTTTGTGGTTTTTTTCTCATGTTCTGAGAATAGGTAAAAAAGGAGGTTTGTTTGGTTTGGAGTGGACTGTTTCCAGTAAGTCATTTGACAAGGAGACTGTTTCTATGTCTGTGTATCCCACTGTATTTTTCTTTGTAGATATTAGAAAAAAAATAGCTCATTGGTTGTGTCCTGTCTAGTAGAAAGCTTCCCAGCATGCATCCTTTCCAATTAATGAATGGACTGAGGCTTGCCTTATCCATGGGCAACACCGGCTATCTACCTAATTTTCCATTTTTTCATGAATTCTGGCCACTCTCAAGATCAGTATCATGTATTTTTGTACAAGATATGTACCACCTCCAAGCTCTGTGACATGGCCATGTACTGGATAGCTGAAGGGAATGGCGAGCATCTCAGAAAACTCATATATCAGAGTAACCAGGAAAGTCTCCGTGGAGAAACCCTGCTTGGGGCCTTTTGATTACCTATTGTTCTGTTGCTCTGAATGTCAGAAAGGTCTTTGCCTCAGGCCACCCCTTTGTGAAGCCTGAAGAAAACAGTTTTAAAATGGAAATGAATGGGCATCACCTGTGGCTCTTTGCTTCATAGCTTTGGAAATGGATGTGTCTGAATCAGCCTCTTGGCCCTGTGTGAGCCTGTGGTTTAGATTTTCAGCACCTGATGAATCTAAAGAAAGATCCCATGTGGGCATCCAAAACCTAAATGGAAAAAAGATCAGTGATTGTGGATGATGCCTCTCGCCTTCCTCTGTAAGATTCCTGACCTCCATCAAGTGAGAATAGGGATCATTTGTGTCAAATAAGTTCTTCAAAGGGCTGCAGAGGGGAGACAATAGGTGCTTGGGTTTTCTTATAACTCCAATTCACACTAAAATCTATACCCCACAGTCAGTATGCCTCAAATTTGTGAAGTGGAGTAGTATTAACGGCAGGCCTATTTGATCACTTCTGTTTCACACTAACGTTGTCCAGGCCACCCTGACTTTAGGCAAATGAGGGGCAAGGGAGTTTATTTTTGACACTGTCTTGGGCTGTGCCCCTCATGGAAACCTCCAGCTAGAGGTTATGATTAGTGTCTATATAAAAGATGAAGAGGGCCGTGTGAGAGTGTTTTGGTTTTAATTGTCATCATTTGTGTAGCAATTGGAAGAGATGCCTGGGTCCACCTGGGCTTGAACTCTGTTGTGATTCCCCTTAGAGACTGAGTTGTGTAACTGACCTCAGAGAAGTATTGCCATGAATTGTGTTGGGATTTCAGGAGGCCACACATGAGATTCACCATTGGAATCTGAGATCTTGGCCCAGGGTGACTTTACACAGAGCACTGGGAATCTAAGCCAGGATATCACAAGATATTATTCTGAAAGATTCCAGCCATAGTTGAGAGTCAAAACACACATGCAACTCACATTGTAGACCTCAATGGGCCTGGGTTCATGAGACCTTTTGCCCACTCTTTGGGAAGCCTTGCCTGTGAGAGTTCACCAGAGCTTTCATTGAAATGAGATTCCTAACCATTTATTGGTTCCTGTATAAATTGAATCCCACAGTGCCTCCAACTTCATTATTGAAAAATATCTAGATATATACCATGAATTTTTTGAAATTACCATGACCAGGTGGCACTGGAGAACATTTGGATGTCCTGTTGCTAATCATGATTGTACCAGACAGTGCCTTAATTGACTGTGTTTCATGAAAATGCTGTAGAACATAGATGCCAGTAAGTTGGAGCCTGCAGACTAGTGGGCATAAAGCAGTGGAGTGTAGGTGTTTGAAAAAACATCAGTTGTGGGTCCACGTGGATCTGGCATTGGCTTAGAAATGACTTGTCACTGACATGGTACATCCAGCAGACCCTTCTATGTAAAGGCATCTTGCTATATGGAGAGGATTCCTGCCAATGATCAGAATAAGGGGGCTATTGTCGAGTTGAAAAGCTATGTGGGATTTAAGCCTCATTGGTGCATTTTACTGCAGACCCTCACCCACCACATATGAGAGTACATCCTCCAGCACTGTGTCCCAGTGGAGCTCCTTGTATTTCGTGAAGCCAATACAAAACTCACAGTGCAGCAGTAAGAAACACCACGAAAGTGGAGCATGAACAAATGGCTTTACAGACAACACGGTTAGATACTTAGACCCCAGTGGCCAAAGTTTCCCTACAAATAGAGAATTCAGCACTGCTGCCTCATGTCCACTAGAAAATAAGGAACCATGTCATCCAGGTCACATAGATGGAGACCCAGCATTGATGGTCTCACTACAAAGGAAGCAAAAGCTCCTGACAAAAACATATTTCAACTGCCCAACCTCAGAGGCAGTTTCTCAAAAAGTCATTAGGCCAGCAGAGCTCCATGTTTGTGAAGTGTTTACCCTCTCCCTTTTTGTAAACTGTTCTACCTCCTACAAGTTTGTGAAGTTCTGAGCATTTTCCTTTCCACATATGTATTCACAGATTTTCTAACTCTTCTCCACTAATTGTGTCTTATTTGGGGCGAAGGTAATGTCAAAGCATTGTTCTGGCTGAGAGTGGGAAGATTTTTGTGTAGCACATATTTGCATACATATTAGATTCATTTTCCTATTTTCCATTTGAAATACTGAATCCCTGACACTAACCCATACCCTACTAGACTCTGACTACTAAACCTAATATGATGGAGAAAAAGAAACCTAACAGAATAGATATACAGGCCTTTCATAGGAGGCATGGTGTATACTTGGACTTGCCTTCTGCTTTATCAATGGTATGTGTTATAAATCTAGTCAACTTTTCATTGTAATACTTCTCCATGAGTTTTTAAAGTTAACACATATGTAAATTTCTGTCTCCATTTCTCTGTAGCCTATTCATCAAATGTATTTTTTTATGCATTTTTAGAATTCTACCTGGTATCACATGTACATTCTTGTGAGATCGCTTATTTTGGAAGATACAAATTGTGAGAAGAGATCGCTCCCTCTAAATACAGATGGAACTGGAATTTCCACCTATGGGTGAATTTCCTAGATGAACAATATTATGTATAAATAAATTTTCAGTAAAATGAATATTTTTGGATACGTGGATGATATATATTTCATGATGAATTTCGAATGGCATATATATTGCTACATTTTAATGTCTGTGTATGTGTGTATCTATCTATTTATCTATCTATCTATATAGATATAGATATCTACTCTTAAGGTTTTCAAAATATGAAATATATGTGTCTTATTATACACTCCCTAAGTAAACTCATGTGTGTGTATGTAGATTTATAATCAACTTTTCACAAAATTATTCTTAGAAATATTCATCCACCTTAAATACATATTTTTTCCTAGTACTGAAAAGTAAATTAAGTGAATGGTGTATACAATTCGTAATATTTCTACAGTGACTGAACCAGTTTCACATCAATGTAAGTAGACACCTATGGGACCATGATGTGTATTTTGAAGTTCATTTTTATTCAGACACTGGTACATTACTATTTCTGCAGTTTATGGACATTATAGGATATATCCTTTCATGCACAATTTCACAAATTTATAGGCATTTGGTTCACTTTCAATCACTTCCTACTTCAGAACACATGTATTCCTCCATGTTTCTTGACTGTTCTTTTCATGAGATTCTTTCCAAACACAGTATTATTGATTTCCATAATCACTTTTGAAGCCAAACTCACACACTCTTCATGATAAACCATAACGCTAATATTACCATTAGATGTATAACTGGTTGGAATGAATGTATGTATATCAATATAAGATTTCCTATATATTTTCAGATATCAATTCAATCCATTATTTAACGTTTGAACCAGTTATATTATTTATTCACAGTATGGTCTATTAAGGCATCATCTCTATATTCGTAGACCGATGGTATACCTGTTTGTATCCCCAATACTAATTTTTAAGTCTTTAAAATATTGCTTTCAGAAATGGTGGAAGAAATACTGTAGTCACCTGATATACATATACATTTCATCACGGTAATATTCCTAAAACAAAATGCAAGGGTCACACTTATGATTGTATCAAAGCCTATATTGAAAGTGAGCATGTATTACTAACAACATCCATGCCCTGATTAACTAATGATCTCAAATATCATTCCTATTGGTGACTACATATTTGTTTCTTCCTAAGATTATATATTGAAACTGAACCCTGTTAAAAATGTCTTATCCTATCACCCACTTTGTACTTTGCCTTATTTCCTAATGTCTCTATTGATATCTGCTTTCCTACACATTTTCCCCAGTTTATCACTGTGACTGACTGTTCACATATGCTGACATTTACACTCACTCTCTAATCAAAACTCTATATCTAAAGAACATTTGGTCCAACTCCTCGACTCACTCAAATGGATTCTTCAAAGCCCTGCAGAGGGTAGCCCATAGTTGCTTGAGTTTTCTCATGACCCCAATTCACATAAAGAATCTATACCCCACAGAGAATAGGCCTCAAATTGGAGAAGTAGAGCAGTATTATTGGCAGGCCTATTTGATCACTCCTGCTTCACAGGAAGAGTTTCCATGCCACCCTGACTTTAGGCAAATGAGAGGCATGTGAGCTTATATTGGACACTGTCTTAAGCTGCGCCCTTCATGGAAACCTCCAGCCAGAGGTTATGATGAGTCTCTAAATTGAAGAAGATGAGGGCCATGTGGGAGTGTTTTGGTTTAATTGTGGTCATTTGTGTGGTGGTTGGAAGAGATGACTGGGTCCACCTGTGCTTGAACTCTGGAGTGATTCCCCTTAGAGACTGAGTTCTGGAACAGATCTCAGAGAAGTATTGGCATGAATTGTGTTGGGATTTTAGGAGGCCACGCATGAGAGTTGCCCTTGGAGACTGAGATCTAGGCCCAGGATAGCTTTCAAAGAGCACTGGGAATCTCAGCCAGGATATCACATGACTTTATTCAGAAAGACTTGGAAGCCATAGTTGAGAGTCAAAAAAAACATGGCCCTCAATTGTAGACCTCAATGGGCCTGGCTTAATGTGACCTTTTGGCCACTCTTTGGGAAGCCTTGCCTCTGAGAGTTCTCCCGAGCTTTAATTGAAATGAGCTTCCTCACCATTTCATGGTTCCCGAATGAATTGAATGCCACAGTGCCTCCAAATTTATCTTTGAAAATTGGCTAGATAAATACCATGAAATTTTTTAAATTCTTATGAACAGGTGGCACTGGAGAACCTTTGGATGTCTATTGCTGATCACGAGTGTACCAGACATTGCATTGATTGACTGGGTTTCATGAAAACGGTGAGAACAGAGATGCCAGAATGTTGAGGCCTGCTGACTAGTTGGCCTAGAGCAGTGGTGGGCAGGTGTATGATAAAACATCTGTCGTGGGGCCATGTGGATCTGCCATTGGCTTCCAAATGCCTTGTGACTGACATGGTGCAGCCAGCAGAACCATACAAGTTAACGGACCTTATTATATGGAGAGGTTTCAGGGCAATATTCAGAATCAGGTTGATATGGACATGGGTGCAAGCTTTTGGGGATAGAAGCCTGGTTGGTGCATTCTCCTGCAGACCCTCACCCACTACACGTGAGAGTACTCTCTATAGCACTGTGTCCCAGTTTTTCTTTTTGTATTTTGTGAAGCCAATACCAAACTCCCAGTGCAGCAGTAAGAAACACCACGAAAAGTGAAGTATGACCAAATGGCTTCACAGACCACATGGTTAGACACTTAGACCCCAGTGGCCTCAGTTTACCTACAAAGAGAGAATTCAGAACTGCTGCCTCATGTTCTATTGCAAATAAGGAACCATGTCATCCAGGTCACATAGATGCTGACGCAGCTTTGATGGTCTCACTACAAAGGAAGCGAAAGCTCCTGACAACAACAAACATTTCAAGGGCCCAAACTCAGAGGCAGTTTCTCAGAAATTAATTAGGCCACCAGAGCTCCATGTTTGTGAAGTGTTTACCCTTTACCTTACTTTTGGAAATTCCTCTACCACCTCCAAGGTTGTGAACTCCTGAGCATTTTCTTTTCCAGATATATATTCACAGATTTTCAAACTCTTCTCCACTAATTGTGTATTACTTGTGGTGAAGGAACTATCAAGGCATTTTTTTGGATGACAGTAGGAAGATTTTTGTCTAACAAATATTCGCATACACATTAGATTCATTTCCCTATTTTCCATTTGAAATACTGAATCCCTGACACTAACCCATACCCTACTAGACTCTGACTACTAATCCTACTATGATGGAGAAAAAGAAACCTAACAGAATAGAAATGCAGGCCATTCATAGGTGGCATGGTGTATACTAGGACTTGCCTTCTTCTTTATCAAGTGTATGTGTTATAAATCTAGTCAACTTTTCATTGTAGTACTTCTCCATGAGTTTTTAAAGTTAACACATATGTAAATTTCTGTCTCCTTTTCTCTGTAGCCTATTCATCTCATGTATTTTATTATGCATATTTAGAATCCTACCTGGTATCACACATACATTCTTGTGAGCTCACTGTTTTTGGATGATACAAATTGTGAAAAGAGATCACTCCCCCTAAATACTGATGAAACTGAAAATTCAACAAATTGGTGAATTTCCTAGATGAACAACATTATACATAAATCCATGCTCAGTAAAAAGAATATTTTTGAATATGAGGATGATATATATTTCATGATGAATTTTGATTGGCATATATATTGCTACATTTTAATGTCTGTGTTTTTATCTTTATAAATATATATATATATATATATATATATATATATATATATACTCTCCAGATTTTTCACAATATTAAATATATGTGTCTTATTATTCACTCCCTAAATACATTCATATTCATGTATGTGGATTTGTAATCAAATTTGCACAAGATTATTCTCAGAAAAATTCATCCACATAAAATACATATTTATTTTCCAGTACTGAAAACAAACTTCGGTGAATTGTGCTTACAAATCCTAATATTTGCATGGTAACTGACCCAGTTTAACATTAATGCAAGTATAATCCTATGGGACATGATGTGTATTTTGAAGTTCATTTTTATTCAACAGTGGTACATTACTATTTCTTCAGTTGATGGATATCATAGGATATAACTTTTCATCCACAAGTTCACAAATCTGCAGGCATTTGGTTCACTTTCAATTACTTCTTGCTTCAGAACATATGTATTCCTCCATGTTTCTTGACTGTTCTTTTCATGAGATTCTTTCCAAACACATTATTTTCGATTTCCATAATCATTTTTGAAGGAAAGAGGCGCCTTACTTACCCCCAGAAAGGTTCGTTGAGGTCTCCTTGTCCTGCGCTGCGTGATTCCCGGCCAATGCACCAAATGTAAGGTTCCGGCGAATGTTGGAGGAAGAGACCATCAAGAAACTGCGGCTCATGCAACAGTAAAAGCCGTTTATTGAGGATCCAATCCAGCATGCTGGGGCTACGTGCTCACTCAAGATGGGAGAGCATCCCAGAGCCCCGAGCAGGGGTTGAGCAGTGCTTAAGTACACTTTTTGGGCAGGGCGGGACTTTACATATATTACAGTCTCCTTTAAGAAATCATCATACACCACGGGAAAATCAAACAACAATTCCTAAACATGATTAGTTCATTTATTGGTGGGAACATGTAAGGCGGGAGTGATAGGTCAGTTCTAAAGCGGGGTACACATTCAAAATGATTGGTTTAGGCCCTGCAATGCCTATGTGCCAGGCCTCACAGGGTCCTAGGTTATTAAAAAACCAGGCGGTCAGGGGGAATATTTACTGGGTAGTCCGGGAATTGTCCTACAAGCTACAGGAATTTCAGGTTTTGCGTGTAGCATAGGAACTTAACAATACCTGGTCCTTTACATTTTAACTCAAGCCTTGCTGCTTAAAAACTTTACAACACCCGGTCTTTTACACTTTAACTTTTACACTTTAATTTCAATTTCTTTTACGCTTACAGATCACTCCTGGTGCACAAGAAGGGTGTCCAAGCCACCCTGACTTTAGGCAAATGAGGGCCAAGGGAGCTTATTTTGGACACTGTCTTGGGCTGTGCCCCTCATGGAAACCTCCAGCCAGATGTTATGATGAGTGCCTTTATGGAAGAAGAGGAGGGCAATGTGGGATTGTTTTGGTATTAATTGTGGTCATTTGTGTGACGGTTGGAAGAGATGACAGGGTCCACCTGGGCTTGAAGTCTGGTGTGAATCCCCTTAGAGACTGAGTTCTGGAACTGACCTCAGAGAAGTATTGCATGAATTGTGTTGAAATTTTAGGAGGCCACGCATGAGAGTCGCTCTTATAAACTGAGATCAAGGCCCAGGGTGGCTTTCCACAGAGCACTGGGAATATCAGCCAAGATATCCCATGATTTTATTCTTAAAGACTTGGTAGCCATAGTTGAGAGTCAAAACACACATGGAACTCACAACGTATACCTCAATGGGCCTGGCTATATTTGACCTTTTGGCCACTCTTTGGGAAGCCTTGCCTATGAGAGTTCTCCAGAGTTTCATTGAAATGAGCTTCCTCAACATTTAGTGGTTCTTGAAACCCACAGTGCCTCCAACTTCATCCTTGAAAAATGGCTAGATAAATACCATGAAATTTTTGAAAATCCCATGACCAGGTGTAACTGGAGAATCTTTGGGTGTCCTGTTGCTGATCATGAGTATACTAGAGGGTGCCTTGATTGACTGGGTTTCATAAAAATAATGTAGAAAAAAGATGCCAGTAAGTTGGAGCCTACTGAGTAGTGGGCCTAGAGCAGCGGTGGGCAGGTGTGCAGGTGTGTGATAAAACATCTGTGGTAGGTCCATGTGGTTTGGCCATTGGCTACCAAATGCCTTGTGAAGGACATGGTGCAGCCAGCAGACCCTTATTTGTAAAGGCATTTTGATATATGGAGAGGTTTCAGGGCAATTTTCAGAATCAGGTTGACATGGTCAATGGTGCAAGCTATGTGGGAAAGAAGCCTGGTTGGTGCATTCTCCTGCAGACTGTGACCCACCACAGTGACAGAACTCTCTCCAGCACTGTGTCCCAGTTGAAATTGTTGTATTTCGTGAAGCAAATACCAAAGTCCCAGTGTAGCAGCAAGAACCACAACAGAAAGTGGAAGAGGACCAAATGGCTTCACAGTCCACACGGGGTGACACTTAGCCCCCAGTGGCCACAGTTTACCTACAAAGAGAGAATTCAGCACTGCTGCCTCAGGTTCATTGGATAATAAGAAATCATGTCCTCCAGGTCACATAGATGCAGACCCAGCTTTGATGGGCTCACTATAAAGGAAGCTAAAGCTCCTGACAACAACATATATTTCAAGTGCCCAACCTCAGAGGCAGTTTCTCAAGAAGTATTTAGGCCAGCAGAGCTCCATGTTTGTGGAGTGTTTACCATGTCCCTTACTTATGGAAACTGCTCTATCACCTCCAAGGTTGGGAAATCCTGAGCGTATTCCATTCCAGATATGTATTCACGTATTTTCTAACTCTTCTCCTCTAATTGTGTCTTACTTGTGGCAAAGGTAATGTCAAGGCATTGTTGTGGATGAAAGTGGGAAGATTTTTGTGTAGCACATATTTGCATACACATTGGATTCATTTTCCAATTTTCCATTCAAAATACTGAATCCCTGACACGAAACTATACCCTACTAGACTCTGACTACTATTCCTAATATGATGGAGAAAAATAACTCAAACAGAATAGAAATACAAGCAGTTCAGAAGAGGCATGGTGTATAGTTGGACTTGCCGTTTGCATTATGTAGGTTAGGTGTTATAAATCTAGTTAATTTTTAATTGAAATAGTTCTCCATGTGTTTTTAAAGTTAATGAATATGTGAATTCCTGTATCCCTTTCTCTGTAGCCTATTCAGCACATGTATTTTTATATGCACATATAGAATCCTACCTGGTATCACATATACATTCTTGTGAGGTGGCTGACTTGGCAGATACAAATTATGAGAAGAGATCACTCCTGCTAAATGCTGTTGGATCTTAAAATTCAACCTATGGGTGACCTTCCTAGTTGAACAACATTATTCATAAATCCATGTTCATTAAAATTAATATTTCAGGATCTATGAATGATATATATTTCACCATGAATTTCGATTGGCATATATATTGCCACTTTATAATGTCTGTGTGTGTTTTGTATATATATACTCTCCAGATTTTTCACAATATGAAATATGTGTCTTATTATTCACTCCCTAAATACATTCATATTCATGTATGTGGATTTGTAATCAACTTTGCACAAGATTATTCTCAGAAATATTCATCCACCTGAAATACTTATTTGTTTCCTAGTACTGAAAACAAACTTCAGTGAAAGGTGCATACAAATCCTAATATTTCTACCGTAACTTACCAAGTTTAACATCAATGCAAGTAGATTCCTATGGGACATGATGTGTATTTTGACGTTCATTTTTATTTAAAACTGGTACAGTACTATTTCTTCAGTTTATGCACATCCATGGATAAATTTTTCACCCAAAATTTCAAAATTAAAGACATTTGTTTCACTTTCAATCACTTCCTGCTTCCGAACACATGTAGTCCTCCAGGTTTTTCGACTGGTCGTTTCATGAGACTTCTTAACAAACACATTATTTTCGATTTCCATAATCACTTTTGAAGGAAAACTTACACACCCTCTTCATGATAAACCGTAACCCTAATATTACCATTAGACTTATAATTGGTTGTAATGAATGTATGTATACCAATATCAATATAAGATTTCCTGTATATTTTCAGATATCAATTTATTCTAACTCCAATTTCTAAAGTTGGATCCAGTTATATTATTTATTCACAGTACGATCTATTCATGCATCATCTCTATATTCATTGACACAGGGTACACCTATTTGTATACCCAATACTAATTTATGGGTTTTAAAAATATTGCTTCCCATAATGGTGGAAGAAATACTCATGTCACCTGATCTACATATACATTTTATCACAGTAATATTCTGGACAAAAATGCAAAGGTCACACTTATGATTGTACCAAACCCTAAATTGAAAGTGAGTATATATTACTAAAAACATCCTTGTCCAGGATGCCTAATTCTCCCAAGTGTCAATATTGTTGGGGACTATATATTTGTTTCTTCCTATGATTATATATTCAACCTCAACCCTGTTGAAAATGTCTAATCCTATCACGCATTTTATAATTTGTCTGATTTCCTAATGTCTCTATTGAGACCTGCTTTCCTACATATTTTCCCCAGTTCATCATTGTGACTGACTCTTCACATGTGCTGACATTTACATTCACTCTCTAAACGAAACCCTATTGCTAAAAAACTATTGGTCCAACTCGAAGACTCACTCTTCTTCCTAAAACTACTATCTTCCAAATCCTACCGACTATCCATTTTTGACTGGATGTTCTCTTCGACATTCAGGCATCTGAGGTGCAAGGTTTTATTCCATTGTGTATAGATTTATCTGAGACTAAAATGCAGAATGTAATTCAAAGCTAAATATCCCAAAGAAGGGCCCAATGCCCTTTCTGGCTTCAAATCGTAACTAGATTTATGTTTTCATACTTATATTTCAAATATATATTCTTATAAATTTTGCAGGTTCCCAATACCATTATTCATCCAGCAGAATGATTCCTAACACAAGTCAAATATGTTATTGACCCTAACCATACACTGTTCCCTCATTCTAAATTTACAGAGAGGAGGGACAGAGTTGGTCTTACAATACAGGAAAGTAGGGGATCTACCACCTGCTGAGAACCTCAAAGTTCCATGCAGAAATGTTGACTGAAGAAGATGTAGGCAGCTATGAAGAACCTGAGAGAACAAAAGTCATGTTCAATGGCAAACAACCTGTTCAGGATGAAGGGTTCTGTCTGAATCAGCCTCTCACATCTTAATTTAGAGAAGATGGACCAAACCAGGCCTGTGTGGGTAGCTGTTTCTGGGTGCCTATGGTTGTATACCATTCTAAATTGTGAAAGTGTCACAGGAAGTAGGGGCAGCCTCCTTCTCATGTGACACTTGGAAGCCACTGGACAAAGTGGTTGCCAAGGCAGTGACCTCATTCAGTTCCTAAAGGAAGTGACCTCACCTCACTTCCTTGGTGATGGAAATCTCTGAACTTGGGATTCATGAAGCCAGGCACCCAGAGCCAGTCCCAGTCCCAGTCCCAGTGGTCTCACTTGTTTGGATTTACCAAGGACAGTGTCAGTCTTTCTTGGTACCTACTAATGTGAGGATGGCCAAATGCCAGGAAAGCTCTAAAGAGGGGTCATTCCTGAGAAAGCAGGTAGTTTCTCACCTCTGGGTCCTGACACCTGCACAGAGTTGGCCAAGGAGACCAGATCTGAGACAGATCAGGCCATTCCGTGGGAATATAGTATGGCTCACCAGTCAGAGGACAGTCTGGATAGTCACAGAACTTCTTGGGGGAAGGAGGTGCCTTTGTGGGTGTGGGGGTGGGTTTCTGGTTTTGTCTCATGTTCAGAGAATAGGTAGGCAAGGCGCTTTTTTTGGTGTGGAATGAACTGTTTCTAGTAAGTCATTTGACAAGGCGAGTGTTTCTATGTCTGTCTATCACACTGTGTCCGTGGTTGCAGATATTAGAAAAGAAAATGCATCAATGGATGTGTCCTGTCTAGTAGAATGCTTCCCAGCATTCATCCTGTCCAATTTATGAATGGATTTCAGATTGCCTTTTCGATGGGTAACACCTGCAATCTTCCTAAGTTTCAGTTTTCTTCTGGACTTCTGCCCCTCTCCAGAATAGGCTCATGGTTTTATGTCTAAGGTATGTACCACTTCCAAGCTGTGTGCCATGACCATGTACTGGATAGCTCAAAGGAATGGCGAGCATCTCTGAAAAATCAGATATTAGTGTGACCATTAAATCTCAGTGGAGAAACCCTGCTTTGGGCCTTTTGCTTACCTATTGTTCTGTTGCCCTGAATGTCAGGAAGTTCTTTGCCTCAGGCCACCCCTTTGTGAAGCCTGAAGAAAACAGTTTTCAAATGGAAATGAATGGGCAACACCTGTGGCTCTTTGCTTAATTGCTTTGGAAAGGGATGTGTCTGAATCAGCCTCTTGGCCCTGTGTTAGGCTGTAGCTTAGATTCTCAGCACCTGATGGATCTAAAGAAAGATCCCATGGGTGCATTAAAAACCAAAATGGCCCAAAGAGCAGTCATTGTTTATGAAGACTCTCACCTTCCTCTCTAAGGTTCCTGACATCCATCAAGTGAGAATAGGGATCCTTTGTTTCAAAAGAGTTCTTCAAAGCCCTGCAGAGGCTATCCCATAGGTGCTTGGGTTTTCTCATGACCCCAATTTACATGAAGAATCTAAACCCTACAGTCAGTAGGCCTCAAATTGGAGAAGCCAAGCTGTATTAACGGCAGGCCGATTTGATCACTCCTGTTTCACAGTCAGGATTTCCAGGCCACACTGACTTTAGGCAAATGAGGGGCAAGGGAGTTTATTTTGGACACTGTCCTGTCCTGCGCCCCTCATGGAAACCTCCATCCAGAGGTTATGATGAGTGTCTATATGGAAGAAGAAAAGGGTTATGTGGGAGCATTTTGTTTGGAATTGTGGTAATTTGTGTGGCACTTAGAAGAAAAGACTGGGTCCACCTGGGCTTGAACTCTGTTGTGATTCCTCTTAGAGAATGAATTCTGGAACTGACCTCAGAGAAGTATTTTCATGAATTGTGTTTGGTTTTTACTAGGCCATGCATGAGAGTCGCCCTTGGAACCTGAGATCTAGGTGCAGGGTGGCTTTCCCCAGAGCACTGGGAATCTCAGCCAGGATATCACATGATTTTATTCTGAAAGACTTTGCAGCCACAGTTGAGAGTCAAAACACACATGGACCTCACATTGTAGACCTCAATGGGCCTGGCTTCATGTGACCTTTTTAGCCACACTTTGGGAAGTCTTGCCTGTGAGTGTTCTCTAGAGCTTTCATTGAAATGAGCTTCCTCAACATTTAATGGTTCCTGAATAAATTGAAACCCAAAGAGCCTCCAACTTCATCCTCGACAAATGGCTTGATAAATACCATAAAATTTTTGAAATTCCCATGACCAGGTGGCACTGGAGAACTTTTGGATATCCTGTTGCTGACCATCAGTGTACCAGACAGTGCCTTGACTGACTTTGTTTCATGAAAATTGTGTAGAACAGTGATGCCAGTAAGTTGGAGCCTGCTCATTAGTGGGCCTAGAGCAGTGGTGTGAAGGTGTGTGATAAAACATGTGTGGTGGGGCCATGTTTATCTGCCATTGGCTTCCAAATGCCTTGTGACTGACAGGGTACAGCAAGCAGACCCTTATATGTAAAGGCATCTTGTTATATGGATAGGTTTATGGGCAATGTTCAGAATCAGGTTGGCTACCTGGTACCACACGTACATTCTTGTGAGGTGGCTGACTTGGCAGATACAAATTGAGAGAAAAGATCACTCCTACTAAACCCGATTGAAACTGAATATTCAACATATGGGTGAGCTTTCTAGTTGAACAACATTATACATAAATCCATGTTCAGTAAAATGAATATTTTTAGATCTGTGGATAATATATATTATATGATGAATTTTGATTGACATATATATTGCTACTTTTTTGTCTGTGTGTGTTTTGTGTTTGTGTGTATATATATATATATATATATATATATATATATATATATATATATATATATACATACACACTCTCCAGATATTTCAAAAAATGAAATATATGTGTCTCATATACACTCCCTAAATTCATTCATGTTCATGTATCTGGATTTATAATCAACTATTCACAAGATTATTCTCAGAAATATTCATGCACCTGAAATTTGCCTAATGCTCTCAAATATCAATCCTATTGGTGTCTACATATTTGTTTTTTCCTAAGATTATATATTCAAACTCAATCCTTTTCAAAATATCTAGTCCTGTCACTCACTTTGTAATTTCCCTGATTTCATAATGTCTCTATTGATATCTGCTTTCCTACATATTTTCCCCAGTTCATCATTGTGACTGACTCTTCAACTGTGCTCACATTTACATTCACTCTCTAACTGAAACCGTATTGCTAAAGAACTTTTGTTCTAAATTCTATACTCACTCTTCTTCCTAAACCTACTGACTATCTTCCTAATCCTACCAACTATACCTTTTTCACTGGATGTTCTCTTCTACATTCAATCATCCAAGTAAATGTCGGGGAAGCTTCGGAGAAGGAGACGACCAACAGAGTACTCATGATACAGCAAAAGGTTTATTGGGTTTCCAGCATGCTGGGGCTCAGAGCTCACTTTAATAGAGCAGATAGCCCTGAGAATAGCTTAAGTAGAGTTTGTATACTTTCCCTGGAGAAGGCAGGGAGGGAAGTTTATTGATGGGTCACGACGAGTGGGCAGTTTGCATGCAACTGGGTGAGGGAGTACATTCTGTAGTTTGGCAGTTGGGGACAGCACATTTTGGGAACAAGTTTTGCAAGCATTTCTCAAGATTTCAACAGTTTTTTGTTAAGCATAGGGAAATACAGGAAGTGACAAGTACTTATTTTATTAACCTTTCATTCCTCACTTCTTTTTCTGGCTACTTTTAATCATAAAAATTATCATTGGGGGGTTTCACATTCTATGTCTCCTAGTGGGGTATTACCATAAGTTTAACTCGTCCAATTTGAGCCTGGAGAAAAGAAATTACACGGTTGAGAAAACAGGGTTTTATAGTTAGCAATAATATGAGGATTATTATTGGACCGGCCAGGGTTGATAAAAACGTAGTTAACCAGGGGCACTGTGTGAACCAAGACGCAAACAACCCTTTTTGGGTCTCTCTCTCTCTTGTTGATGCTCTTTAATGTGTCTTTTTAATTTACTCATAGATTTTATTACAACTCCAGTATGTTCGGCATAAAAACAACATTCTTCCCTCAATGCA
Source organism: Callospermophilus lateralis (assembly GCF_048772815.1). NCBI lineage: Eukaryota > Metazoa > Chordata > Mammalia > Rodentia > Sciuridae > Callospermophilus > Callospermophilus lateralis. The sequence goes on along the minus strand of NW_027514462.1, from coordinate 3,211,124 downwards.
GCACAAAGGCCCCCTTCTTTAATGAAGAGGAGGTCCATACCTCAACTGTTCTGTAAAACAACTTCAGAGAGAGAGGTTAAAGTTTCATGCAAAGCTCTGATGGTGGTTTCTAATATCTTAGTTTTGGTCTATTGCTGCTTCTAATTGGGTAATTTATTGTGTCACATGGACAAGGGCAGTGGTTCCTGGGCCCACCCGTGCAGCAAATCCTATTCCTAATATGATGGCTAAAGTGAGGGATATATGCTCCCAGTGGAACCTGGTTGTATGTCCCCCTATTTGATCTTCAAATGAACCTGCTTCATAATAGAGCACTCTGGGAAACATCTGCATCATTACACGATTAATCACATCTGTTGACCATTTCATGAAAACATAAACAAGGTTTAAGTATATAGAATTATTCTGTTGTAAGGAGGACAAGGCAAGGCACCTAAGATAGCACTAAAGACAGGGAAACAGTCCTATTTGGTTGCAACCGGATTCAGAGGGCATTGCTTCTGTTGTAATCAATTAATCCCCTGAAACTCAAGTTTAGGTAGTTTCAGAATTTTGTACCCAACATGTAAGGGAAGGTGCTCAGAAGCTCACAGTCTGCAGAAGTTCAAAAACGCAGTATTTGTTCCTGTTTTTCCCCTGTTCTGGGCAAGTTAACTTTTAAAGGACACCTGGGAGGGGGAGAGCTTTTTCTTCCCTTTCTTATTTTACCCCTGCCAGCTGTTACCATGGAGACCAGTTGGTAACTTCTTTATCTTAGAAATGTAGCCATCTCTGTGAATCCCCAGCTCAAGGACAGAGGCCTTGTTCACATATTTTGTGAAAAACTAGAAAAAGGGTGTCTACCTGAGAAGTGCTGATTTTTTTAGCCACTGGCCAAGTAGAACAGGGCAACACGAAAAGAGGAAGTTTATCTACATTGAACTCTTTTATAGGGACTCTTTTGCTGAAAGTCCTAAAGTCAGCCATGGTGAAGACTTCTGGAGAAGGTCAGTTAAGACTTTTCTGTGGGCCTAGTGCAGAGGGGGAAGACGGGGAAGGTGGGCTGTGATCAGCTCCGTGGATCTGAGAATGAGGAAGGAGAGATGTAAAAGAATAATGGGAAACGGGTTTGAGATTTTCCTAGCAACAAAAACTTGAGCAGTAGTACAGGTAGAGCAGAGAGGATGATGGGAGTGAGTATCTCAAAACGCATATGAGGGACGTTTAATTATTAGTAAACTGTTTTCAGTGATGACAAACCAACTTTAAAGGCCATTTTTATTACATCTTAGATAGGGGACTGAGGGCTCTCCTCAGCTGGTTTGAGCTTTGGTTTAGCTGGTAAGAAGACCTGGCGGGACCCGGTGCGGGCACTGACAGGACAAGAGAGGAGTGAGTGGGTGGAGGGGTACTTCAGTAACTGCTGCCTCAGCAAGGAGGCAATGGTCTGAGAACCGGCAGAGGTTTGGGTTTTTGATCTAGTAATTGGAGGGGAGAAATCAGGTTGCTGAGGTGGGAGTGACAGCAGAATGTCTGGAGCAGAAGGCTGAGGGTGAGGATCTATTGGAGAAGCATAGTTCAGGATGTGAGTGAAGGAGGGAAAAGGTCACGCAGAATTTGAGGATCTAGAGACCCCTCTGGGGGCCATCGGTTCTTCTTATCTAATTGGTAATATGGCCAATGATGTGTACTGAATTTGATGAGGAGTTTGGGTTCCATCAGGCAGCCCCTGTTTGCTCAAATCCCCATGACTTACAGAAGAAGTCGGCTTTCCCCCCACACAGCCGTGACTGTGGCTTTGAGAGTCTGCCCGGCAAACATAGTAATCTAGGCTAGCCAACCTGCATCTGGCTTGCATGTCCCTTCATCCATAATGTTTGTTTCCATTATCTATGCTACAGAAGTAATTTAATGGAATTTTAGTGGTATCCTCTTCATCAGGGATATCCCAATAGGTAAGACCTATAGCCAGCTGACAAATGTCTGGGAGGAATGATGGCCACCAGGTCCCTCAGGGGGCTGTATGCGAGATAGATTATACTTCTTTTCCAGTAGGAATTGTGATCAGCCATCACTGCTGAATGGGCTGATGTGGCTTAGGACTACTTGTGGCCAAGGAGAGAGTCCACAGACTTATCCACATGGCGAATACGCAATTTGAAGGTTTTACCAGTCTTTTCCAGTTTCCAGCCAGAGTCTGGACAGGGCGCAGGCTTGAGATGAGAGGCATGGATCCAGAAATTGATTCCATCTACCTTTACCACTGGAGGTGTTATAAGTAGCACCGGCTATGGTCCTTTCCAGCGGGGTTTCAAGCATGATACCTGATGTCGTCTTACGTAGATGAAGTCTCTTACTTGATATCGATGTGGAGTCCCTTTGTCCCCAGTTTGGTAGGCAGTGGCCAGCTGTTTACACAGGTATCACTGAGTTCTTTTTAGAGCTTTAAGTCTGTCAAGCAAGGGGGTGTGGATGGAATGGTTAGGTCTTTGAGTCGGGCTTAGGTCCCTTACTGCAGGAGGGCAACAATAGAGAATTTCACAGGGGCTAAGGTTACTCAAAGAAACAGAGGGAGTATTTCTTGCATGAAACATTGCATAAGGCAGGAGCATAGTCCAATCTTTTATGCTGTTCTCTAAGTTTAATTTTCTTAAGGTCTCTTTAATGGTTCAATTTATTCTATCTGCCTGTCCTGAACTCGGGTATCTATAAGCACAATATAACTTCCAATTAATTCCCTGGTTCCTGGCTAACCCCTGACTTACCTGGGCCATGAACACCGGTCCATTATCAGACCCTATTACCGGCTTAGCTTCCTCCAATGGTAAAGAGGCTGAGTCAGCAGCAGGGAAATCCATTTGAGGGTGTTGTGGGTTAGGGGACAAGGGCAGGGGATTAGTAAGGGAAGAAGAGTCCAGTAGAGTCAAATCTGTGACTCGGGGAGAACAGGGGGTGGAGGAGGAGGAGGTTGAGAGGGTTTGAGAGATCATGGGGGAAGGAGTAGGAGCAGAGGCAGGGGCAAAAAAAGGCTTCACCCATGGAGGAGGAGATTTGCAGATGTTCTGCCAAGTTAAGATATATGGCTGTTGATCCAGATGGCTATGTGTCCCCGGCTGAGATAATATCTCTGAATTTTTAAATTAGTGCGAAGTAGAAAGATCCTTCTAGGGGCCATCCGAATTCAAAGGTGGGCCATTCTGAGGCACAGAGATTCTGCCAGGTCCAGCATTTTACTAAAACAAGAAAGATTCTGAGCTCTTAAGCGGACTTTGTTCCAGTGATCAAGGGTCAGGGACAGAGGCATTGAACTGCTCTGTCCCATAATGAAAGGTACACAAACAGCAAAAGCAAGGACACATGTCACAGATAAGACAAGACCATAAACACAGGCAATGGACGTCAAACACTGAAACCAGGAATGAGTAGCCAGCAAAACCCGATGGGATGACAATACCGAATCTGAAACAAAATATCACTGAGTTGAGGAGACTATTGTTCCTTAATTTCCCGAGTTTTCTGCGGCGTCCCCCAGGGAGGTGCCCTGTGTCTCCGTGACACGTCTCTCAGCCACCTTCGGAGGGAGCTCAGGCTCTTCATCGCCAGAGATTTTGCCAAGCCCTAACATGAAACCTGAAACCAGAAAGAGGTGCCTTACTTGCTCCGAGAGGAGCCCATTGGGGTCTCTCGTCTGCCACTGCCAGAACTCTGTGGAACCTCAATATGTAAAGGTCGGGCGAGTGTCGAAGGAAGAGACCACCAAGAGTCTGTCTCATGCAACAGCAATGGGTTTATTTGGGGTTCAGCATGGTGTGGCTCAGAACTCACTTAAATAGAGCAGAGAGCCCTGAGAACACCTTAAGCACAGCTTATATACTTTCCTTGGAGAGGGAAGAGAGGGAAGTTTACTAATGGGTGAGGGCATGTGGGCGGTTTGCATGACACTGAGTGAGGGAGTACATTCTGCAGTTTGGCAGTTGGGAACAGAACATTCTGGAAACAAGATTAGCAAACATTTCTCAAGATTTCAACAGTGTTTTGTTAAGCATACAGAAAAACAGGAAGTGACAAGTACCTATTTTATTAACCTTTCACTACGGACTATCCCTTTTCGACTAGATGTTCCTTCTACATTAATTCATCCAAGGTACAAGGTCCTATGGCATTGTATATCGATTTAATTGAGACACCTCTGCAGAACGTAATTCAAAGCTGCATATCCCAATCAAGAGCCCAATGCCCTTCTGGACTTCAAATCATACTTAGATTTCTGTTTTCATACATATATTTCACCTATATATTCTTATACACATAGCAAGTTCCCAATACCATTATTCATCCAGAAGAATGATTTCTAACCCAAACCGAACATGTTATTAACCATAACCATACACTGTTCCCTCAATCTAACTTTACAGAAGAGCAGGGAAAGAGTTGATCTTACAATACTGAAATGTAGGAATCTTCCACCTCCTGAGAACCTCAAAGGTACATGCAGAAATGATCCCTGGAGAAGAGGTAGGCAGCTATGAAGGACCTGAGAGACCAAAAGTCATCTTCCATGGCAAACAACCTGGTCAGGATAAAAGGTTGTGTATGAATCAGCTTCTCTTCTTAACGTAGAGAAGTTGGACCAAACTAGGCCTGTGTGGAGATCTATTCCTGGGTGCCTATTGTTGATATACCATTCTAACTTGTGAAAGTGTCACAGAAAGTAGGGGCAGCCTCCGTATCATGGGACCCTTGAAAGCAACAGTTAGGACAAAGTGGTTGCCAAGACAGTGACCTCATTCAATTTCTGAAGGAAGGGACCTCACTTAACTTCCTTGGTGATGGAACTCTCTGAATTTGGGATCCAGGAAGTCAGGCACCCAGAGCCAGTCCCTGTTCCAGTCCCAGTGGTCTCACTTGTTTGGATTCAGCAAGGACAGAGTCAGTCTTTGTTGGTACCTACAGATGTGAGGAAGGCCAAATGAGAGGAAATCTCTGAAGCGGGGCTTTTCCTGAGAAAGCAGGTAGTGGCTCACCGCTGGCTACTGAGAACTTCACAGAGTTGGCCAAGGAGACCAGATCTGAGACAGGACAGGCCAATTTGGGGGAACATATTTTGGCCCACAAGTCAGAGGACACTCTGGATAGTCACAGACCTACTTGGGGGAAGGAGGTGCCTTTGTGGGTGTTGTTGTGGGTTTGTGGTTTTGTCTCATTTTCCTAGAATAGGTATTAAAGTCGGTTTGTTTGGATTGAAGTTTAGTGTTTCTAGTAAGTCTTTTGACATGGCGAGTGTTTCTATGTCTCAGTATTTCACTGTGTCCGTGGTTGTATGCATTAGAAAAGAGAATGCATCAATGGATGTGTCCTGTCTAGTAGAAAGCTTCTCAGCATTCAAATTGCCCCATTTATGAATGGACTGTAGCTTGCCCTATTGATGCGCAATACCTGCTATATTCCTAAGTTCCTGTTTTCTTTCTGAATTCTGGCCACTCTACAGAATAGGACCATGGTTTTTTGTTCACGATATGTACCACCTTCAAGCTCTGTGACTGGCCATGTACTGGATAGCTGAAAGAAATGGCAAGCATCTCAGAAAACTCAAGTATCAGTGTGACCAGGAAATTCTCAGTGGAGCAACCCTGCTTTGGACCATTTGCTTACCTATTGTTCTGTTTTCCTGAATTTCAGGAAGGTCTTTGACTCAGGCCACCCTTTTGTGAAGCCTGAAGAAAACAGTTTTCAAATGGAAATTATTGGGCATACATGTGGCTCTTTCCTTAACTGCTTTGAAAAGGGATGTGTCTGAATCAGCCCCTTGGCTCTGTATGAGGCAGTGGCTTAGATTCTCAGCACCTGAGGGATCTAAAGAAATTTCCCATGCGTGCATTCAAAACCAAAATGGCCAAAAGAGCAGTCATTGGCATGAAGTCTCTAGCCTTCCTCTGTAAGGTTCCTGACCTCCATCAAGTGAGAATAGGAATCCTTTGGGTCAAACGAGTTCTTCAAAACCTGCAGAGGCGAGCCCATAGGTGCTTGGGTTTTCTCATGACTCCAATTCACATAAAGAATCAATATCTGACAGTCAGTAGGCCTCAAATTGTACAAGCAGAACAGTATTAACACCAGGCCTATTTGATCACTCCTGGTTAACAGGAAGCGTGTCCAGGCCACCCTGACTTTAGGCAAATGAGGGGCAAGTTAGATTATTGTGGATACTGTCTTGGTCTGCGCCCCTCATGGAAACCTCCAGCCAGAGGTTATGATGAGTGTCTATATGGAAGGAGATGAGGTCCATATGGGAGTGTTTTGGTTTTAATTGTGGTCAATTGTGTGGTAGTTGGAAGAGATGACTGTGTCCACCGGAGCTTGAACTCTGGTGTGATTACCCTTAGAGACTGAGTTCTGGAACTGACCTCAGAGAAGTATTGCAAAAAATAGTGTTGGGATTTTAGGAGGTCACGCATGAGAATCACCCTTGTAATCTGAGATCTAGGCCCAGGATGGCTTTCCACAGTGCTCGGGGATTCTGAGCCAGGATATCACATGATTTAATTCTTAAAGACTTGGGACCCTTAGTTGAGAATACAAACACACATGGATCTCACTTTGTATACCTCAATGGGCCTGGATTCATGTGACCTTTTGGCCACTCTTTGGGAAGCCTTCCCCGTGAGTGATCTCCAGAGCTTTCATTGAAATGAGCTTCCTCACCATTTAATGGTTCCTGAATTAATTGAAACCCACAGTGCCTCCAACTTCATCCTTGAAAAATGGCTAGATAAATACCATGAAATTTTTGAAATTTCCATGACCAGGTGGCACTGGATAAACTTTGAATGTCCTGTTGCTGATCATGATGGTTCCAAACTGTGCCTTGATTGACTGGGTTTCGTGAAAATGTTGTAGAACAGAGATGCCAGTAAGTTGGAGCCTGCTGAGTAGTGGGCATAGAGCAGTGGACTGTAGGTGTGTAAATAAATATTTTTGGTAGGATCACCTGGATCTTCCATTGGCTTCCAAAAGACTTGCGACTGACATGGTGCAGGCAGCCGACCCTTATATGTAAAGGCATCTTTTTATATGGAGAGGTTTCAGGGCAATGTTCAGAATCAGGTTGCTATAGTCAAGTGGGAAAGCTATGTGGGATTAAAGCCTGGTTCGTACATTCTCTTGTCGACCATGACAAACCACACGTGACAGAACTCCCTCTATCATTGTGTCGCAGTTGAACTCCTTGTATTTCATGAATCTAATACGAAACTCCCAGTTCAGGAGTAAGAAACACCCTGAAAATTGGAGCATGACCAAATGGCTTCACAGACCACACGGGAAGACACTTAGCTCCCAGTGGCCACAGTTTACCTACAAAGAGAGAATTCAGAACTGCTGCCTCATTTTCATTAGAAAATAAGGAACCATGTCCTCCAGCTCACATAGATGCAGACCCAGATTTCATGGTGTCACTACAAACGAAACTAAATTTCCTGACAATTACAAATATTTCATGTGCCCAACCACAGAGGAAGTTTCTCAAGAAGTCTTTAGGCCAGCAGAGCTCCATGTTTGTGAAGTGTTTACCCTCTCCCTTACTTTTGGAAACTCTTCTTCTACTTCCAGTGTTGTGAACTTCTGAGCATTTTACATTTCTCATATGTATTCACAGATTTTCTAACTCCTCTCCTCTAATTGTGTCTTACTTGGAGTGATGGTTATGTCAAGCCATTGTTCTGGAAGAGAGTGGGAAATTGTTCCTGTAGTACATGTTTGCATACACATTAGATTAATTTTTCTATTTTCCATTTGAAATACTGAATCCCTGACACCAACCCATACCCTACTAGAATCTGACTACTAATCCTAATATGATGGAGAAAAAGAAACCTAACTGAATAGAAATACAGTCCTTTCATAGGAAGCATGGTGTATACTTGTATTTGCCTTCTGCTTTATCAAGAGTATGTGTTTTAAATCTAGTCAACTTTTTATTATAATATTTCTTCATGAGTTTTTAAAGTTATCACATATGTAAATTCCTGTCTCCCTTTCTCTGTATCCTATTCAGCACATGTATTTTTTATGCACATATACTATCCTACCTGGTATCCCACGTACATTCTTGTGAGCTCACTGACATTGGAATATAAAAATTGTGAAAAGAGATGACTCCCCCTAAATACTGATTGAACTGAAAATTCAACCTATGGGTGAGCTTCCTAGTAAAAAACATTATACATAAATCCATGTTAAGTAAAATGAATATTTTTGGATATGTGGATGAATTATATTTTATGATGAATTTCAATTGGCATATATATTTCTACATATTAATTTGTGTGTGTGTGTTTGTGTGTGTATTTGTGTGTATATATATATATATATATATATATATATATATATATATATATATATATATTCTCCAGAATTTCCAAAATATGAAATATATGTATCTTATTATACACTCCCTAAATTCATTCGTATTCATGTATTTGGGTGTATAATCAACTTTACACAAGATTATTCTAAGAAATACTCAACCACCTGAAATACATATTGGTTTCCTACTACTGAAAACTAAGTTCAGTGAATGGTGCTTACAAATCCTAATATTTCTACTGTAACTGACCCAGTTTAACATCAATGCAAATAGATTTCTATGGGACATGATGTGTATTTTGAAGTTCATTTTTATTAAACACTGGTACATTAAAATTTCTTCAGTTTATGTACAACATGGGATATATTTTTTTCATTCACAACTTCACAAATTTATAGGCATTTGGTTCACTTTCAATTACTTACTATTTCAGAACACATGTATTCCTCCATATTTCTCTACTGTTCTTTTCACTTGACTTCATTCTAAACACATTATTTTCGATTCCATTATCATTGTTCAAGCAAAACTCACTCTTCATGATAAACTGTAACCCTAATATTACCATTAGATATATAACAGGTTGGAATGAATTTATGTATATCAATATAAGATTTCATATATTTTTTTCAGATGCAAATTCAATCCATTATTTAAAGTTGGAACCAGTTATATACTTTATTCACAATATGGTCTATTCATGCATCATCTGAATAATCATCAACACAGGGTACACCTTTTCGTATCCCCAGTACTAATTTATAAGTTTTCAGGATATTGCTCCCCATAATGGTGGAAGAAAGACTCATGTCACCTGATCTACATATACATTTATCACAGTAGTATTCTGGACACAAAATGCAAAGGTCACACTTATGATTGTACCAAAGCCTAAATGGAAAGTGAGCATGGATTATTAAAAACATCTGTCCAGGTTGAGTAATGCTCTCAAATGTCAATCCTCTTTGTTACTACATATTTGTTTTTTTCCTAAGATTATATATTCAACCTCAAGCCTTTTGAAAATATCTAATCCTATCACTCACTTTATACTATGCCTGATTTCTTAATGTCCCTATTGATATCTGCTTTTCTACATATTGTCCCCAGTTCATCATTGTGACTGTAACTTCAAATGTGCTGACATTTACATTCACTCTCTATCTGAAACCCTATTGCTAAAGAACTTTTGGTCCAACTCCTATACTCACTATTCTTCCTAAACCTACTGACTATCTTCCTAATCCTACAGACTATCCCTTTTTGACTGCATGTTCTCTTCTACATTCAAACATCCGAGGTACACGGTCCTATGCCATTGTATATCAATTTATCTGAGACCTCGGTGCAGAACATAATTCAAGCTAAGTATACCAATCGTGGTTTCAATTCCTATCTGGGCTTCAAATCTTTCCTAGATCTCTGTTCTCATACATATATTTCACGTCTATATTCTTATAAATATCACAGGTTCCCAATACCATTATTCATCCAGCATAATTATTCCTAACCCAAATCGAACATGCTATTAACCCTAACCATACACTGTTCCCTCAATCTCATTTACAGAAGAGCAGGAACAGAGTTGGTCTTACAATACAGGAAGGTAGGGGATCTTCCACCAGCTGACAACATCAAAAGTCCATGCAGAAATAATCCCTGGAGAAGATGTAGGCAGCTATGAGGGACCTGAGAGAGCAAAAGTCATCTTACATGGAAAACATCCTGGTCATGATGAAAGGATGTGTCTGAATCAGCCTCTCTTTTCTTAATGTAGTGAAGATGGACCAAACCAGGCCTGTGTGGAGAGTTGATCCTGGGTGCCTACGGTTGATATACCATTCTAACTTGTGAAAATGTCAGAGCAAGTAGGTGCAGCCTCCATCTGATGGGACCCTCGGAAGGAACTGTTAGGAAAATGTGGTTGCCAGGGTAGTGACCTCATTCAGTTCCTGAAGGAAATGAACTCAACTTACTTCCTTGGTGATGAAACTCTCTGAACATGGGATCCAGGAAGCCAGGCACCCAAAGCCAGTCCCAGTGCAAGTCCCAGTGGTCAAACTTGTTTGGATTTACCAAGGACAGAGTCAGTCTTTCTTGGTACATACTGATGTGAGGTTGGCCAAATGCCAGGAAGATCTGAAGAGGGGCCTTTCCTGAGAAAGCAGGTAGTGGCTCATCGCTGGCTTCTGACAGCATCACAGAGTTGGCCACGGAGACCATATCAGAGACAGGACACCCCAATATGGGGGAATATATCATGGCCCACCAGTCAGAGGACACTCTGGATAGTCAGAGACCTACTGGGGGAAGGAGGTGTCTTTGTGGGTGTGGTTGTGGGTTTGTTGTTTTGTCTCCTGTTCTCAGAATAGGTAGGAAAGGTGGTTTGTTAGTTTTGGAGTGGACTGTTTCTAGTAAGTCATTTGACAAGGCGAGTGTTTCTGTGTCTATATATCCCATTGTGTCCGTGGTTGTAGACATTAGAAAAGAAAATGCATCAAGGGATTTGTCCAGTCTACTAGAAAGCTTCCCAGCATTCATCCTGTGCAATTTATGAATGAACTGCAGCTTGCCTTATAAATGGGCAACACTCGCCATCTTCCTAAGTTCCTGTTTTCTTCCTGAATTCTGGCCACTCTCTAGAATACGCTCATGGTTTTGTGTCCAAGATATGTACCACCCCAAGCACTGTGACATGGCAATGTACTGGATAGCTGAAGGGAATGGCGAGTATCTCAGAAAACTCAGATATCAGTGTGACCAAGAAAGTCTCAGTGGAGAAACCCTGCTTTGGGCCTTTTGCTTCCCTGTCTGTTGCCCTGAATGTCAAGAAGGTCTTTGCCTCCGGCAACCCCTTTGTGAAGACTGAAGAAAAGAGTTTTCAAATGGAAATAAATGTGCATCACCTGTGGCTCTTTGCTTAATTGCTTTGGAAAGGGATGTTTCTGAATCTGCATCTTGGCCCTGTGTGAGCCTGTGGCTTAGATTCTCAGCACCTGATGGATCTAAAGAAAGATCCCATGTGTGCATCCAAAACTAAAATGGCAAAAAGGGCAGTCATAGTGGATGAAGTCTCTTGCCTTCCTCCAGACAAAAGCTGAATAAAGATACTATAGAACTCAATAGCACAATCAATAACCTAGACGTAACCAACATATATAAAATATATCAACCATCATCAAGTGGATACACGTTCTTCTAAGCAGCACATTGATCCTACTCCAATATAGACCATATATTATGCAATAGGGAAACTCTTAGTAAATATAAAGGTATGGAGATAATACCATGCACCATATCTGATCATAATGGATTGAAACTTTAAATCAATGAAAAAAAAAGGAAGGAAAAATTCTACATCACATGGAAAATGCACAATATGTTACTGAATGATCAGTTGGTTACAGAAGACATAAAGGAGGAGATAAAAAAATTCTTAGAGACAAATGACAATAGAGACACAACATACCGGTTTGTATGGGACACAATGAAAGCCGTTTTAAGAGGGAAATTCATTTCTTGTAATTCTTTCCTCAAAAAAAGAAAAAAACAACAACAAATAAATGAACTCACACTACACCTCAAAAACCTAGAAAAGGAAGAGCAAAAGAACATCAAATGTAGTAGAAGACAAGAAATAATTGAAATTAGAGGAGAAATCAATGAAATTGAAACAAAAAATCTACATTGTAAAAATTGAAATAAATAAGAGTTGGTTCTTTGAAAAAATAAATATGTTCGACAGGCCCTTAGCCATGCTAACGAAGAGAAGAAGAGAGAGAACTCAAATTACTAACATATGGAATAAAGATGGAAATATCACAACACACACTACAGAAACACAGAAGATAATTAGAAAGTATTTTGAAACCCTATATTCCAATAAAATAGAAGATAAAGAAGATATCGATAAATTTCTTAAGTCATATGATCTGCCCAGATTGAGTCAGGAAGACACCCACAATTTAAATAGACCAATAACAAAGGAAGAAAAATAAGAAACCATCAAAAGACAACCAACCAAAAAGAGCCCTGGACCGGATAGGTATACAGTGGAGTTCTACAAAACCCTCAAAGAAGAATTAATACCAATACTTTTCAAGCAATTTCAAAAAATAGAAAAAGAAGGAGTTCCTCCAAATTCATTCTATGAGGCCAACATCACCCTGATTCCAAAACCAGACAAAGACACTTCAAAGAAAGAAAATTACAGACCAATACCTCTAATAAACTTGGATGCAAAAATTCTCAATAAAATCATGGTGAATTGAATACAAAAGCATATCAAAATAATTGTGCTTCATGATCAAGTAGGATTCATCCCTGGGATGCAAGCCTGGATCAATTTATGGAAATCAATAAATGTAATCCACCACATCAATAGACTTAAAGACAAAAACCATATGATCATCTCGATAGATGTAGATAAAGCGTTTGACAAAGTACAGCATTCCTTTATGTTCAAAACACTATAAAAATTAGGGATAACAAGAACTTACCTCAACATGGTAAAAGCTATATATGCTAAACCTCAGGCTAGCATCATCCTAAATGGAGAAAAACTGAAGGCATTCCCTCTAAAATCTGGAACAAGACAGAGATGCCCTCTATCACCACTTCTATTCAGTTTAGTTCTTGAAATACTAGCCAGAGCAATTAGACAGACAAAAGAAATTAAAGGCATAAAAATAGAAAAAGAAGAACTTAAATATTCGCTATTTGAGGATGACATGATAATATATTTAACAAACCCTAAAGGGTATGCAAAGAAACTGCTAGAGTTAATAAATGAATTCAGCAAAGTGCCAGTATATAAAATCAACAAGAAAAAATCAAAGGCATTCCTGTATATCAGCAACAAAACTTCTGAAATTGAAATGAGGAAAACCACTCCATTCACAATATCCTCATAGAAAATAAGATACTTGGGAATCAACCTAAAAAAAAGAGGTGAAAGATTTATACAATGAAAGTTACATAACTCTAAAGAAAGAGATAGAAGAAGATGTTAGAAGATGGAAAAATGTACCCTGTTCATGTATAGGCAGAACTAACATCATCAAAATTGCGATATTACCCAAAGTTCTCTACAGGTTTAATGCAATGCCAATCAAAATCCCAATGGCATTTCTTGTAGAAATATATAAAGCAATCATGAATTTCATATGGAAAAACAATAGACACAGAATAGCAATAGCAATTCTAAGCAGGAAGTGTGAATCAGGATGTATAGCGATAACAGAGTTCAAACTGTACTACAAAGCAATAGTAACAAAAACAGCGTGGTACTGGTATCACAAAAGTCAGCTGGACCAATGGTACAGAATAGAGGACACAGAAACCAATCCACAAAAGTACAACTTTCTTATATTTGAAAAAGGGCCTAAAAGCATGCAATGGAGGAAGGATAGCATCTTCAACAAGTGGTCCAGGGAAAATTGGAAATCCATATGCAACAAAATGAAAATGAATCCCTTTCTCTCGCCATGCACAAAAGTTAACTCTAAATGGATCAAGGAGCAAGATATAAAATCAGAGACAATGCATCTAATAGAAGAAAAATTTGTCTACGATGTACATACTGTGGGGTTGGGCTCCAAATTCCTTAATAGGACAGCCATAGCACAAGAGTTAATAACAAGAATCAACAAATGGGACTTATTTAAACTAAAAAGTTTTTTTTGAAACAAGAGAAACAATAAGAGAGGTAAATAGAGAGCCTACATCTTGGGAACAAATTTTTACCCCTCACACTTCAGATAGAGCCCTAATATCTAGAATATACAAAGAACTCAAAAATTAAACAATAAGATAACAAATAAACCAATCCACAAATGGGCCAAGGACCTGAACAGAAACTTCACAGAGGAGGACATACAATGCATCAACAAGAACATGAAAAAATGCGCACCATCTCTAGCAGTTAGGGAAATTCAAGTCAAAACCACCCTAAGATACCATCTCACTCCAGTAAGATTGGCAGCCATTATGAAATCAAACAACAATAAGTGTTGGCGAGGATGTGGGGAAAAGGGTACACTTGTACACTGCTGGTGGGACTGGAAAATGTTGAGGCCAATTTGGAAAGCAGTATGGAGATACCTGGGAAAGCAGGGAAAGGATCCACCATTTGACCCAGCTATCTCACTTCTCGGACTATTCCCTGAGGATCTTAAAAGAGCGCACTATAGGGATACTGCCACATCACTGATCATAGCGGCAGAATTCATAATAGCTAAACTGTGGAACCAAACTAGATGACCTTCCATAGGCGAATGGATAAAAAAGGGGCATCTATACACAATGGAGTATCATGCAGCATTAAAAAATGACAAAAATCATTGAATTTGAAGGGAAATGGATGGCATTAGAACATATAATGCTAAGCAAAGCTAGCCAATCCTTAAAAAACAAATGCCAAATGTTTTCTTTGATATAAAGAGAGCAAATAAGAACAGAACAGGGAAGAAGAGCATGAGGAAAATATTAACACTAAATGGAGATGAGTGGGGGGAGAGAAAGGGAGAGAGAATGGAAAGCATATGGAAATGGTAGGAGACACTTAATGTTACACAAAATTCCATATAAGAGGTTGTGAGGGGAAAGGGGGGGAAACAAGGGAGAGAATTGAACAATAGCAGATGAGGTATAGAGGGTAGATGGTTGGGGAGGGGAGGGGGATAGTAGGGGATAGGAAAGGTAGAAGAATACAACAATCACTAATATGCCATTATGTAAAAACGTGAGTGTGTAACTGATGTGATTCTACGATTTGTATTGGGGTAAAAATGGGAGTTCATAACCCAAATGAGTCAAATGTATGAAAGATGATATAGCATGAGCTTTTGAACAACCAAAAAAAAGAAAAAAAAAGGAATTTAATTTCCAATATTTGAGACATTTTACAACTTTATTTTTTAATAAAATTGGCTTTTATTTGTTATCTTACTTGCTGTTATCTGCCTTTCAGTTTGAAAAAACGATGTGCTGTAGCCATTCATCCATGTAGTATGTAACAGAAAATTTTCAGTGTCTCCATATAACCAGATTGGCAAGGCATCAAGGTTTCCCTCACAAACAAGATAAAGGCTTTTGCATAAGAAATTTAATATTCTGCAATACAATTTTTTTTAACTTTCCAATTAAATTTCAATTTTTTTTTAAAAAAAGAAGAAACTAAACCCCACAGTAAGAAGGCCTCAAAGTGGAGAAGTGGAGCAGTATTAATGGCAGGCCTATTTAATCACTCCTGGTTCACAGGAAGGGTGTCCAGGCCACCCTGACTTTAGGCAAATGAGGGGCAAGAAAGCTTATTTGGGCCACTGTCTTGGGCTGTGCCCCTCATGAAAAACTCCAGCCAGAGGTTATGAGGAGTGTCTATGTGGAAGAAGATGAGGACAATGTGGGAGTGTTTTGGTTTTAATTGTGGTCATTTGTGTGGCAGATGGAAGAGATGACTGGGTCCAACTGGGCTTGAACACTGGTGTGATTCCCCTTAGAGAATGAGTTCTGGAACTGACCTCAGATAAGTATTGCCATGAATTGTGTTGCGATTTCAGGAGGCCACACATGAGAGTCGCCCTTTGAAACTGAGATCTAGGCCCAGGGTGGCTTTCCCAAGAGTACTGAGAATCTCAGCTAGGATATCACATGATTTTATTCTGAAAGACTTGGCACCCATAGTTGAGAGTCAAAACACACATGGACCTCACATTGTAGACCTCAATGGGCCTGGCTTCATGTGACCTTTTGGCCACTCTTTGGGAAGCCTTGCCTGTGAGTGTTCTCCAGATCTTTCATTGAAATGAGCTTCCTCAACATTTAATGGTCCCTGAATGAATTGAAACCCACAGTGCCTCCACCTTCATCCTTGAAATTTGTCTAGATCAATACCATGAATGTTTAGAAATTTTCATGACCAGATGGCACTGGAGAACCTTTTGATGTACTTTTGCTGATCATGAGTATACCAGACAGTGCCTTGATTGACTGGGCTTCATGAAAATGTTTAGAACAGAGATGCCAGAAAGTTGGAGACTGCAGAGTAGTGGGCCTAGAGCAGTGGTTGGAAGGTGTGTGATAAAACATCTGTGGTGGGGATATGTGGATCTGCCATTGACTTTCAATTGTCTTGAGACAGACATGGTGCAGCCATCAGACCATTGTATATAAAGGCATCTTGTTATATGGAGAAGTTTCAGAGTAATGTTTAGAATCAGGTTGCTATGATCAAGGGGGCAAGCTATGTGGGATAGAAGCCTGGTTGGTGCATTCTACTGTAGACCAGGGTACACGTACCACACGTGACAGAACTCCCTCCAGCACTGTGTCCCAGTTGAACTCCTTGTATTTCGTGATGCCAATACCAAACTACCAGTGCAGCAGCAAGAAACACCACGAAAAGTGGAAGATGACCAAATGGTTTCACAGTCCACACGGGGAGACACTTAGCCCCCAGTGGCAATAGTTTACCTACAACGAGAGAATTCAGCATTGCTGCCTCATGTTCATTGGAAAATAAGATGCCATGTCCTCCAGGTCACATAGATGCAGACCCAGCTTAGATGGTCTCACTATAAAGGAAGCGAAAGCTCCTGAAAACAACATATATTTCAAGTGCCCAACCTCAAAGGGAGTTTCTCAAGAAGTGTTTAGGCCAGCAGATCTTCATGTCTGTGGAGTATTTCCCATGTCACTTACTTTTGGAAACTCCTCTACCACCTCCAAGGTTGTGCACTCCTGAGCATTTTCGTTGCAGATATATATTTACAGATTTTCTAACTCTTCTCCTCTAATTGTGACTTACTTGGGGCAATGGTAATGTCAAGTCATTCTTCTATATGAGAGAAGGAAGATTTTTTTGTAGCACATATTTGCATACACATTGGATTCATTTTTCAATTTTTCACTCGAAATACTGAATCCTTGACACTAGCCCATACCCTAATAGACTCTGACTACTAATACTAATATGATGAGAAAAATAACCAAAACAGAATAGAAATACAAGCAGTTCAGAAGAGGCATGGTGTGTAGTTGTACTTGCCTTTTGCATGATATAAGGTAGGAGTTATAAATCTAGTCAATTATTTGTTGAAATAATTCTCCATGTGTTTTTAAAGTTAGGAAATATGTGAATTTCTGTCTCTCTTTCTCTTTAGCCTATTAAGCACATGTATTTTTATATGCAAAAATAGAATCCTACCTGGTTTCACACGTACATTCTTGTGAGGTGGCTGACTTGGCAGATACAAATTGTGAGAAGAGATCACTTCTCCTAAAGGCTGTTGGAACTAAAAATTCAACCCATGGGTGACCTTCCTAGATGAACAACATTATACATAATCCATGTTCAGTATAATGAATATTTTTTGATATGCAGATGAGTTATTTTTCATGATGAATTTCAATTGGCATATATATTGCTACATTATAATGTGTGTGTGTTTGTGTCTATATATATATATAGTCTCCAGATTTTCAAAATATGAAATATAAGTGTCTTACTATACACTGCCTAAATTCATTCATGTTCCTGTATGGGGATATATAATCAATTTTTCACAAGATTATTCTTAGAAATATACATCAACTGAAATACATATTTGTTTCCTAGTACTGAAAACTAACTTCAGGGAATGGTGCTAAGAAATCCTAATATTTCTACAGTGACTCACCCAGTTTAACATCAATGCAAGTAGACACCTATGGGACATGATGTGTATTTTGAAGTTCATTTTTATTCAACACTGGTACATTACTATTTCTGCAGTTTATGGGCAATATAGGATATATCATTTCATCCACAATTTTACAAATTTATAGGCATTTGGTTCAATTTCAATCACTTCCTACTTGAGAAGACATGTATTCCTCCATGTTTCTTGACTGTTCTTTTCATGAGATTCTTTCCAAACACATTATTTTCGATTTCCATAATCACTTTTGAAACAAAACTCACACACTCTTCATAATAAACCGTAACACTAATATTATCATTAGATGTATAACTGTTCGGAATGAATGTATGTATATCAATGTAAGATTTCTTGTATATTTTCAGATATCAATTCAATCCATTATTTAAATTTTGAACCAGTTATATTATTTATTCACAGTATGGTCTATTAAAGAATCATCTCTATATTCATAGACCCAGGGTATACCTATTTGTATCCCCAATACTAATTTATAAGCCTTTAAAATATTGCTTTCAAAAATGGTGGAAGAAATATTCTAGTCACCTGATATACATATGCATTTCATCACAGTAATATTCCTGACAAAAAATGCAAGTGTCACACTTATGATTGTACCAAAGCCTATATTGAAAGTGAGCATGTATTACTAACAACATCCATGTCCTGATTCACTAATGATCTCGAATATCATTCCTATTGGTGACTACATATTTGTTTCTTCCTAAGATTGTATATTCAAACTCAACCCTGTTAAAAATGTCTTATCCTATCACTCTCTTTGTACTTTGCCTGATTTCCTAATATCTCTATTGATATCTGCTTTCCTACACATTTTCCCCAGTTCATCACTGTGGCTGACTCTTCACATATGCTGAAATTTACATTCACGCTCTAACCAAAACCCTATATCTAAAGTCTTTTGATCCAACTCCTTGGTTCACTCAAATGGGTTCTTCAAATCCCTTCAGAGGGTAGCCCATAGGTGCTTGGGTTTTCTCATGACCCCAATTCTCATAAAGAATCTATACCCCACAGAGAGTAGGCCTCAAATTGGAGAAGTAGAGCACTATTAATGGCAGGCCTATTTGATCACCCCTCGTTCACAGGAAGGGTTTCCATGTCACCCTGACTTTAGGCAAATGAGTGGCAAGTGAGCTTATTTTGAACACTGTCTTGGGCTGCGCCCCTCATGGAAACCTCCAACCAGAGTTTATTATGACTGTCTATATGGAAGAAGATGAGGGCCATGTTGGAGTGTTTTGGTTTAATTGTGGTCATTTGTGTTACGGTTGGAAAAGATTCCAGGGTCAACCTGGGCTTTAACTCTTGTGTGATTCCCTTTAGAGACTGAGTTCTGGAACAGATCTCAGCGATGTATTGGCATGAATTGTGTTTGGAATTTAGGAGGCCACACATGAGAGTTGCCCTTGGAGACTGAGATCTAGGCCCAGGTTGGCTTTCCAAAGAGCACTGGGATTCTCAGCCAGGATATCACATGACTTTATTCAGAAAGACTTAGCAGTCATAGTTGAGAGTCAAAACACACATGGACCTCAATTGTAAACCTCAATGGGCCTGGCTTCATGTGACCTTTTGGCCACTCCTTGGGAAGCCTTGCCTGTGAGAGTTGTCCCGAGCTTTCATTGAAATGAGCTTCCTCACTATTTCATGGTTCCTGAATGAATTGAAACCCACAGTGCCTCCAACTTCATCCTTGAAAATTGGCTAGATAAACACCATAAAATTTTTGATATTCCTATGAACAGGTGGCACTAGAAAATCTTTGGATGTCTGTTGCTGATCACGAGTATACCAGACAGTGCCCTGATTGACTGGGTTTCATGAAAATGTTGTAGAACAGAGATGCCAGAAAGTTGGAACCTGCTGAGTAGTGGGCCTAGAGCAGTGGTTGGCAGGTGTATGATAAAACATCTGTCGTGGGGCCACATGGATCTTCCCTTGGCTTCCAAATGGATTGTGACTGACATGGTGCAGCCAGCAGACCCTTACAAATAAAGGGATCTTGTTATATGGAGAGGTTTCATGGCAATGTTCAGAATCAGGTTGCTATGGACATGGGTGCAAGCTTTTTGGGATAGAAGCCTGGTTGGTGCATTCTTCTGCAGACCCTCACTCACCACACATGAGAGTACTCCCTCTAGGACTGTGTCCCAGGTTATCTCCTTGTACTTCATGAAGCCAATACCAAACTCAGAGTACTGCAGTAAATAACACCACAAAAATTCGAGTATGACCAAATGGCTTCACAGACCACACGGTTAGACACTTAGACCCCAGTGGCCTCAGTTTACCTACAAAGAGAGAATTCAGAACTGCTGCCTCATGTTCAATAGAAAATAAGGAACCATGTCATCCAGGTCACATAGATGCTGACCCAGATTTGATGGTCTCACTACAAAGGAAGCTAAAGCTCCTGACAACAACAAATATTTCAAGGGCCCAAACTCAGAGGCAGTTTCTCAAAAATTTATTAGGCCACCAGAGCTCCATGTTTGTGGAGTGTTTATCCTTTCTTTTACATTTGGAAATTCCTCTACCACCTCCAAGGTTGTGAACTCCATTCATTTTTTTTCCAGATATATATTCACAGATTTTCAAACTCTTCTCCACTAATTGTGTCTTACTTGTGGTGAAGGAAATATCAAGGCATTGTTGTGGAGGACAGTGGGAAGATTTTTGTCTAGCATATATTTGTATACACATTAGATTCATTTTCCTATTTTCTATTTGAAATACTGAATTCCTGACAGTAAGCCATACCCTAGTAGACTCTGACTGTTCCCGGGTGCCTATGGTTGGTATACCATTCTAACTTGTGAATGTGACACAGGAAGTAGGGGCAGCCTCAATGTCATGGAGCCATTGGAAGCAAATGTTAGAACAAAGTGGTTGCCAAGGCAGTGACCTCATTCAGTTCCTGAAGGAAGTGACCTACCTCACTTCCTTGGTGATGGAACCCTCTGAACTTGGGATCCAGGAAGCCAGGCACCAAGAGCCAGTCCCAGTCCCTTTCCCAGTGGGTTCACTTGTTTGGATTTACCAAGGACAGAGTCAGTCTTTCTTGTGGATCACTAAATGCCAGGAAAGCTCTGAAGAGGGGCCTTTTCTGAGAAAGCAGGTAGTGACTCACCGATGGCTCCTGAAAACTTTAGAGAGTTGGTAAAGGAGACCAGATCTGAGACAGGACAGGCCATTTCGGGGGAACATAGTATGGCCTATCAGTCTGAGGACACTCTGGTTACTCACAGACCTATGTGGGTAAACGATATGCCTTTGAGGGTGTAGATGTGAGTTTATGGTTTTGTCTCATGTTCTGAGAATAGGTAGGAAAGGCAGTTTGTTTGGTTTGGAGTGGACTGTTTTTAATAAGTCATTTGACATGGTGAGTGATTCTATGTCTGTGTATCCCACTTTGTCGGTGGTTGAAGATATGAGAAAAGTGAATGCATCAATGCATGTGTCCTGACAAGTAGAAAGCATTCCAGGACACATCCTGCCCAATTTATGAATGGACTGTTGCTTGCCTTATCGATGGGCAACACCTACTATTTTCCTTAGTTCCTGTTTTCTTCCTGAATTCTGGCCATTCTCCAGAATAGGCTCATTTTTTTTTGTCCAAGATATGTACCACCTCTGAGCTCTGTGACATGGCCATTTACTGGATACCTGAAATGAATGGGGAGGATCTCAGAAAACTCAGATATCAGTGTGACCAGTAAAGTCTCAGTAGAGAAACCCTGCTTTGTGCCTTTTGCTTACCTACTGTTCTGTTGACCTGAATGTCAGGTAGGTCTTTGCCTCAGACCACCAGTTTGTGAAGCCTGAAGAAACTGCTTTCAAATGGAAATGAATGAGCATCACCCGTGGCTCTTAGATTAATTGCTTTAGAAAAGGATGTGTCTAAATCATCCTCTCGGCTCTGTGTGAGGCTGTGGCTTACAATCTCAGCACCTGATGGATCTAAAGAAAGATCCCATGTGTGCATCCAAAACCAAAATGGCAAAAAGATCAGACATTGTGGATGAAGTCTCTTGCTTCCTCTGTTAGGCTCCTCACCTCCATCAAGTACGAATAGGGATCCTTTGGGTCTAATGAGTTCTTCAAAGACGAGAAAAGGTGCTTGGGTTTCACATGACTCCAAATCACATAAAGAATCTATACCTCACGTTCAGTAGGCCTCAAAAAGGAGAAAAAGAGCATTATTAATGGCAGGCCTATTTGATCAATCCTGGTTCACAGGAAGGGTGTCCAGGAAACCCAGACTTTAGGCAAATGAGGGGCAAGGGAACTTATTTTGGACACTGTCTTGGGCTTCGCCCCTTGTGGAAACCTCCAGCCAGACGTAATGATGAGTGTCTATATGGAAGAATATAAGGGCCATGTGGTAGTGTTTTGGTTTTAATTGAACATGTTAATAACACTAACCATACACTGTTCCATCAATTTAAGTATTCAGAAGAGCAGGGACAGATTTGTTCTTACAATACAGGAATGTAGGGGATCTTCAACCTGCTGAAAACCTCAAAGGTCAATGCAGAAATTATCCCTGGAGAAGATGTAGGCAGCTATGAAGGACCGGAGAGAGCAAAATTAATCTTCCATGGAAAACAACCTGGTCAGGATGAAGGGTTGAGTCTGAATCAACTCTCTATCCTTAACGTAGAGGAGAGGGAGCAAACCGGGCCTGTGTGGAGAGCTGTTCCTGGGTACCTATGGTTGGTATACCATTCTAACTTTTGAAAGTGTCTCAGGAATTAGGGGCAGCCTCCATCTCATGGGACCCTTGGAAGCAAGTGTTAGGACAAAGTGGTTGCCACGGCAGTGACCTCATTCAGTTCCCGAAGAAATGACCTTCCTAACTTCCTTGGTGATGGAACTCTCTGAACTTGTGACCCAAGTAGCCAGGCACCCAGAGCCAGTCCCAGTCACAGTTCCAGTGGGCTCACTTGTTGGATTTACCAAGGACAGCGTCAGTCATTCTTGGTACCTACTGATGTGAGGATGGCCAAATGCCAGGAGTGCTCTGAAGAGGGGCCTTTCCTGAGAAAGCAGGTAGTGGCTCAACACTGGCTCCTGACAACTTCACAGAGTTGGCCAAGGTGACCAGATCTGAGGCAGGACAGGCCATTTCGGGAGAACACAGTATGGCCCACAAGTCAGAGGACATTCCGGATAGTCACAGACCTACTGGGGGGAAGAAGTTGAATTTGTGAGTTCGGGTGGGGTTTGTGGTTTTGTCTCATGTTCTCAGAATAGGTAGGAAAGGAGGTTTGTTTGGTTTGGAATTATCTGATTCTTCTAAGTCCTTTGACAATGCGAGTTTTTCTATGTCTGTGTATCCCACTGTGTTAGTGGTTGTAGACATTAGAAAAGAGAATGCATCAATGGATGTGTCCTGTCTAGTAGAAAGCTTCCCAGCATTCATCCTGCCCAATTTATGAATGGACTGCGGCTTGCCTTATGGATGGGCAACACCTGCAATCTTCCTAAGTTCCTGATTTCTTACTCAATTCTGGTCACTCTCAAGAATAGACTCATGGTTGTGTGTCCAAGATATGTACCACCTCCAAGGTCTGTGAAATGGCCATGTACTGGATAGCTGAATGGAATGGCCGAGCATCTCAGAAAACTCAGATAGCAGTGTGACCAGGAATATCTCAGTGGAGAAACCCTGCTTTGGGCCTTATGCATACATATTTTTCTGTTGCCCTGAATGTCAGGAAGGTGTTTTCCTCAGGCCAAAACTTTTGGAAGCCTTAACAAAAGACTTTTCAATTGGAAATAAATGTGCATCTCCTGTGGCTCTTTGCTTAATTGCTTTGGAAAGGGATGTGTCTGAATCAGCCTCTTGGCCCTGTGTGAGGCTGTGGCTTAGATTCTATGCACCTTATGGATCTAAAGAAAGATTCCGTATGTGCATCCAAAACCAAAATGGCTAAAAGTAGAGTCATTGTGGATGAAGTCTCTTGCCTTCCTCTGGTAGGGCACTTACTTCCATCAAGGAAGAATAGGGATCCTTTGTGTCAAATGGGTTCTTCAAAGCTCTGCAGTGGCTTGCCCATAGTTCTTGTGGTTTCTCATGCGTCCAATTCCCAAAAAGAATTTAAACCCCTCAGTCAGTAGGCCTCAAATTGGAGAAGTGGAGCAGTATAAATGTCAGGCCTATTTGATCACTCCTGGTTCATAGGAAGGGTGTCCAGGCAAACGTGACTTTAGGCAAATGAGGGACAAGGAAGCTTATTTTGGACACTGTCTTGGGCTGTGCCCTCATGGAAACCTCCAACCAGAGGTTATGATGAGTGTCTATATGGAAGAAGATGAGGGTCATGTGGGAGTGTTTAGGTTTTAATTGTGAGAGATTACTGGTTCAACCTGTGTTGAATTCTGGTGTGATTCCCCTTAGAGACTCAGTTCTTGAACTGACCTCAGAGAAGAATTGCCATGAATTGTGTTAAGATTTTCGGAGGCAACGCATGAGAGTCGCCATTG
The DNA here is from genome assembly GCF_048772815.1 of Callospermophilus lateralis. NCBI lineage: Eukaryota > Metazoa > Chordata > Mammalia > Rodentia > Sciuridae > Callospermophilus > Callospermophilus lateralis. The sequence continues at coordinate 3,186,569 of NW_027514462.1, read as the reverse complement.
GAAGCTGTGATCTAGTCCCAGGGGGACTTTCCACAGTTCACTGGGACTCTCAGCCAGAGAATCACATAATTTTATTCTGAAAGACATGGCAGCCACAATTGAGAGTCAAAATACACATGGACCTCACATTTTAGACCTCAATGGGCCTGGCTTCAAGTGACGTTTTGGCCACTATTTGGGAAGCCTTGCCTGTGAGAGTTCTCCAGAGCTTTCATTAAAATGAGATTCCTCACCATTTAATGGTTTCTGAATAATTGAAACCCACAATGCCTCCAACTTCATCCTTGAAAATGGTTACATAAATATCATGAAATTTTTAAAATTACCATGACCAGGTGGCACTGGAGAACCTTTGGATGTCCTGTTGCTGATCATGAGTATACCAGAGAGTGCCTAGATCGACTGGGTTTCTTTAACATGGTGTAGAACACAGATGCCAGTAAGTTGGAGTCTGCTGAGAAGTGGACCTAGAGCAGTGGTGGGCAGGTGTGTGATAAAACATCAGTGGTACGGCCATGAGGATCTAGCATTGGATTCCAAATGCCTTGTGACTGACATGGTGCAGGCAGCAGACCCTTCTATGTAAAGGCATCTTGTTATATGCAGAGGTTTCAGGGCAATGTTCAGAATCAGGTTGCTATGGTCAAGGGGGAAAGCTATCTGGATAGAAGCCTGGTTGGTGCATTCTCCTGCAGACACTGACCCACCACACGTGACAGAACTCCCTCCAGCACTGTGTCCCAGATAAACTCGTTGTATTTCATGAAGCAAACACCAAACTCCCAGTGCAGCAGCAAGAAACACAACGAAAAGTGGATCATGACCAAATTGCTTCACAGTCCAAACGGGGAGACACTTAGCCCCCAGTGGCCACAGTTTACCTGCAAAGAGAGAAACCAGCACTGCTGCCTCATGTTCATTGAAAAATAAGATGCCATGTCCTCCAGGTCACATAGATGCAGACCCAGCTTTGATGGTCTCACTAGAAAGAAGCTAAAGCTCCTGAAAACAACATATATTTCAAGTGCCCAAACTCAGAGGCATTTCTCAAGAAGTCTTTAGGCCAGCAGAGCTCCATGTTTGTGGAGTGTTTATCCTGTCCCTTACTTTTGGAAACTCCTCTACCACCTCCAAGGTTGTGAATTTCTGAGGATTTTTCATTGAATATATGTATTCACACATTTTCTAATTCTTCTCCTCTAATTGTGTCTTTCTTGGTGCGAAGGTAATGTCAAGGCATTTTTCTGGATGAGAGTGGGAAGATTTTTGTGTAGCATATATTTACATACACATTGGATTCATTTTCCAAATTTCCATTAGAAATACTGAATCCATGACACTAACCACTACATTACTAGACTCTGACTACTAATCCTAATATGATGGAGAATAAAAACCCAAACAGAATAGAAATATAAGCAGTTCAGAGGATGCATGTTGTATAGTGGGACTTGCCTTTTGCATTATATAGGGTAGGAGTTATAAATCTAGTCAATTTTCTGTTGAAATATTTCTCCATGTATTTCTAAAGTTAACAAATATGTGAATACCTGACTCCCTTTCTCTGCAGCCTATTCAGCACATGTAATTTTATATGCACATATAGAATCCTACCTGGAATCACACGTACATTCTTGTGAGATGGCTCACTTGGCAGATACAAATTGTTAGAATAGTTCACTCTTCCTAAATGATGCTGGAACTGAAAATTCAACCAATGGGTGAGCTTCCTGGTTGAACAACTTTACACAAAAACCCATGTTCAGTAAAATAAATATTTCTGATCTGTGGATGATATATATTTCATGGTGAATTTTAATTGGCATATATATTCCTACTTTTTAAAGTCTGTTTGTGTGTGTGTGTATACATACTCTCCAGATTTTTCAAAATATGAAATATGTGTCTTATTATACACTCCCTAAAATAATTCATGTTCATGTATGTGGATTTTTAATCAACTTTTCACTAGATTATTCCCAGGAATATTCACACACCTGAAAAACATATTTGTTTCCTCGTACTGAGAACTATCTTCAGTGAATGGTGCATACAAATCCTTGTATTTCTGCAGTAACTTACCCAGTTTAACATCAATGCAAATAGATTTCTATGGGACATGATGTGTATTTTGAAATTCATTTTTATTCAACACTGGTACATTGCAATTTCTTCCGTTTATGCACATCATAAAATATATATTTCATCTAGAAATTCGAAAATTAATAGGCATTTGTTTCATTTTCAATCACTTCCTGCTTCAGAACACATGTATAACTCCATATTTCTTGACTGATCTTTTCATGAGGTTTCTTTTTCGATTTCCTTAATCATTTTTGAAGCAAAACTCACACACTCTTCATGATGAACCATAACCCTAATATTACCATTAGATGTATATTTGGTTTTAATGAATGTATATATATCAATATAAGATTTCCTCTATGTTTTCATTTATCAATTCAATCCATTATTCAAAGTTGGAACCAGTAATACTATTTATTCACAGTATGGTCTATTCATGCATTATCTCTATATTCATAGACACAGGGTACACCTATTTGTACCCCCAGTACTAACTTATACGTCTTCACAAATTGCTCCCAGAAATGGTGGAAGAAATACTCATGTCACCTGATCTACATGTACATATTATCACAGTAATATTCTGGAAACAAAATGCAAAGGTCACAGTTATGATTGTACCAAAACCTAAATGAAAAGTGAGCATGGATTACTAAAAATATTCCTGTCCAGGTTGCTACCGCTCTCAAATGTCAATCCTATTGGTGACTATATATTTGTTTCCTCCTAAGATTATATATTCAACCTCAAGCCTGTTGAAAATGTGTAATCCTATCACTCACTTTATACTTTGCCTGATATCCTAATGTCTCTATTGATTTCTGCTTTCCTAAATATTTTCCCAGTTTATCATTTTGACTGACTCTTCACATGTGCTGACATTTAAATTCACTTTCTAACCGAAACCCAATTGCTAAAAACATTTCCTCCAAAACCTATTATCACTATTCTTTCTAAACCTACCGACACTTTTCCTAATCCTACCGACTATAGCTTTTTGACTGGATATTCTCGTGACATTCAATCATCCAAGGTACAAGGTCCTATGACATTGTATATGGATTTATTTAAGACATCTGTGCAGAACGTAAGTCAAAGCTAAGTATCCCAATTAAAGGCCCAATGCCCTTCTGGGCTTTAAATTTTACCTAGATTTCTGTTTTCATACTTATATTTCACCTAAATATTCTTGTAAATATCGCACATTCCCAATACCATTATTCATCGCTCAGAATGATTCTTAATCCAAATCGAACCTGTTATTAAGCCTAACCAAACACTGTTCCCTCAATCTAACTTTACAGAAGAGCAGCGACAGAGTTGGTCTTACAATACAGGAATGTAGGGGATCTTCCAGATGCTGAGATCCTTAAAGTTTTAAGCAGAAACGATCCCTGGAGAAGACATAGGCAGCTATGAAGGACCTGAGAGAGCAAAAGTCATCTTCCATGGCAAACAACGTACTCAGGATGAAGCATTGTGTCTGAATCAGCCTCTCTTTTCTTAATGTAGAGAAGAGGGACCAAACCAGGCCTGTGTGGAGAGCTGTTCCCGGATTCCTATGGTTGATATACCATTCTAACTGTTGAAACTGTCTCGGGAAGTAGGGGCAGCCTCCACCTCATGGGAACCTTGCAATCACCTGTTAGGACAAAGTGGTTGCAAAGGCAGTAAAGTCACTCAGTTCCTGAATGAAGCGACCTACCTCACTTCCTTGGTGAAGAAACTCCCTGACCTTGGGCTCCAGGAAGACAGAGAATACCAAGACCTTGTCACAGTTCCAGTGCCAGTGGGCTCCATTGTTTGGAAAAACCAAGGATAGACTAAGTATTCCTTGGTACCTACTGATATGAGGATTTCAAATGCCAGGAGAGCTCTGAAGAGGGGCCTTTCCTGAGAAAGCAGGTAGTGGTTCACCGCGACCAGATCTGAGACAGGACAGGCCTTTTGGGGGAACATAGTATGGCCCACCAGTCAGAGGACACTCCAGATAGTCACAGACCTACTTGAATGAAGGAGGTGCGTTTGCGCGTGTGTGTGTGATTTTGTGGTTTAGTCTCTTCTTATGAGAATAGGTAGGAAAGGCGGTTTGTTTGGTTTGGAGTGGACTGCTTCTAGTAAGTCGTTTGACAAGGCGATTTTTTGCATGTCTTTGTAACCCACTGTGTTCGTGGTTGTAGACCTTAGAAAAAAGAATGCATCAATGTGTCCTGTCTAGTAGAAATCTTCCCAGCATTCATCCTGCCCAATTTAGGAGTGGACTGCCCCTTGCCTTATGGATGGGCAACACCTGCAATCTTCCTAAGTTCCTGATTTCTTCCTCAATTCTGGTCACTCTCAAGAATAGGCTCATTGTTTTGTGTCCAAGATATGTACCACCTCCAATCTGAGTGACATGGCCATGTACAAGATAGATGAAGGGAATGGCGAGCATCTCAGAAAACTCTAATATCAGTGTGTCCAGGAAAGTCTCAGTGGATAAACCCTGCTTTGGGCCTTTTGCTATTGTTCTGTTGCCCTGAATGTCAGGAAAGTCTTTGCCTCAGGCCATCCCTTTGTGAATCCTGAAGAAAACAGCTTTCAAATGGAAATAAATGGACATCAACTGTGGCTCTGTGCTTAATTGCTTTGGAAAGGGATGCGTCTGAATCAGCCTCTTGGTCCTATGTGAGGCTATAGCTTAGATTCTCAGCACCTGATGGATCTAAAGAAAGATCCCATGTGTGCATTCAAAACCAAAATGGCAAAAAGATCAGTAATTGTGGATGAAGTCTCTTGCCTTCCTCTGTAAGGTTCCTGACCTCCATCAAGTGAGATTAGGCATTCTTTGGGTCAAATGAGTTCTTCAAAGCCCTGTGGAGGCCATTAACAGGTGTCACTGGAGAACTCTTAAATGGTCTGTTGCTGATCATGAGTATACTAGCCAGGGCCTTTATTGACTGAGTTTCATAAAAATTATCTAGAACAGCAATGCCAATAAGTTGGAGCCTGCTGAGTAGTGGACCTAGAGCAGTAGTGTGTGATAAAATATCTGTGGTGGGACCATGTGGATCTGCTATTGACTTCCAAATGGCTTGTGACTGACATGGTGCAGCCAGCAGACCCTTCTATGTAAAGGCATCTTGTATATGGAGAGGTTTCAGGGTAATGTTAAGAATCAGGTTGCTGAGGTTAAGGGGACAAGCTATCTGGTATTGAAGCCTGGTTGGTACATTCTCCTGCAGAACGTGACCCACAACACGTGACAGAACTTCCTCCAGCACTGTGTTCCAGTTGAACTCATTGTATTTCGTGAAGCAAATACCAATGTCCCAGTTCAGCAGCAAGAAACACCACAAAAGTTGGAGGATGAACAAATGGCTTCAGAGTCCACATGGGGTGACACTTTGCCCCCAGTGGCCACAGTTTACATACAAAGAGAGAAATCAGCACTGCTGCCTCAGGATCATTGGAAAATAAGAAACCAAGATCTTCATGTCACATAGATACAGACCCAGCTTTGATGGTCTCACTAGAAAGGAAGCTAAAGCTTCTGACAAACACATATATTTCAAGTGCCCACCCTCAGAGGCAGTTTCTCAAGAAATCTTTTGGCCAACAGAGCTCCATGTTTGTGGAGTGTTTACCCTGTCCCTTACTTTTGGAAACTGCTCTACAACCTCCAAAATTGTGAACTTTTGAGCATATTCCACTACAGATATATATTCACAGATTTTCTACCTCTTCTCTTCTAATTGTGTCTTATTTGGGGTGAAGGTAATTTCAAGGCATTGTTGTGGATGAGAGTTGGAAGATTTCTTTGTAGCACATATTTGCATACACATTGGATTCATTTTCCAATTTTCCATTCGAAATACTGAATTCCTGACACTAACCCACAACCTACTAGAATCTGACTACTAATCCTAATATGATGGAGAACAATAACCCAAACAGAATAGAAATCCAAGAAGTTCAGAGGAGGCATGGTGTATAGTTGAACTTGCCTTTTGCATTATATAGTGTAGGAGTTATAAATCTAATCAATATTTTGTTGACATAGTTGTCCATGTGTTTTTAAATTTAACAAGTATTTGAATTCCTGTCTCCGTTTGTCTGTAGCCTATTCAGCACATGCATTTTTATATGCACATATAGAATCCTACCTGGTATCAAATGTACATTCTTGTGAGGTGGCTGACTTGGCAGATACAAATTATGAGAAGAGATCACTCCTCCTAAACGCTGTTGGAACTGAAAATTTAACCTAAGGGGGAGCTTCCTAGTTGAACAACATTATACACAAATCCATGTTCAGTAAATTAAATATTTTTGGATCTTTGGACGATATGTATTTCTACATCAATTTCAATTGGCATATATATTGCTACATTTCAATGTCTCTGTGTGTATATGTGTTTGTTTGTGTGTGTGTGTATATATATATATATATATATATATATATATATATATATATATATACTCTCCAAATTTTTAAAAATATGAAATACTTCTGTCTTCTTTTACACACCCTAAATTCATTCATATTCATGTATGTGGATTTATAATAAACTTTTCACAAGATTATTCTCAGAATTATTCATCCACCTGAAATACATATTTGTTTTCTAGTACTGACAAGTAACATCAGTGAATGGTGCATACAAATCCTAATATTTCTACAGTAACTGACCCAGTTTAACATCAATCCAAGTAGATTACTATGGGACATGATGTACATTTTGACGTTCATTTTTATTCAACACTGGTACTTTACTATTTCTTCAGTTTATTCACATCATAGGATATGTATTTCATCCACAAGTTAGCAAAATTATTTGCATTTGTGTCACTTTCAATCACTTTCTACTTCAGAACACATGCATTCCTCTATGTTTCTTGACTGGTCTTTTCATGAGACTTCTTTCCAAACACATTATTTTCCTTTTCCATTCTCACTTTTGAAGCAGATCTCACACACCTTTCATGATAGAATATAACCCTAATATTACCATTAGATGTATAACTCATTGGAATGAATGATTCTATATCAATATAAGATTTCTTATATATTTTCAGATATCAATTCTAGCAATCCATTATTTGAAGTGGAATCAGTTATATTATTTATTCACAGTATTGTCAATTCATGAATTACTTCTATATTCATAGACACAGGGTACACCTCTTTGTACCCCCAATACTAATTTATTTTTTTTTATTTTGCATTCTTTCTTAAAGTATTTTTATATTATTTTCAACAACATTTGAAACAACAGGATTTTCTAAATAGACTTGTCTTTAGCATACCCAGATGAAAAAATATAATTCTATTTCATATCCCTTTGTGGGATAATGTGGGTTTTTTGTACTGAAAAAATGCTAGGAATATTAGAATATATGATCCGTTAGCCAACTTTGTTTGTTTGTTTGTTTGCTTTTGCAAAGCTAGGAATTGAACCCTAGTAGTAAATAGTAATTCTACTCATTCAGAAAAGTTAGTGTGTCATTTTATTGAAATAACCATACTGGATATAAAATAGATACACATGTGATACAATAGATTGCATGGTATATAAATTTGTATCTCAGTAAAGCTGTAATTAAAATAAAATTTAAAGTATTGAAATTCAGGCAAAGGATAGGAAAGATATTTGTGTCTGTTTTTCAGAAGTTTATTGTCATCCATTTAAAAAATCTTTTAAAAGAGATTGCATTTGAACAAAAGGTATTGTTTAGTGTGCTTTCTCTGTATTCTTAGTGGTTCTTCACTATTACTATTTTATTCACACCCTCTTAATTTCTTATTGTTGAGCCAATTCTGCATCTAAATGTAGTGGCAAGATATATTCAGGAGTCTGGTGCAATAGTGCATGCCTGAAATCCCAGCTACTAAGACCCTTTCTCAAAACAACAAAAAAGTAGTGGGGGTGGGGAGCATGGATGTAGTTTAGCAGTCAAGTGCTTTCCGAAGCATGTGGAGGCCCTGGGTTCTATCTGCAGCACCGCAAAAGCAAAACAAACAAAAGACGTATTCCAGAGATTTTGATTATTTCTGCAGGAGACATGCAGTCAAGACTAAGTAATTTGAAACAGGAGTGGCACAAGAAGTGGAAGATAAAGTATCAATTTTTTTTTCTTTTTTTTTTTTGGTTAGAATTAGTTCACTTTGCATTCCTTGCGTATGCGCCTCTACCTTTGAAACCACATTGGTAAAAGTTTGTGTAAGAATTGTTTGTTGGCATATCCTAGAGTGCTCAATTTATACGTCTTCAAAATATTGCTCCCAGAAATTGTGGAAGAAATACTCATGTCACCTGATCTACATATACATTTTATCACAGTAATATTCGGAACACAAAATGCAAAAGTCACACTTATGATTGTACCAAAGGGTAAATAGAAAGTGAACCTGTATTATTAAAAACATTCATGTCCAGGTTGCCTAATACTCTCAAATGTCAATCCTATTGGTGACTACATATTTGTTTCTTCCTAAGATTATATATTGAAACTCAACCCTGTTGATAATGTCTAATCCTATCACTCACTTTATACTTTGCCTGATTTCCTAATGTCTCTATTGATATCTGCTTTCCTACATATTTTCCCCAGTTCATCATTGTGACTCATTCTTCACATGTGCTGACATTTACATTCATTCTCTAACCGAAACCCTATTACTAAAGAACTTTTGGTCCAAATCCTATACTCACTCTTCTTCCTAAACCTACGGACTATATTCCTAATCCTACTGACTATCCCTTTTTGACTGGATGTTCTCTTCTACATTCAATCATCCAAGTAAAGGTCGGTCGAGTGTCGGAAGAGGAGACCACCAAGAATCTATCTCATGTAACAGCAAAGGGTTTATTGGGGGTCCAGCATGCTGGGACTCAGAGTTCACTTGAAAAGAGTAGAGAGCCCTGAGAACAGCTTAAGCAGAGGTTAAATACTTTCCCTTGCGAGTGCAGGGAGGGAAGTTTATTGATGTGTCAGGGCGAGTGGTCAATTTGCATGCAACCTGGTGAAGGAGTACATTCTGCAGTTTGACAGTTGGGGACAGCACATTCTGGGAACAAGATTGGCAAACATTTCTCAAGATTTCAACAGTGTTTTGTTAAGCGTACAGAAAAACAGGAAGTGACAACTACATATTTTATTAACCTTTCATTCGACACTTCTTTTTCTGGCTACTTTTAATCATAAAAATGATCATTGGGGGGTGTCACATTCTATGTCTGCTAGTGGGGTATTACCATTAGTTTAACTTGTCCAATTTGAGCTTGGAGAAAATAAATTACATGGTTGAGCAAGCAGGGTTTAATAGTTAGCAATAATATGAGGATTATTATTGGACCGGCCAGCCGACAAGACAAGACAAGACAATAAAGACAAGACAAGACAATAAAGACAGGATATGGAAGTCCAACACTGAGACCAGGACTTAGTAGTTGGCAGAACCCGATCGGTTGGCAATAACGAATCTGAAACAAAATATCACTGAGTCATGGAGACTATTGTTCCTCAATTTTCTGAGTCCTCTATGACGTCACCCAGGGACTTGGCCTGTGGCTCTGTGACATGATTGTCAGCCATCGTTGGAGAGAGCTCACGCTCTTCATTGACATCCATTTTGCCAAGCCCTGACCTGAAACCTGACCAGAAAGAGGCACCTTACTTACCCTGAGAAGAGTTTGTTGGGGTCTCTTGTCCACCGCTGCCGGATCTCAGTGGAACCTCCATATGTAAAGGTCCGGTGACAATCGGGGGAAGAGACCACCAAGAGACTGTCTCATGCAAAAGCAAAGGGTTTATTGGGCGTCCAGCATGCTGGGGCTCAGAGCTCACTTGAATAGAGCAGAGAGCCCAGAGAACAGCTTAAGCAGAGCTTATATATTTCCCTTGGACAGGGCAGGGGGGTAAGTTTATTGATGGGTCCGGGCGAGTGAGCGGTTTGCGTGCAACCGGTTGAGGGAGTACATTCTGCAGTTTGGCAATTGGGGACAGCACATTCTGGGAATAAGATTAGCAAACAGTTCTCAATATTTCAAAAGTGTTTTGTTAAGCATACAGAAAAACAGGAAGTGACAAGTACTTATTTTATTAACCTTTCACTGCGAACTATACTTTGCCAGAATTCCTAATGTCTCTATTGTGTTTGTTAAAGTTCATTTTTATTCAAACCTGGTACGTTATTATTTCTTCAGTTCATGGACATCATAAGATATTTCCTTTCATTCACAAGTTCACAAATTTATAAACATTTGGTTCACTTTCAATCACTTCCTCCTTCGGAAGACATATGTTCCTCCATGTTTCTTGACTGGTCTTTTTACTAGACTTCTTTCTAAACATATTATTTTCGATTCCATAATCATTTTTGAGGCAAAACTCACACACTATTCATGATAAATGATAACCCTAACATTACAATTAGATATATAACTGGTTGGAATGAATGTATGTATATCAATATAAGATTTTCTATATATTTTCAGATATCAATACAATCCATTATTTAAATATGGAACCAGTTATATAATTTATTCACAGTATGGTCTATTAATGCATCATCTCTATATTCATCAAAACAGGGTAAACCTAATAGTATCCCCAGTACTAATTTATAAGTTTTCAAAATATTGCTCACAGAAATGGTGAAAGAAATACTCATGTCACCTTAGCTACATATACATATTATCACACTAATATTCTGGACACAAAATGCAAAGGTCACACAGAACATAATTTAAGCTAAGTATCCCAATCAAGGGCCCAAAGTCCTTCTGGGCTTCAAATATTACCTAGATTTCTGTTTTCATACTTATATTTCACCTCCATGTTCTTGTAAATATCACAGGTTCCCAATATCATTATTCATCCAGCAAAATGATTCATAACCCAAATCGAACATGCTATTAACCCTAACCATTCTGTAAACTGAGATTGTTCACTCAATCTCACTTTACAGAAGAGCAGGGACAAAGTTAGTATTACAATACAGGAAGTTAGGAGATCTTCCACCTGCTGAGTACCTCAAAATCCATGCAGAAATGATCCCTGGAGAAGACGTAGGCAGCTATGAAGGACCTGAGACAGCAAAAGTCATCTTCCTTTGCAAACAACCCGATCAGGATGAAAGGATGTGTCTGAATCATCCTATCTCTTCTTAATGTAGGGAAGATGTATGAAACCAGGCATGTGTGGAGAGCTGTTCCCAGGTGCCTATGTTTCTATACCATTCTAACTTGTGAAAGTGTCACAGGAAATAGAGGCAGCCTCCTTTTCCTGAGACACTAGGAAGCAACTGTTAGGACAAAGTGGTGGCCAAGACAGTGGCCTCATTCATTTTCTGAAGAAAGTGACCTCACCTCACTTTTTTCATGATGGAACTCTCTGAATTTTGTGATCCAGGAAGCCAGGCACCAAGAGCCAGTACCAGTCCCAGTCCAAGTGGGCTCACTTGTTTGGATTTACCAAGTAAAGAGTCAGTCTTTCTTGGTACCTACTGATGTGAGGGTGGCCAAATGCCAAGAAAGCTTTGAAGAGGGTCCTTTCCTGAGAGGGCAGGAAATGGCTCACCACTGCCTCCTGAAAACTTCACAGAATTGGCCAAGGAGACCAGATCTGAGACAGGACCGGCCATTTCTGGGGAACATTCTATGGCCTACTCGTCAGAGGACACTCCGGATAGTCACAGACATACTTGGGGAAGGAGGTGACTTTGTGTGTGTGGATGTCAGTTTGTGGATTTGTCTCATATTCTGAGAATAGGTAAAAAAGGAGGTTTGTTTGGTTTGGAGTGGACTGTTTCTAGTAAGTCATCTGACAAGGAGACTGTTTCTATGTCTGTATATCCCACTGGGTCCTTAGTTGTAGATATTAGAAAAGAAAATGGCTCACTGGGTGTGTCCTGTCTAGTAGAAAGCTTCACAGCATTCATCCTGCCCAATTAATGAATGGACTGAGGCTTGACTTATCCATGGGCAACACCTAGTATCATCCTAAGTTCTTGAATTCTTCCTGAATTCTGGCAACTCTCCAGAAAGGCTCATGGTTTTTTGTCCAAGATATGTACCACCTCCAAGCTCTGTGACATGGCCATGTACTAGTTAGCTTAAAGGAATGGCGAGCACACCGGAAAACTCAGATATTGGTGTGACCAGGAAAGTCTCTATGGTGAAACCTGGCTTAGGGCCTTTTGCTTAACTATTGTTCTGTTGCCCTGAATGTCAGGAACCTCTTTGCCTCAAGCCACCCCTTTATAAAGCCAGAAGAAAACAATTTTCAAATGGAAATGAATGGGCATCACCTGTGCCTCTTTGATGAATTGTTTTGGAAATGGTTATGTCTGAATCAGACTCTGGGCCCTGTGTGAGGCTGTGGCTTAAATTGTCAGCACCTCTTGCTGATCATGAGTGTACCAGACAGTGCCTTGATTGACTGGGATTTATGAAAATGGTGTAGAACAGAGATGCCATTAAGTTGGACCCTCCTGAGTAGTGAGCCCTGAGCTGTGGTGTGCAGGTGTGTGATAAATCTTCTGTGGTTGCACCATGTGGTTTTGCCATTGAATTCCAAATGGTTTGTCACTGACACGGTGCAGTGACCAGACACTTATATGTAAAGGTGTCTTGTTAAATGGATAGTTTTCAGGGCAATGTGCAGAATCTGGTTGCTATGGAGAAGGGGGCAAGTTATGTGGGAATGAAGCCTGGTTGGTGCATTTTCTTGTAGACCCTGAAAAACCACAAATGACAGAACTCCCTCCAGGACTGTGTTCCAGTTGAACTCCTTGTATTTTGTGAGGCAAATACCAAACTCTCAGTGCTGCAGCAGGAAACTCTACGAAAATGGAGGATGAACAAAAGGCTTCACAGTCCACACAGGGAGACACTTAGACCCCAGTGGCCACAGTTTACATACAAAGAGAGAATTCAGCACTGCTGCCTCATGTGTATTGGAAAGCAAGAAAGAATGTCCTCCAGGTCACATAGATGCAGACCCAGCTTTGATGATCTCACTACAAAGGAAGCTAAAGCTACTGACAACATATATTTCAAGTGCCCATCCTCAGAGGCAGTTTCTCTAGAAGTCTTTAGGCCAGCAGACCTCCATGTTTGTGGAGTGTTTACCCTGTCCCTTACTTTGGGATACTCCTCTACCACCTCCAAGTTTGTGAACTCCTGAATATTTTCCATTCCAGATATGTATTTACAGATTTTCTAACTCTTCTCCTCTAATTGTTTCTTATTTGGCGTGAAGGTAACGTCAAGGAATTGTTCTGGATGAGAGTGGGAAGATTTTTGTGTAGCACATATTTGCATACACATTGGATTCATTTTCCAATTTTCCATTCCAAAGACTGAATCCCTGACACTAACACATACCCTACCAAACTCTGACTACTAATCCTAATATGATGAAGAAAAATAACCCAAACAGAATAGAAATACAAGCACTTCTGAAGAGGCATGGTGTATAGTTGGACTTGCCTTTTGCATGATAAAGTGTAGGTGTTATAAACCTAGTCAATTTTTCATTGAAATAGTTCTCCATGTGTTTTTTTTCCTTTAATATTTATTGTTGGTTCTACAAAACATTACATAGTTCTTGACATGTCATATTTCACACTTTGATTCAAGTAGGTTATGAACTTCCATTTTTCTTCGTATACAGATTGCAGTATCTCATCAGTTACACATCCACTATTTTACATATTGCTATACTAGTGTCTGTTGTATTCTGCTGCCTTTCCTGTCCTCTACTATCTCCCATCCCCTCCCCTCCAATCCTCTCTCTCTACCCCATCTATTGTAATTCATTTCTTCCACTTGTTTTTGTCCCCTTTCACCTCACTTCATCTTGTATTTAATTTTGTATAACCATGAGGGTTTCCTTCCATTTCTATGTAATTTTCCTTCTCTTTCCTTTTCCCTCCCACCTCTCACCCCTGTTTAATATTAATCATCTTCTCATGCTCTTCCTCCAAACTCTGTTCTTAGTTACTCTCTTTATATCAAAGAAAACATTTGGCATTTGTTTTTTAGTGATTGGCTATCTTCACGTAGCATAATACGTTCTAATGCCATCGATTTCTCTGCAAATTGTATGATTTTGTCATTTTTTAATGCAGAGTAATACTCCATTGTGTATAAATGCCACATTTTTTTTAATCCATTCATCTATTGAAGGGCATCTAGGTTGGTTCCACAGTCTTCCTATTGTGAATTGTGCTGCTATGAACATAGATTTATCAGTGTCCCTGTAGCATGCACTTTTTGGGTCTATAGGGATTAGACCGAGAAGGGGAATTGCTGGGTCAAATGGCGGTTCCATTCCCAAGTTTCCAAGAAATCTCCATACTGCTTTCCAAATTTGCTGCACCAATTTGCAGTCCCACCAGCAATGTACAGGTGTACTCTTTTTCCCACATCCTCGCCAGCACTTGTTGTCGTTTGACTTCATAATGGCTGCCAAGCTTACTGCAGTGAGATGGTATCTTAGGGTGGGTTAGTTTAGCATTTCTCTGAATGCTCGAGATGGTGAGAATTTTTTGATGTACTTATTGATTGATTGTATGTCCTCCTCTGAGAAGTGTCTGTTCAGGTCCTTGGCCCATTTGTTGATTGGGTAATTCATTTGCTTATTGTTTAATTTTTTGAGTTCTTTGTATAACTCTGGATATTAGGGCTCTATCTGAAGTGTGAGGAGTAAAGATTTGTTCCCAGGATGTAGGCTCCTTTTTTACCTCTCTTATTGTTTCTTTTTCTGAGAAAAATCTATTTAGTTTGAGTAAGTCCTGTTTGTAGATTCTAATTATTAACTCTTATGCTATGGGTGTCCTATTGAGGAATTTGGAGCCCGACCCCACAGTATGTAGATCATAGCCAAAGTTTTCTTCTATCAGATGCCGTGTCGCTGATTTGATATCAAGCTCCTTGATCCATTTTGAGTTAACTTTTGTGCATGGCGAGAGAAAGGGATTCAGTTTCATTTTCTTACATATGTAATTCCAGTTTTTCCAGCACCATTTGTTGAAGATGCTATCCTTCCTTCAGTTTATGCTTTTAGCTCCTTTATCAAATATAAGATTGCTGTAATTTTGTGGATTGATTTCTGTGTCCTCTATTCTGTACCATTGGTCCACCCGCCAGTTTTGGTACCAGTACCTTGCTCTTTTTGTTACTATTGCTCCGTAGTATAGTTTGAGGACATGTATCGCTATACCGCCTGATTCACACTTCCTGCTTAGAGTTGTCTTTGCTATACTGGGTCTTGTATTATTCCATATGAATTTCATAATTGTTTTATCTATTTCTACAGGAAATGCCGTTGGGATTTTGATTGGCATTGCATTAAACCTATAGAGAACTTTTGGTAATATCGCCATTTTGATGATGTTAATTCTGCCTATCCATGAACAGGGTATAATTTTCCATCTTGTAAGATCTTCTTCTATTTCTCTCTTTAGGGTTCTGTAGTTTTCATTGTGTAAGTCTTTCACATCTTTTGTTACGTTGATAACCAAATATTTTATTTTATTTTTTTTTGAGGATACTCTCAATGGAGTGGTTGTCCTCATTTCCGTTTCAGAGGATTTGTTGCTGATATTCAGGAATGCTTTTGATTTATGATTGTTGATTTTATATCATGCCACTTTGCTGAATTCATTTATTATCTCTAATAGTTTCTTGTAGACCCTTTTGGGTCTACTAGGTATAGAATCATGTCATCTGCAAATAGTGATAATTTAAGTTCTTCTTTTCCTATTTTTATGCCTTTAATTTCTTTCATTTGTCTAATTGCTCTGGCCAGTGTTCGAGAACTATGTTGAACAGAAATCGTGAGAGAGGGCATCCCTGTCTTGTTCCAGATTTTAGAGGGAATGCCTTCAATTTTTTCTCAATTCAGAATGATACTAGCCTGAGGCTTAGCATAGATTGCTTTTACAATATTGAGGTATGTTCCTGTTATCCCAGTTTTTCTAGAGTTTTAAACATAAAGGGATGCTGTACTTTATTGAATGCTTTTTCTGCATCTATTGGGGTGATCATATGGTTCTTATTTTTAAGTCTATTGATGTGGTGAATAACATTTATTGATTTCCGTATATTGAACCAGCCTTGTATCCCAGGAATGAATCCTACTTGATCATGTTGCACAATTTTTTAAATATGTTTTTGTATCTGATTCGCCAGAATTTTATTGAGGATTTTTGCATCTAGGTTCATTAGAGAGATTGGTCTGTATATTTGTTTCTTTGAAGGGTCTTTGTCTGGTTTAGGAATCAGGGTGATATTGGCCTCCTCTGCTGTATACCCATTCGGTCCTGGGCTTTCCTTAGTTGGTAGTCTTTGGATGGTTTCTTCTATTTTCTCAATTGATATTGGTCTGCTTAGGTTGTCTATATCCTCCTGACTCAATCTGGGCAGATCATATGACTTAAGAAATTTATTGATGCCTTCACTATCTTCTAATATAATTTCTGATTATCTTCTGTATTTCAGAAGTGTCTGTTGTGATATTGCCTTTTTCATCCCTTATGATAGTAATTTGACTTCCCTCTCTTCTTCTCTTCATTAACATGGCTAAGAGTCTGTCGATTTTATTAATTTTTCAACTTTTAGTATTTTCAATTTTTTCAATTGTTTCTTTTGTTTCGATTTCATTAATTTCAGCTCTGATTTTAATTATTTCTTGCCTTCTACTTCTTTTTCTGTTGTTTTGCTCTTCTTTTTCTAGGATTTTGAAATGAACTATGAGATCATTTATTTGTTGTTGTTTTTTTTTTCTTTTTTTAAGGAAAGAACTCCAAGCAATGAATTTTCCACTTAGAACTGCTTTCAATGTGTCCCATAGATTCTGATATGTTCTGTCTGTCTTTTTCATTTATGTCTAAGAATTTTTTTTTATTTTTCTCCTTGATGTCTTCAATAACCCATTGATCATTCAGTACGTATTGTTCATTCTCCAAGTGATGCATGAATTTTCCTTCCTTCTTTTATTGTTGATTTTCAGTTTCATTCCATTACGATCAGATAAGATGCCTGGTATTATCTATACTCCTTTATATTGTCTAAGAGTTGTTCTGTGACATAATATATGATCTATTTTTGAGAGGTATCCATGTGCTGCTGAGAAAACAGTGTAACTGCTTGATGTTGGGTGGTATATTCTATATATGTTAATTAAGTCTAGGTTATTATTTGTGTTATTGAGTTCTATAGTTTCCTAATTCAACTTTTGTTTGGAATATCTGTCCAGTAGTGAGAGAGGTGTGTTGAAATCTCCCATGATTATTGTATGGTGGTCTACCAGACTCTTGAACTTGAGAAGAGTTTGTTTGATTAACATAGCTGAACCATTGTTTGGGGCACATATATTTATGATTGTTATGTCTTGTTGGTGTATGGTTCCCTTGAGCAATATGTAGTGTCCCTCTTTATCCCTTTTGATTAACTTTGTCTTGAAATCTATTTTATTTGATATGAGTATGGACACTTCTGCTTGTTTCCGAAGTCAATATGAGTGATATGATTTCTCCCAACCTTTCACCTTTAGTCTATATATGTCTTTTCCTATCAAATGTGTCTCCTGTAGGCAGAAAATTTTTGGGTCTTCTTTCGTGATCCATTCTACTAGCCTGTGTCTCTTAATTGGTGAGTTTAAGGCATTAACATTTAGGGTTATTTTTGAAATATGTGTTGTTCTTCCAGCCATATTTGTTTATTTATGTTACTAAACATGGTTTGTTTTTCTCTTTGATTATTTTTCGCCCCTTTACTGTACTACCTCCCACTGTTGGTTTTTATTGTTATTTTCCATTTCGTCTTCCTATAATGTTTTGCCAAGGATCTTTTGAGGAGATGGTTTTCTAGCTGCAAATTCTTTTAACTTTTGTTTATCATGGAAGGTTTTAATTTCATCTTCCATCCTGAAGCTTAAAATCGCTGGATACACAATTCTTGGTTGGAACCCAATTTCTTTCAGTGATTGAAAAATGTTATTCCAGGATGTTCTAGCTTTCAGAGTCTGTGTTGAAAGATCAGCTGTTATCCTGATTGGTTTACCCCTAAATGTAATCTGCTTCCTTTCTCTTGTAGCTTTTAAAATTCTCTCTTTATTCTGTATGTTTGGCATCTTCATTATAATATGTCTCGGTGTTTATCTCTTATGATTTTGCACATTTGGCGTCCTGTAGGCTTCTAGGATTTGGGATTCTGTCTCATTCTTCATGTCTGGAAAGTTTTCTCATATTATTTCATTGAATAGATTGCTCAATTTTGTGGTTTGGACCTGTATACCTTCCTGTATCCCAATTACTCTTTAGTTTGGTCTCTTCATGTTATCCCATATTTCTTGGATGTTCTGCTCATGGTTTCTTAACAGTCTTGCTGAGCTTTCTATGTTCTTTTCAAGTTGAAATACTTTGTCTTCATTGTTCTAAGTGATCTATTCTGCTGGTAGTATTCTCAATTGAGTTTTTAAGTTGGTTTATTGCTTCCTGCATTTCTATGATTTCTGTTTGTGTGTTTTTTATAACCTCTATCTCCCTGTATAGTTGATCTTTTGCTTCTTGGATTTGTTTTTGTAATTCATTGTCAAAGTGATCTTTCATTGTCTGATTTTGCTGTCTAATGTCTCCCTGGAGACTTCAGATCATCTGAAGCAAGTATATCCTGATTCTTTATCTGACATTCCATATGCTGCAGATATTACCTCTTCTAATGTTGAGTTGACCTGCGTTGCTTGTGGTCCTTTCTTTCCTTGTCTTTCCCTACTGTTCACGTTTTTTTCGGCTTGGTGAAACTTTTGTGTTATTGAATTTTACCCCTAAATGTTTATATTGCTATTGTATTCTTGAAAAGTCTCCCTCACAGGCGTAAGCAGCGGCTCTGCCCCTCCTCCAATTGGGGCAATGTGCCTACCACACCAGCACGCCGCTGGGCCTGTTCTGCCTCTTGGTAGCTGGTCCGCCTACCTTGCAGGAGCGGGCAGTTGATCTACCCCTCTGCGGGTGCTGGTCCTGTTCAGCCAGTGGGTAACAGGTCCAGCTACCTTGCAGGCACAGGCGTCGGCACTGCCCCTCCGCGCTCCGCTGGGCCTCTTCTGTCTGTGGGTTGCAGGGCTGTCTACATTGCAGGCGTGAGTGGCATCTCTGCCCCCCCCCCAAACCGGGGCGATGTGTCTACCACGCTGGTAGGTCGCTGGGTCTGTTCTGCCTCTGGGTGAGAGGTCTACCTGCTTTGCAGGCACGGGCAGTGGCTCGGCCCCTCCCCAAACCTGGTTATGTGTCTAGCACCCTGGCGGGGCCTAGCACCTGGTCTGTCGGTGTTCGCAGGTCCACCTACTTCGCAGGCGCGGGGGCCGGCTCTGCCCCTCTGAAGGCAGCTGGGCCGCTTCAGCTGGTGGGTCGCAGGTTCACCTATCTTGAAGTCACAAGGGGTGTCTCTGCCCCTCCGCGGGTGTCTGGGCCTGTTCTGCCTGTGGGTTGCAGGTCCGCGTTCCTTGCACGCGTGCAGTGGCTCTGCCCAACCCCCAACCAGGGTGATGTGTCTTTCACGATGGCGGGCCGCTAGGCCTGTTCTACGGGTGGCTCGCAGGTCCGCCTACCTTACAGGCGCGGTTGGCGGTTCTGCCCCTCCCTTCTCCATGTGTTTCTAAAGTTAACAAATATGAGAATTCCTGTCTCCATTTCTCTGTACCCTATTCAGCACATGCATTTTTATATTCACATATAGAATCCTACCTGGCATCACATGTACATACTTGTGAGGTTGCTGACTTTGCAAATACAAATTGTGAGAAGGGATCACTCCTCCTAAATGCTGTTGGAACTTACAATTCAAACTATGGGTGAGCTCCCGAGTTGAACAACATTATACATAAATCGATGCTCAGAAAAATGAAGATTTTTGGATTTGTGGATGATATATAATTCATGATGTATTTCGATTGGCATATATATTGCTACTTTTTAATGTATACGTGTGTGTGTGTGTGTGTGTGTGTGTGTGTGCATATATATATGTATAAACTCTCCAGATTTTTCAAAATATGAAATGTATGTGTCTTATTATATACTCCCTAAATTCATTGATGTTCATGAATGTGGATTTATATTCAACTTTTCATAAGAATGTTCTCAGAAATATTAATCCACCTGAAATACATATTTGTTTCCTAATACTGAAAACTAACTTCAGTGAATGGTGCATACAAATCCTAATATTGCTATAGTAAATGACTCAGTTTAACGTCAATGCAAGTAGATTCCTATGGGACATGATATGTATTTTGACGTTCATTTTTATTCAAAACTGGTACATTAATATTTCTTCAGTTTTTGCACATAATAGAATACATATTTCATTCACAAATTCACAAATTCATAGGCATTTTTTTCACTTTCAATTACTTCCTGCTTCAGAACATACGTATTCCCCCAGGTTTCTTGACTGCTCTTTTAATGAGACTTCTTTCCAAGCACATTATTTTCAATTTCCATAATCATTTTAGAAGCAAAGCTCACACACACTTCATGATAAACCATAACAGTGATATTACCATTAGATGTATAACTGGTTGGAATGATTGTATGAATATCAATATATGATTTCCAATATATATTCAGATATCAATTCAATCCATTATTTAAATTTGGAACCAGTTATATTATTTATTCACAGTATGGTCTATTCATGCATTATCTTTATATTCATATAACACAGAGTATACCTATTTGTACCCACAATACTAAATTATATGTCTTCAAAATATTGCTCCCAGAAATGGTGGAAGAAATACTCATGTCACCTGATCTATATATACATTAATCACAGTAATATTGTGGAAACAAAAAGCAAGGTCACACTTATGATTGTACCAAATCCTAAATGGAAAGTGAGCATGGATTAAAAAAAAATCCATGTCCAGGTTGCCTAATGCTCTCAAAAGTGAATCCTATTGGTGACTACATATTTGTTTCTTCCTGAAATTACATATTCAACCTCAACCCTGTTGAAAATGTCTAATCCTATCACTCACTTTATACTTTGCCTGATTTCCTAATGTCTCTATTGAAATCTGATTTCCTGTATTTTTTTTCCCATTTCATCATTATGACTGACTCTTCACATGTGCTGACATTTACTTTCACTCTCTACCCAAAACCCTATTGCTAAAGATCTTTTGGTCCAAATGCTATACACACTCTTCATTCTAAATCTACCGAATATCTTCCTAATCCACCAACTATCCCTTTTGGACTGGATTTTCTCTTCGACATTCAATCATCCAAAAGACAAGGTCCTATGCCATTGTATATCAATTAATCTGAGACACCTGTGCAGAACATAATTCAAAGCTAAGAATCCCAATCGTGGGGCCAATTCCCTTCTGTGCTTCAAAAATTACCTAGATTTCTTTTTTCATACTTATATTTCACCTATATATTCTTGAAAATATAGCAAAATTCCAATACCATTATTCATCCAAGAGAATGATTCCTAACCCAAATGGAAGCTGTTATTAACCTTAACCATACAATGTTTCCTCAATCTAACTTTACAGAAGAGGAGGGACAGAATTAGTCTTCCAATACAGGAGTGTAGGGGATCTTCCACCTGCTGAGAACCTCAAAGTTTCATGCAGAAATGATCCCTGGAGAAGATGTAGGCAGCTATGAAGGACCTGAGAGAGCAAAAGTCATCTTCCATGGCAAACAACCCAGTCAGGATGAAGGGATGTGTCAGAATAAGCCTCACTCTTCTTAATGTAGAGAAGATGGACCAAACCAGTCCAGTGTAGACAGCTGTTCCTGGCTGCCTATGGTTGATATACAATCCTCAGTTGTGAACGTATCACAGGAAATAGGGGCAGCCTCCATCTCATGGGAACCTTGGAAGCAAATTTTAGGACAAAGTGGTTTCCAAAGCAGTGACCTCATTCAGTTCACAAAGGAGGTGACCTTCCTCACTTCTTTGGTGATAGAACTCTCTGAACTTGGGATCCAGGAAGCCAGGCTACCAGAGGCAGTCCCAGTACCATTCCCAGTGGGCTCACTTATTTGGATTTACCAAGAACAGAGTCAGTCTTTCTTGGTACATACTGATGTGAGAATGGCCAAATTTCAGGAGAGCTCAGAAGAGGGGCCTTTCCTGAGAAAGCAGGAAGTTGCTCACAGCTGGCTCCTGACCACTTCACAGATTTGGCCAAAAAGACCAGATCTGAGACAGGACAGAACATTTCAGGGAACATAATAAGGCTCACAAGTCAGAGGACACTCCGGATAGTCACAGACCTCTTTGGGGGAAGGAGGTGCCTTTGTGGGTGTGGGTGTGAGTTTGTGGTTTTGTCTCATTTTCTGAGAATAGGTAAAAAAGGCGGTTTGTTTGGTTTGGAGTGGACTGTTCCTAGTAAGTCGTTTCACAAAGTGAGTGTTTCTATGTCTGTGTATCCCACTGTGTCTGTGGTTGTAGACATTTGAAAAGAGAATTCATCAATGGATGTGTCCTGTTTAGTAGAAACCTACCCAGCATTCATTCTGCCCAATTGATGAATGGACTGTGGCTTCCCTTATGGATGGGCAACACCTACTAATTTCCTAAGTTCCTGTTTTCTTCCTGATTCTGGCCACTCTCCAGAATAGGCTCATGGTTTTGTGTCCAAGATATGTACCACCTCCAAGCTCTGTGACAAGGCCATGTAATGGATAGCTAAAGGGAATGGCTAGCATCTCAAAAAACTCAGATATCAGTGTGACCAGGAAAGCCTCAGTGGAGAAACTCTGCTTTGGGTTTTTTGCTAACCAATTCTTCTCTTCCCCTGAATGTGAGGAAGGTCTTGGCCTCAAGACACCGCTTTGTGAAGCCTGAAGAAAACAGTTTTAAAATGGAAATAAATGGGCATCACCTGTGGCTCTTTGTTAATTTCTTTGGAAATGGATGTGTCGGAATCAGTCTCTTGGCCCTGTGTGAGGCTGTGGCTTAGGTTCTCAGCACCTGATGCATCTAAAGAATGATCCCATGTGTGCATCCAAAACCAAAATGGGAAAGAGATCAGTAATTGTTGATGAAGTCTCTCGCCTTCCTCTCTTAGGTTCCTGACCACCATCAAGTGAGAATAGAGATCCTTTGAATCAAATGAGTTCTTCTAAGCCCTGCAAAGGCTATCCCATACATGCTTGTGTTTTCTCATGACTCCAAATCACATAAAGAATCTATACCTGACAGTCAGTAGGCCTCAAATTGGAGAAGCAGAGCAGTATTAAAGGAAGGCATTTTTGATCCCTTGTGGTTCACAGGAAGGGTGTACAGGCCACCCTGCCTTTAGGAAAATGACGGGCAAGCGAGGTTATTTGGACTCTGTGTTGGGCTGCGCCCCTCATGGAAACATCCAGCCAGAGGTTATGAGGAGTGTCTATATGGAAGAAGATGAGGGCCATGTGGGAGTGTTTTGGTTTTAATTGTGGTTATTTGTGTGGAAGTTGGAAGCGATGACTGGGTCCACCTGGGCTTGAACTCTGGTGTGATATTCTATAGAGACTGAGTCCTGGAACTGACCTCAGAGAAGTATTGCCATGAATTGTGTTGGGATATTAGGAGGCCACACATGAGAGTCACCATTGGAAACTGAGATCTATTCCCAGTGTGGCTTTCCACAGAGCACTGGGAATCTCAGCCAAGGTATCACATAATTTTATTCTGAAACACTTGGCAGCAATAGTTGAGAGTCAAAACACAAATGCACTTCACATTGTAGACCTCAATGGGCCTGGCTTCATGTGGCCTTTTGGCCACTCTTTGGGAAATCTTGGCAGTGAGAGTTCTCCAGATCTTTCTTTGAAATGAGCTTCTTCACCATTTAATGGTTACCGAATTAAATGAAACACTCAGTGCCTCCAACTTCAACCTTGAAAGATGGGCTCGATAAATACCATGAAATTTTTGAAATTCCCATATCCAGGAGGCACTGGAGAACCATTGGATATCCTGTTGGTGATCATGAGTGTACCAGACAGTGCCTTGATTGGCTGGGTTTCACGAAAATGGTGTAGAACAGAAATTCCAGTAAGTTGGAGCCTGCTGAATAGTGGGCCTAGAGCAAAGGTGGGCATGTGTGAGATAAAACATCTGTGGTGCTTCCATGTGGATTTCCCAATGGCTTCCAAATGGCTTGTGACTGACATGGTGCAGCCAGCAGACCCTTATATGTAAATGATTCTTGTTATATGGGTAAGTTTCAGGGCAATGTTCAGAATCAGGTTCCTATGGTCAAGGGGTCAAGCTATGTTGGACAGAAGCCTGGTTTGTGCATTCTCCTGCAGACCCTGTCCCACCACACGTGACAGAACTCCCTCCAGCACTGTGTCCCAGGTGAACTCCTTGTATTTCGTGAAGGAAATACTGAACTCCCAGTGTAGCAGCCAAAAATATCACAAAAATTGGAGGATGATCAAATGGCTTCACAGTCCACATGAGGAGACACTTAGCCCCAAGTGGCCACAGTTGACCCCGAAAGAGAGAATTCAGCAATGCTGCCTCATGATCATTGGTAAATAAGAAAGCATCTCCTCCAGGTCACATAGATGCAGACCCAGCTTTTATGGTCTCACTACAAAAAAAGCTAAAGCTCCTGACAACAACATATATTTCAAGAGCCCAACATCAGAGCCAGTTTTTCAAGAAGCCTTTAGGCTAGCAGAGCTCCATGTTTTTGGAGTGTTCACATTGTCCCTTACTATTGGAATCTCGCCTTCTACCTGCAAGTTTGTGAACTCCTGAGCATATTAAATTCCAGATAAGTATTCACAGATTTTCTTACTCATCTCCTCTACATGTGTTACTTGGGACGAAGTTAAGGTCAAGGCATTGTTGTGGATGAGAGTCGGAAGATTTTTGTGTAGCACATATTTGCATACACATTGGATTCATTTTCCAATTTTCCTTTGGAAATACTGAATCCCTGAAACTAACCCATACCCTACAAGACTCTGACAACTAATCCTAACGTAATGGAGAAAAATAACCCAAATAGAACAGAAATACAAACATATCAGAGGAGGCATGGTGTACCATTGAATTAACTTTTCCATTGTATAGGGAAGGAGTTTTAAATCTAGTCAATTTTTTGTTGAAAGAGTTGTCCATGTATTTTTAAACTTATCAAATATATGAATTCCTGTCTCCCCCATTTCTTTGTATCCTATTCAGCACATGTATTTTTATATGCACATATAGAATTGTACCTTGTATCACACATATATTCTTGTGAGGTGGCTGACTTGGCAGATACAAATTGTGAGAAAAGTTCACTCCTCCTAAACGCTGTTGGAACTGAAAATTCAACCTATGGGTGAGCTTCCTAGTTGAACAACATTATACATAAATCCATGTTCAGTAAAATGAATATTTTTGGATACGTGGATGATATATATTTCATGATGAATTTCGATTGGCATATATATTGCTAGTTTTTAATGTCTGTGTGTGTTTGTATATATATATATATATATATATATATATATATATATATATATACTGTCAAGATTTTTCAAAATATGAAATATATGTGTATTTTGGCCACTCTTTGGGAAGCCTTACCTGTGAGAGTTCTCAAGAGCTTTCATTGAAATGATTTTCCTCAACATTTAATGGTTCCTGAATGAATTGAAACCCACAGTGCCTCCAACTTCATCCTTGAAAAATGGCTCTATAAATACCATGAAATTCCCCTGACCAGGTGGCACTGGAGAACCTTTGGATGTCTTGTTGCTGATCATGAGTGTACCAGACAGTGCCTTGACTGACTCGATTTCATGAAAATTGTGCAGAACAGAGATGCCAGTAAGTTGGAGAGTGCTGAGAAGTGGGCCCAGGGCTGTGGTGTGCAGGTGTATGATAAAACATCTGTGGTGTGGCCATTTGGGTCTGCCATTGACTTCCAAATGGCTTGTGGCTTACATGGTACAGCTAGCCGACCCTTATCTGTAAAGGCATCTTGTTATATGTAAAGGTTTCAGGACAATGTTCAGAATCAGTTTGCTATGGATAATGTTTCAAGTTATGTGGGATAGAAGTCTGGTTGGTGAATTCTCCTGTAGACCCTGACCCTCCACACGTGACAGAACTCGCTCCAGCACTGTGTCCCAGTTGAACTCCTTGTATTTCATGAAGGAAAAACCAAAAGCCCAGTGCAGCAGCAAGAAACACCACGAAAATTGTAGGATGGCCAATTGGCTTCACAGTCAAGACGGGGAGACACTTACCCCTCCGTGGCCACAGTTTACCTTCAAAGGAAGAATTGAGCACTGCTGCCTCATGTTCTTTTGGAAAATAAGAAACCATGTCCTCCAGGTCAGATAAATGAAGACCCATCTTTGATGGTATCACTACAAAGGAAGCTAAAGCTCCTGACAACAACATATATTTCAAGTGCCCAACCTCAGAGGCAGTTTCTCAAGAAGTCTTTAGGCCAGCAGAGTTCCATGAATTTGGACTGTTTATCCTGTCCCTTAAGTTTGAAAACTCCTCTAAAATGCCCAAGCTTGTGAACTCCTGAGCATTTTCCATTCCAGATATGTATTCACAGATTTTCTAACTCTTGTCCTCTAATTGTATCTTACTTGGGTGAAGGTAATGTCAAGGCATTGCTCTGAATGAGAGTGGAAAGTTTTTTTGTAGCGCATATTTGCATACACAATGGATTCATTTTCCTTTATTTCCATTTGAATTACTGAATCCATGACACTAACGCATACCCTACTAGACTCTGACTACTAATGCTAATATGATGGAGAAAAATAACCCAAACAGAATAGAAATACAAGCAGTTCAGAAGAGGCATGGTGTATAGTTGGACTTGCCTTTTGCATGATAAAGGGTAGTTGTTAAAAATCTGGTTAATTTTTAATTGATATAGTTCTCCATGTGTTTTGAAAGGTATCAAATATGTGAATTCCTGTCTCCCTTTCTCTGTTGCCTATTCAGCACATGTATTTTTATATGCACAAATAGAATCCTACCTGGTACCACACGTACATTATTGTGAGGTGGCCTACTTGGCAGATACAAATTGTGAGAAGAGATCACTCCTCCTAAACGCTGTAGGAACTGAAAATTCAACCTATGCGTGAGCTTCCTAGTTGAACAACATTACACATAAATCCATGTTAAGTAAAATAAATATTTTTGGATCTGTGTATGATATGTATTTCATGATGAATTTTGATTGGCATATATATTGCTACTTCTTAATATCTCTGTATGTGTTTTGTGAAAAATCTGCACTCTATAGATTATTCAAAATATGAAATATATGTGTCTTATTATACACTCCTTAAATTCATTCATGTTCATGTATGAGACCACGGCTCATGCAACAGCAAAAGACATTTATTGAGGATCCAATCCAGTATGCTAGGGCTCCGTGGTCACTCAAGTAGGGAGAGCAGCCCAGATCTCCGAGCTGAGGTTGAGCAGTGCTTAAGTACACTTTTTGGGGAGGGCGAGACTTTACATATATCACAGTATCTTTTAAAAAATCATCATACACTGCGGGAAAATCAAACAACAAATCCTAAACATGATTAGTTCATTCATTGGTGGGAACATGTCAGGCAGGAGGGATAGGTCAGTTCTACAGCGGGGTACAGATTCAAATTGATTAGATTAGGCCCTGCGATGCATATGTGCCAAGCCACACAGGGTCCTAGGTTATTAAACAACCAGGCGATCAGGGGGAATATTTACTGGGCAGTCCAGAAATTGTCCTACAAGTAACAGGAATTTCAGATTTTTCATGTAGCATAGGAACTTAACAATACCTGGTCCTTTACATTTTAAATCAGGCCTTGAATCTTAGAAACTTTACAAACCCGGTCTTTTACACTTTAACTTTTACACTTTAATTTCAATTTCTTTTACCCTTAAAGATCACTCCTGGTTCACAAGATGGGTGTCCAAGCCACCCTGACATTAGGCAAATGAGGGGCAAGGGAGCTTATTTTGGACACTGTCTTGGGCTGTGCCCCTCATGGAAACCTCCAGCCATATGTTATGATGAGTGTCTTTATGGAAGAAGATGAGGGTCATGTAGGAGTGTTTTGGTTTTAATTGTGGTCATTTGTGTGGCGGTTGGAAGAGATGACTTGGTCCACCAGGGCTTGAACTCTGCTCTGATACTCCTTAGAGACTGAGTTCTGGAACTGACTTGAGAGAAGTATTGCCATGAATTGTTTTGGGATTATAGGAGGCCACACATGAGATTAGCCCTTGGAAACTGAGATCTAGGCCCAGGGTGGCTTTCCACCGAGCACTGGGAATCTCAGCCAGGGTAACACATGATTTTTTTACTGAAAGACTTGGAAGTCATAGTTGAGACTCAAAACACACATGTACCTCATACTGTAGACCTCAATGAGCCTGGCTTCATGTGAACTTTTGGGCACTCATTGGGAAGCCTTGCCTGTGAGAGTTCTTCAGAGCTTTCATTGAAATGAGCTTACTCACCATTTAATGGTTCCTGAATGAATTGAAACCCACAGTGCCTCCAACAACATCCTTGAAAAATGGCTATACAAATACCATGAAATTTTTGAAATTTCCATGACCAGGTGGCACTGGAGAAACTTTGGATGTCCTGTTGCTGATCATGTGTGTACCAGACAGTTCCTTGATTGACTGGTTGTCATGAAAATGGTACAGAACCGAGATGTCAGTAAGTTGGAGCCTGCTGAGTATTGGGGCTAGAGCAGTGGACTATACATTTGTGAATAAATATCTGTGGTGGGACCACGTGGATCTCCCTTTGGCTTCCAAAATACTTGTGACTGATATGGTGCAGGCAGCAGACCCTTATATGTAAAGGCATCTTGTTTTATTGAGAGGTTTCAGGGCAATGTTCAGAATCTGGTTGCTATAGTCAAGGGGAAAGCTATGTGGGATAGACCCATGTTTCGAACATTCTCCTGAAGACCCTGAGCAATCACACGTGTCAGAGCTCCCTCCAGAATTGTGTCCCAGTTGAACTCCTTGTATTTCATTAAGCCAATTCCAAACTCCCAGTGCAGCAGTAAGAAACACCACAAAAATGGAGGATGACCAAATGGCTTCACAGACCACACGGGGAGACACTTAACTCCCAGTGGCCACAGTTTACCAAGAAAGAATTCAGAACTGCTGCCTCATGTTCATTAGAAAATAAGGAACCATTTCCTCCAGGTCACATAGATGCAGACCCACATTTGATGGTGTCACAATGAGGAAGCTAAATCTCCTGACAACTTCATATATTTCATGTTCCCAACCTGAGAGGCATTTTCTCAAGAAGTCTTAAGGCCAGCAGAGCTCCAAGTTTGTGGAGTGTTTAACCTCTCCCTTACTTTTGGAAACTGCTCTACCACATCCAATGTTGTAAACTCCTGAACATTTTCAGTTCCACATATGTGATCACAGGTTTTCGAACTCCTCTCCACTAATTGTGTCTTACTTGGAGTGAAGTTAATGTAAAGGAATTGTTCTGGATGAGAGTGGCAAGATTTTTGTGTAGGACATATTTGCATACACATTAGATTTATTTTCCTATTTTCATTTGAAATACTGATCCCCGACACTAACACATACCCTAATAGACTCTGACTACTAATGCTAATATGATGGATAAAAAGAAAACTAACAGAATAGAAATACAGGCCTTTAATAGGAGACATGGTATATACTTGGAATTTCCTTCTGCTTTATCAAGGGTATGTGTTATAAATCTTGTCAAATTTTCATTGTAATATTTCTCCATGAGTTATATATATATATATATATATATATATATATATATATATCTAGATTTTTCAAAATATGAAAAACATGTGTCTATTAAACACTATCTAAATTCATTCATATTCATGTATGTGGATATAAAATCAACTTTTCATAAGATTATTCTCAGAAACATTCAACCACCTGAAATACATATTTGTTTCCTCGTCCTGAGAACTAACTTCAGTGAATCGTGCTTACAAACCCTAATATTTTTACAGTAACTGACACAGTTTATCATCAAAGCAAGTAGATTCCTATAGGACATGATGTGGATATTGATGTTCATTTTTATTCAACAATGGGACATTAAAATTTCTTCATTTTATGCACATCGTAGGATATATATTTCCTCCACAGGTTAGCAAATATATAGGCATTTGTTTCACTTTCAATCACTTCCTGCTTCAGAACACATGTATTCCTCCATGTTTCTTGACTGGTCTGTTCATGAGACTTCTATCCAAACACATTATTTTCGATTTCCTTTATCACTTTAGAAGCAAAACGGACACACACTTCATGATAAACCATCACTGTAATATCACCATTAGATGTATTACTGGTTGGAATGAATGATTATATATCAATAAAAGATTTTTTATATATTTTCTGATATCAATTCAATACATTGTTTAAAGTTTAACAAGTTATATTATTTATTCACAGTATGGTCTATTCATGCATTATCTCTATATTCATAGACACAGGGTACACCTGGTTGTACCCCCAATACTAATCTATACATATTTGAAATATTGCTCCCAGAAATGGTGGAGGAAATACTCATGTCACCTGATCTACATATGCATGTTATCACTGTAATATTCTGGACACAAAATGCAAAAGCCACACGTATGATTGTACCAAAGCCTAAAGGTAAACTGAACATGGATTACTAAAAACATCCCTGACCAGGTTGCCTAATGCTCTCAAATGTCAATACTATTGCTGGCTACATATTTGTTTCTTCCTAAGATTATATATTCAACCTCAAAACTGTTGAAAATGTTTAATTTTTTCACTCACTTGATACTTTTGCCTGATTTCCTAATGTCTCTATTGATATCTACTTTCCTACATATTTTCTGCAGTTCAACATTGTGACTGACACTTCACATGTGC
Source organism: Callospermophilus lateralis (assembly GCF_048772815.1). Lineage (NCBI taxonomy): Eukaryota > Metazoa > Chordata > Mammalia > Rodentia > Sciuridae > Callospermophilus > Callospermophilus lateralis. The sequence goes on along the minus strand of NW_027514462.1, from coordinate 3,155,562 downwards.
TGACATTGACATTCACTCTGTAACGGAAACACTATTGCTAAAGATCTTTGGTCCAAATCCTATACTCGCTCTTCTTCCGAAACATACTGACTATCTTTCTGATCCTATCGACTATCCCTTTTTGAGTAGATGTTCTCTACTACATTCAATCATCCAAGGTACAAGATCCTATGCCATTGTATATCGATTTTTCTGAAACATGTATCTAGAACGTAATTCAAAGCTACGTATCGCAATCAGTTGCCCAATGCATTTCTGAGCTTCAAATCTTACCTAGATTTCTGTTTTCATACTTATATTTCATCTCTATATTCCTATAAATATTGCAGGTTCCCAATACCATTATTCATCCCGCATAATGATTCCTTACCCAAATCGAACTTGTTATTAACCCTAACCATACACTGTTGCTTCAATCTAAAATTACAAAAGAGCAGGGACAGAGTTCGCCTTACAATACAGGAATGTAGGGTATCTGCCAACTGCTGAGAACCTCAAAGTTCGATGCAGAAATAATCCCTGAAGAAGATGTCAGCAGCTATGAAGGACCTGTGAGAGCAAAAGCCATCTTCAATGGCAAACAATCTAGACAGGAAAAAGGGATGTGTATGCATCAGCCTCTCTCTTTTTAATGTAGAGAAGATTGACCTAACCAGACCTGCATGGAGAGCTGTTCCCAGGTGCCTATTTTGATATACAATTGAAACTAGTCAAATTTTCAAAGGAAGTAGGAGCAGCCTCTATCTAATGGAACCCTTGGAAGCAACGGTTAGGGCAAAGTTGTTGCCAAGGCAGTGACCTCTTTCAGTTCCTGAAGGAAGTGACCTACCTAACTTCCTTGGTGATGGAACATTCGGAAATTTTGATGCAAGAAGCCAGGCACCGAGAGCCAGTCCCAGTCCCTGTCCCAGTGGGCTCACTTGTTTGGATTTACCAAGTACAGATCATACCTTCTTGGTACCTACTGATGTGAGGATGGCCAAATGTCAGTAGAGCTCTGAAGAGAAGCTTTTCCTGAGATAGCAGGTAGTGGCTAACGGTTGGCTCCTCAAAGCATCACAGAGTTGGCCAAGGAGACAAGATCTGAGAGAGGAGAGGCCATTTTGTGGGGAACATAGTATGGCCCACCAGTCAGAAGACATTCCGGATAGTTACAGACCTACTTTTGGGAAGGAGGTGCCTTTGTGTGTGGGTGTGAGTTTGCGGTTTTGTCTCATGTTCTGAGAATAGGTAGGAAAGGTGGTTGGTTTGGTTTGGAGTCGACTGTTTCTAGTAAGTCTTTTGACAAGGCGACTTTCTATGTCTGTGTATCCACTGTGTCCGTGGTTTTAGACATTAGAAAAGAGAATGCATCAATGGAGGTGTCCTGTCTAGTAGAAAGCTTCCCAGCATTCATCCTGCTCAATTGATGAATGGACTGTGGTTTGCCTTATGGATCTTAAACACCTACTAACATCCTAAGTTCCTGTTTTCTTCCTGAATTCTGGCCACTCTCCAGAATAGGCTCATGATTTATTGTGCAAGATATGTACCACCTCCAAGCTCTGTGACATGTCCATGTTCCTGATAGCTGAAGGGAATGGGAACATCTCGGTAAACTCAGACATCAGTGTGAGCAGTAAAGTCTCAGTGGAGAAACCCTGCTTTGGTCCATTTGCTTAACGATGGTTCTATTGCCTTGAATGTCAGGAAGGTGTTTGCCTCAGGCCACCCTTTTGTGAAGCCTGAAGAAACAGTTTTCAAATGAAAATGAATGGGCATCTCCTGTGCCTCTTTGCTTAATTGCTTTGAAAAGGATGGTGTCTTAATCAGACACTAGGCCCTGTTTGAGGCTGTGGCTAAGATTCTCAGCTCCTGATAGATGTAAAGAAGATCCCATGTGTGCATCCAAAACCAAAATGGCAAAAAGATCAGTCATTGTAGATGAAGTCTCTTGCCTTCCTCTGATAGGTTCCGGAAATCCATCAAGTGAGAATAGGATTCCTATGGGTCAAATGAGTTATTCAAATCCTGCAGAAGTACTTGGGTTCTCTCATGATGCCAAATCACATAATGAATCTATACCTGACTGTCAGTAGGCCTCAAATTGGAGAAGCAGAGCAGCATTAACAGCAGGCCTATTTGATCACTCCTGGTTCAAAGGAAGGGTGTCCAGGCCACACTGAATTTAGACACATGGGGGCCAAGGGTGCATATTTTGGACATTGTCTTTGGCAGCGCCCCTCATGGAAACCTCCAGCTAGAGTTTATGATGAGTGTCTATACGGCTGAAGATGAGGGCCATGTGGGAATGTTTTGGTTTTAATTGTGGTCATTTGTGTGGCGGTTGGAAGAGTTGACAGGTTCCACATTGTCTTGAACTCAGGTGTGATTCCTCTTAGAGACTGAGTTCTGGAACTGACCTCAGAGAAGTATTGCCATTAATTGTTTTGGCATTGTAGGAGGCCACACATGAGAGTTGCCTTTGAAACCTGAGATCTAGGCCCAGGATGGCTTTCCTCAGAGAACTGAAAATCTCAGCAAGGATATCGCATAATTTTATTCTGAAAAACTTGGCAGCCATAGTTAAGAGTCAAAAGACACATGGACCTCCCGTTGTAGACCTCCATAGGCCTTGCTTCATGTGACCTTTTGGCCAGTGTTTGGGAAGCCTTGCCTGTTAGAGTTCCTCAGAGCTTTCATTGAAATGAGCTTCCTCCCCATGTAATGGTTCCTTGAAGAATGGAAACCCCAAAGTGCCTCCAACTTCATTCTTGAAAAATGGATAGATAAATACCATGATATTTTTGAAATTCCCAATGACCAAGTGGCACTGGAGAACCATTGGATGTTCTGTTGCAGACAGTGGCTTGATTGTTGTGTTACAGACAGTGCCTTGATTGACTGGGTTTCATGAAATGGTGCAGAACAGAGATGCCAGTAAGTTGGAGCCTGCTGAGTAGTGGGCCTAGAGCAGTGGTGGGCAGGTGTGTGATAATACAACTGTGGTGTCGCCATGTGGATCTGCCATTGGCTTCCAAATAGCTTGTGACTGACTTGGTACAGCCAGCAGACCATTATATGAAAAGGCATCTTGTTATATGGAGAGGTTTCAGGGCAATGTTCACAATCAAGTTGCTATGGTCAAGGGGGCAAGTTATGTGGGATAGAACCCTGGTTGGTGAATTCTCCTGCACACCCTGACCCAACACACGTGACAGAACTCCCTCCAGCCCTATATCCTAGTTGAACTCCTTGTATTTCATGAAGCAAATACCAACCTCCCATTGCAGCATCAAGAAACACCACAACCTCGCCAGCACTTGTTGTTGTTTGATTTCATAATGGCTGCCAATCTTACTGGAGTGAGAAAAGGGTTCTCTTGTACATTGCTGGTGGGGCTGCAAATTGGTGCGGCCAATTTGGAAAGCAGTATGGAGATTCCTGGGAAAGCTGGGAATGGAACCACCATTTGACCCAGCTATTGCCCTTCTCGGACTATTCCCTGAAGACCTTAAAAGAGCGTATTACAGGGATACTGCCACATCGATGTTCATAGCAGCACAATTTACAATAGCTAGATTGTGGAACCAACCCAGATGCCCTTCAATGGATGAATGGATTAAAAAAATGTGGCATCTATACACCATGGAGTATTACGCAGCACTAAAAAATGACAAAATCTTGGAATTTGCAGGGAAATGGATGGCACTAGAGCAGATTATGCTTAGTGAAGCTAGCCAATCCCTAAAAAACAAATACCAAATGTCATCTTTGATATAATGAGAGCAACTAAGAATAAAGCAGGGAGGAAGAGCAGGAAGAAAAGATTAACATTAAACAGAGACATGAGGTGGGAGGGAAAGGGAGAGAAAAGGGGAATTGCATGGAAACGGAGGGAGTCCCTCATTGTTATACTAAATTACATATAAGAGGTTGTAAGTGGAATGGGAAAATAAACAAGGTGAGAAATGAATTACAGTAGAAGGGGTAGAGAGAGAAGATGGGAGGGGAGGGGGGATAGTAGAGGATAGGAAAGGTAGCAGAATACAACAGTTACTATTATGGTATTATGTAAAAATGTGGATGTGTAACCCATGTGATTCTGCAATCTGTACTTGGGGCAAAAAAGGGAGTTCATAACTCACTTGAAGCTAATGTATGCTAATGTATGAAATATGATATGTCAAGAGCTTTGTAGGGTTTTGAACAACCAATAAAAAAATAAAATTAAAAAAAAAAAGAAAGAAACACCACAAAAAGGGCAGGATGACCAAATGGCTTCACAGTCCACTCAGGGAGACAATAAGCTTCCAGTGGCCACAGTTTACCAACAAAGATAGAAATCAACACTGGTACCACATGTTCAATGGAAAATAAGAAACGATGTCCTCCAGGTCACATAGATGCAGATCCAGGTTTGATGGTCTCACCAGAAATGAAGCTAAAGCTCCAGACAACAAGATATATTTCAAGTGTCCAAACTCAGAGGCAGTTTTACAAGAAGGCTATTGGCCAGCAGAGTTCCATGTTTGTGGAGTGTTTACACAGTCACTTACTTTTGGAAACTCCTCTACCACCTCCAAGGTTGTGAACTCCTGTGCATTTTCCATTCCAGATATGTATTCACAGATTTTCTAACTCTTCTCTTCGAATTGCATCTTACATGGGGTGAAGGTAATGTCAAAGGATTTATCTGGATGAGAGTGGGAAGACTTTTGTGTAGGACATATTTGCATACATATTGCATTCATTTTCCAATTTTCCATTTCAAATACTTTATCTCTGACACTAAACCACACCCTACTAGTCTCTGACTACTAATTCTAATATGAGGCAGAAAAATAACCCAAACATAATAGAAATACAAGCAGTTCAGAGGAGGCATGGTGTATAGTTGGACTTGCCTTTTGCATTTTAAAGGTTAGGGGTTATAAATCTAGACAATTTTTTGTTGCAATAGTTGTCCATGTGGTTTTAAAGATAACAAATATGTGAATTCTTGTCTCTCTTTCTCTGTAGCCTACTCAGCAAATATATTTTTATATACACATAGAGAATCCTACCTGGTACTACACGTACATTCTTGTGAGGTGGCTAACTTGGCAGATACAAATTGAGAGAAAAGATCACTCCTTCTAAATGTCGTTGGAACTGAAAATTCAACCTATGGGTGAGCTTCCTAGTTGAACAAAATTATACACAAATCCATGTTCAGTACAATGAATATTTTTGGATCTGTGGATGATATATATTTCATGGTGAATTTTGATTGGCATATATTGCTATTTTTAATGTCTCTGGGTGTGTATGTTTGTGTGTCTGTGTGTGTATATATATTTATATATATATATATATATATATATATATATATATATATATATATATATACACTCTCTCCTTCTATTTTTCAAAATATGAAATATATGTGTCTTATATACACTCCCTAATTTTATTCATGTTCATGAATGTGGATTTATAATCAACTTTTCACAAGATTATTCTCAAAAAATTTCATCCACCTGAAATACATATTTGCTTCCTAGTACTGAAAACTAACTTCAGTGAATGGTGCATACAAATCCTAATATTTCTATAGTAACTGACACAGTTTATCATCAATGCAAATAGATGCCTATGGGACATGATGTGTTTATCGATGTTCATTTTTATTCAACACTGGGACATTACAATTTCTTCAGTTTATGCACATCATAGGATATATATTTCCTCCACAGGTTAGCAAATTTATAGGCATTTGTTTCACTTTCAATCACTTCCTGCTTTAGAACACATGGATTCCTCCATGTTTCTTGACTGATCTTTTCATGAGATTTCTTTCCAAACACATTATTTTCGAATTCCTTTATCACTTTTGAAGCAAAACGGACACACACTGCATGATAAATCATAACTATAATATCACTATTAGATGTATAACTGGTTGGAATGAATGATTTTATGTTAATATAAGATTTCTTATATATTTTCAGATATCAATTCAATACATTTTGTAAAGTGGAACCAGTTATATTATCTATTGACAGTATGGTCTATTCATGCATTATCTCTATATTCATAGACACAGGTTACACCTCTTTGTACCCCCAATACTAATTTATACATCTTCAAAATATTGCTCCCAGAAATGGTGGAAGAAATACTCATGTCACCTGATCTACATATGCATGTTATCACAGTAGTATTCTGGACACAAAATGCAAAAGTCACACGTATGACTGTAACAAAGCCTAAACGGAAACTGAACATGGATTACTAAAAACATCCATGTCCAGGTTGCCTAATGCTCTCAAATGATCATCCTGTTGGTGACTACATATTTGTTTCTTCCTAAGATTATATATTCAACCTCAATACCATTGAAAATGTCTAATTTTTTCACTCACTTTGTACTTTGCCTGATTTCCTAATGTCTCTATTGATATCTACTTTCCTACATATTTTCTGCAGTTCAACATTGTGACTGACCCTTCACATGTGCTGACATTGACATTCACTCTCTAACCGAAACCCTATTGCTTATGAACTTTGGTCCAAATCCTATACTCACTCTTCTTCCGAAACATACTGACTATGTTCCTGATCCTATCGACTATCCCTTTTTGAGTAGATGTTCTCTACTACATTCAATCATCCAAGGTACAAGATCCTATGCCATTGTATATCGATTTTTCTGAAACATGTATCTAGAACGTAATTCAAAGCTACGTATCGCAATCAGTTGCCCAATGCATTTCTGAGCTTCAAATCTTACCTAGATTTCTGTTTTCATACTTATATTTCATCTCTATATTCCTATAAATATTGCAGGTTCCCAATACCATTATTCATCCCGCATAATGATTCCTTGCCCAAATCGAACCTGTTATTAACCCTAACCATACACTGTTGCTTCAATCTAAAATTACAAAAGAGCAGGGACAGAGTTCGCCTTACAATACAGGAATGTAGGGTATCTTCCAACTGCTGAGAACCTCAAAGTTCGATGCAGAAATGATCCCTGGAGAAGATGTAGGCAGCTATGAAGGATCTGAGAGAGCAAAATCCATCTTCATGGAAAACAACCTGAACAGGACGAAGGGATGTGTATGCATCAGCCTTTCTCTTCTTAATGTAGAGAAGATGGACCTAAGCAGGCCTGCGTGGAGAGCTGTTCCCAGGTGCCTATTTTGATATACCATTGTAACAAGTCAAATTGTCACACAAAGTAGGAGCAGCCTCCATCTCATGGAACCCTTGGAAGCAACAGTTAGGACAAAGTTGTTGCCAAGGCAGTGACCTCATTCAGTTCCTGAAGGAAGTGTCCTAGCTAACTTCCTTGGTGATGGAACTCTCTGAAATTGTGATACAAGAAGCCAGGCACCGAGAGCCAGTCCCAGTCCCAGTCCCAGTGGGCTCACTTGTTTGTATTTACCAAGTACAGATTCAGACCTTCTTGGTATCTACTGATTTGAGGATGGCCAAATGGCAATTGAGCTCTGAAGAGAGGCCTTTCCTGAGATAGCAGGTAGTGGCTAACTGCAGGCTCCTCAAAGCATCACAGAGTTGGCCAAGGAGACAAAATCTGAGAGAGGAAAGGCCATTTCGAGAGGAACATTGTATGGCCCACCAGTCAGAGGACACTCCAGATAGTCACAGATCTACTTTTGGGAATGAGGTGACTTTATGTGTGTGGGTGTGAGTTTGTGGTTTTGTCTCATATTCTGCGAATAGGTAATAAAGGTGGTTCGTTTGCTTTGGAGTCTACTGTTGATAGTAACTCTTTTGACAAGGCGAGTGTTTCTATGTCTGTGTATCCACTGTGTCCGTGGTTTTAGACATTAGAAAAGAGAATGCATCAATGGAGGTGTCCTGTCTAGTAGAAAGCTTCCCAGCATTCATCGTTCATAAGTGATGAATAGACTGTGGCTTGTCTTATGGATAGGAAACAACTACTAACTTCCTAAGTTCCGGTTTTCTTCCTGAACTCTGGCCACTCTCCAGAATGAGCTCATGATTTATTGTCCAAGATATGTATAACCTCCATGCTCTGTGACATGGCCATGTTCTTGATAGCTGAAGGGAATGGGAACATCTCAGATATTAGTGTGACCAGTAAAGTCTCATTGGAGAAACCCTGCTTTGGGCCATTTGCTTACCTATGGTTCTGTTGCCTTGAATGTCAGGAAGGTCTTTGTTTCAGGCCACCCCTTTTTGAAGCCTGAAGAAACAGTTTTCAAATGGAAATGAATGGGCATCACCTGTGGCTCATTGCTTAATTTCTTTGGAAAGGGATGTGTCTTAATCAGACACTAGGCCCTGGTTGAGGCTGTGGCTAAGATTCTCAGCTCCTGATAAATCTAAAGAAGATCCCATGTGTGCATCCAAAACCAAAATGGCAAAAGGATCAGTCATTGTGGATGAAGTCTCTTGCCTTTCTCTGTTAGGTTCCTGACGTCCATCAAGTGAGAATAGGATTCCTATAGGTCAAATGAGTTATTCAAAGTCCTGCATAAGTGCTTGGTTTCTCTCATGATGCCAAATCACATAAGCAATCTATACCTGACAGTCAGTAGGCCTCAAATTGGAGAAGCAGAGCAGTATTAACGGCACGCCTATTTGATCACTCTTGGTTCACAGAAAGGGTTTCCAGACCACCCTAAATTTAGACAAATGAGGGGCAATGGTGGATATTTTGGACACTGTCTTGGGCTGCATCCCTCATGGAAACCTCCAGCCAGAGTTTATGATGAGTGCCTATATGGATGAAGATGAGGGCCATGTGGGAATGTTTTGGTTTTAATTGTGGTCATTTGTGTGGCGTTTGGAAGAGATGACAGGGTCCACATGGGCTTGAACTCTGGTGTGATTCTCCTTGGAGACTGAGTTCTGGAACTGACCTCAGAGAAGTATTGCCATTAATTGTGTTGGCATTGTAGGAGGCCACACATGAGAGTTGCCCTTGAAACCTGAGATCTAGGCCCAGGATGGCTTTCCACAGAGAGCTGAAAATCTCAGCAAGGATATCACATGATTTTATTCTGAAAAACTTGGCAGCCATAGTTAAAGTCAAAAGACACATGGACCTCACGTTGTAGACCTCAATGGGCCTGGCTTCATGTGACCTTTTGGCCAGTGTTTGGGAAGCCTTGCCTGTTAGAGTTCCTCAGAGCTTTCATTGAAATGAGCTTCCTCCCCATGTAATGGTTCCTGGATGAATGGAAACCCCAAAGTGCCTCCAACTTCATTCTTGAAAAATGGAAAGAAAAACACCATGAAATTTTTGAAATTCCCAATGACCAGATGGCACTGGAGAACCATTGGATGTCCTGTTGCTGATCATGAGTGTAACAGACAGTGCCTTGATTGACTGGGTTTCATGAAAATGGTGTAGAACAGAGATGCCAGTAAGTTGGAGCCAGCTGAGTAGTGGGCCTAGAGCAGTGGTAGGCAGGTGTGTGATAATACATCTGTGATGTGGCCATGTGGATCTGCCATTGGCGTCCAAATGGCTTGTGACTGACTTGATGCAGCCAGGAGACCATTATATGAAAAGGCATCTTGTTATATGCAGAGTTTTCAGGGCAATGTTCAGAATTAGGTTGCTATGGTCAAGGCGGCAAGCAATGTGGAATAGAAGCCCAGTTGGTGCATTCTCCTGCAGAGCCTGACCCACCACACGTTACAAGACTCCCTCATGCACTGTGTCCCAGTTGAACTCCTTGTATGTCATGAATCAAATACCAAACTCCCAGTGCAGCAGCAAAAAAACACCACGAAAAGTGGAGGATGACCAAATGGCTTCAAAGTCCACACGGGGTGTCACTTTGCCCGAAGAGGCCACAGTTTACCTACAAAGAGACTTCAGCACTGCTGCCTCATGTTCATCGGAAAATAAGAAACCATGTCCTCCAGGTCACATAGATACTGACCCAGGTTTGATGGTCTCACTTCAAAGGAAGCTAAAGCTCCTGAGAACAACATATATTTCAAATGCCCAAACTCAGAGGCAGTTTCTCAAGAAGTCTTTAGGCCAGCATAGCTCCATGATTGTGGAGTGTTTACACTGTCCCTTACTTTTGGAAACTCCTCTACCACCTCCAAGGTTGTGAACTCCTGAGCATTTTCCATTCCACATATGAATTCACAGATTTTCTAACTCTTCTTTTCTAATTGTGTTTTACCTGGGGCGAAGATAATTTCAAGGCATTTTTCTGGATGAGAGTGGGAATATTTTTTGTGGCACATATTTGCATACACATTGGATTTATTTTCCTATTTTCCATTTGAAATACTGAATCTGTGACACTAACCCATACCCTACTTGTCTCTGACTACTAATCCTAATAAGATGGAGAAAAATAACCCAAACAGAATATAAATACAAGCAGTTCAGAGGAGGCATGGTGTATAGTTGGACATGGCTTTTGCATGACAAAATGTAGGTGCTATAAATCTAGTCGATTTAAATTGAAATAGTTCTCCATGTATTTTTAAATTTAACAAATATGTGAATTCCTCTCTCCCATTTTATGTAACCTATTGAGCACATCTATTTTTATATGCACATATAGAATACTACCTGGTATCACACATACGTTCTTGTGAGGTGTCTGACTTGACAGATACAAATGATGAGAAGTGATCACTCCACCTAAACGCTATGGGATTTGAAAATTCATCCTATGTGTGAGCCTCCTAGTTGAACAATATTATACATAAATCCATGTTCAGTAAATTGAATATTTTTCTATCTGTGTAAGATATATATATCACGGTGAATTTCGATTGGCATATATATTGCTACTTTTTAATGTCTCTCTCTCTCTCTGTGTGTATATATACACACTCCAGATTTTTTTAAAATATAAAATATATATGCCTTATTATACACTCCCTAAATTTTTTCATATTCATGTATGTGGATTTATAGTCAACATTTCAAAAGGTTATTCTCTGAAATATTCATCCACCTGAAATACATATTTGCTTCCTAGTAATGAAAACTAACTTCAGTGAATGGTGCATACATATCCTAATATTTCTACAATAATTGACCCAGTTTCTCATTAATACAAGTAGATTCATATGGGACATGATGTGTATTTTCATGTTCATTCTTATTCGCCACTGGTACATTACTATTTCTTCAGGTAATGCACATAATAGAGTATATATTTCATCCACAAGTTAGCAAAATTATGGGTATGTGTTTCACTTTCAATAATTTTCTGTTTCAGAACACATGTATTCCTCCATGTTTCTTGACTGGTCTTTTCATGAGACTTCTTACCAAACCCATTATTTTCGATTTCCATAATCCCTTTTGAAGCAAAACTCACACACCGTTCATGATAAACCATAACCCTAATATTACCATTAGATGTATAACTGGATGGAATGAATGATTGTATATCAATATAAGATTTCTTATATATTTTCAGATATCAAATCAATCCATTATTTAAAGTGGAACCAGTTATATTATTTATTCACAGTATAGTCTATTCATGCATTGTCTCTATATTCATAGAAACAGGGTACACCTCATTGTAAACTCAATACTAATTTATACGTATTCAAATTATGGCTCCCAGAAATGGTGGAAGAAATATTCATGTCACCTGATCTACATATACAATTTATCCCAGTAATATTCTGGACACAAAAAGAAAAGGTCACACTTATGTTTCTACCAAAGCCTAAATGTAAAGTTAACATGGATTACTAAAAACATCCATGTCCAGGTTGCCTAATGCTCTCAAAAGTCAATCCTATTTGTGACAATATATTCGTTTCTTCCTAAGATAATATATCCAAAATCAACCCTGTTGAAAATACCTAATCCTATCACACACTTTATACTTTGCCTGATTTCGTAATGTCTCTATTGATATCTGCTTTCCTACATATTTTCCCCAGTTCATCATTGTGATGGTTCATATGTGCTCACATTTACATTCACTCTCTAACCAAAACCCTATTGCTAAAAAACTTTTGTTCCAAATCCTATACTCACTCTCCTTCCTAAACATACCGACTATCTTCCTAATCCTACCGACTATCCCTTTTTGACTGGATGTTCTCTTCTACATTCAATCATCCAAGTAATGTTCAGGTGAGCGTCGGAGGAAGAGACCACCAAGAGACTGTCTCATGGAACAGCAAAGGGTTTATTTGGGGTCCAGCATGCTGGGGCTCAGAGCTCCCTTGAATCGAGCAGAGAGCCCTGAGGACATCTTAAGCAGAGCTTATGTGTTTTCCTTGTAGAGGGCAGGGAGGGAAGTTTATTGATGGGTCAGGGTGAGTGGGCAGTTTGCATGCAACCGGGAGAGGGAGTACATTATATATTTTGGAAGTTGGAGACAGCACATTCTGGGAACAAGATTAGCAAACAGTTCTCAAGATTTCAACAGTGTTTTGTTAAGCATACAGAAAAAGAGGAAGTGACAAGTACCATTTTATTAACCTTTCATTCCCCACGTCTTCTTCTGGCTACTTTTAATCATAAAAGTGATCATTGGAGTGGTGTCACATTCTATGTCTGCTAGTGGGGTATTACCATAAGTTTAACTTGTCTAATTTGAGGTTGAAGAAATGAAAATACATGGTTGAGCAAACAGGGTTTTATAGTTAGCAAGAATGTGAGTATTATTATTGGACTGGCCAAGGTTGATAAACGTATAGTTAACCAGGGGGACTGTGTGAACCAAGACTCAAACCACCCTTTTTGGGCCTCTCTCTTTCGTTGACACTCTTCAAGGCATCCTTTTATTTTACTCATAAATTTTTTACAACTCCAGTATTGTTGCCATAAAAATAACATTCTTCCCTCAATGCAGCACAAAGGCACCATTCTCTCATGAAGAGGAGGTCCAACCCTCGATTGTTGTATGAAACAACATCAGAGAGAGAGGTTAAAGATTCCCACAAAGCTGTGATGGAGGTTTCTAATATCTTTAAGTTTTGGTCTATTGCTGCTTCTAATTGGGTATTTTGCTTTGTACCATGGACCAAGGCAGTGGTTCCTGTGACCTCCCCTGCAGCAACTCGTATTCCTAATAGGATGGCTGAAGTGAGGGATATATGTTGCCTGTGGAACCGGGTTGTATGCCCCCCTGTTTGATCTTCAAATGAACCTGCATCATGATAGAGCACTCTGGGTAACCTCTGCTCCATTACACATTTAATCACCACTGTTGACCATTTAATGAAAACATAAAAATGTTTAAGTATATAGAATTATACTCTTGTAGGAACAGTCAAGACAAGGCACCTAAGATAGCACCAAAGCTAGGGAAACAGTCCTATTTGGTTGCAAACGGATTCAGAGGTCATTGCTTCTGTTGTAATCAATTAATCCCATGAACCCCAAGTTTAGGAAGTTTCAGAATTTTGTACCCAACATGTAAGGGAATGTGCTCAGAAGTTCACAGTCAGCAGAAATTCACAAAAAGCAGTTTTTTTATGTTTTTTTCCTCTGTTCTGAGCAAATTAACTTTTCAAGGACACCTGGGAGGGGGAGAGATATTTCATCCCTTTCTTTTTTCCGCTTGCCAGCTGTTACCATGGAGCCAGTTGGTAACTTCTTTATCATAGAAATGTAGCCATCTCTTTGAAGCCCCAGCTCAAAGTCAGAGGCCTTGTTCACATATTTTGTGAAAAACTAGTAAGGGGGTGTCTAGCTTACAAGTACTGATTGTTTTAGCCAGTGGCCAAGTAGAACAGGGCCACATGAAAACAGGAAGTTTGTCTACACTGAACTCTTTTATAGGGACTCTTTTGCTGAACGTCCTAAAGTCAGCCATGGTGAAGACATCTGGAGAAGATCAGTTAAGACTTTTCTGTGGGTGTGGAACAGAGGGGAAAGAGAGGGAAGGCGGGACTTAGAGCAGTTCCGAGGATCTGAGAATGAGTACGGAGAGATGTAAAAGAATAATGGGAAAGGGGTTTGGGATTTTCTAGCAACAAAAACTTGAGCAGTAGAACATGTAGAAAAGAGGGGAAGATGGGAGTGTGTATCCAAAAAGCCTGTGAGGGACTTTAAATTCTTAGTAACCTGTTTTCAGTGATGACAAAGCAACTTTAAAGACCATTTTTATTACATCTTGGATAGGGGTCTTCTCAGCTATTTTGAGCTTTAGGTTAGCTGGTAAAAAGACCTGGTGAAACCCCGTATGGGTGCTGACAGGAGAAGAGAGGAGTGAGTGGGTAGAGTGGTAACTAAGTACCTGCTACCTCAGCAAGGGGGCAATGGTCTGAGAACCGGCGGATGTTTGGGTTGTTGATCTAGTAACGGGATGGGAGAAATCAGGTTGTTGAGGTGGGAGTGACAGCAGAGAGACTAGAGCAGAAGGCTGAGGGTGAGGATCTATTGGAGAAGCATAGTTCAGGATGTGAGCGAAGGACGGAAAAGGCCTCCACATAGGGGAATCTCTTTTCACGCCTTTGAGCCCTTCCCAAAGTTAAAAAGGTTCCACAGAATTTGAGGATCTAGAGACCCCTCTGGGTGCCATCGATTTAGGTTATCTTATTGGTAATATGGCCAATGCTGTGTACTGAATTTGATTAGGAGTTTGGGTTCCATCGTGCAGCCCCTGTATGCTCACATCCCCTTGATTACAGAAGAAGTCGGCTTTTCCCACACACAGCCATGGCTGTTTGTGGCTTTGATAGTTCACCGGGCAAACATAGTAATCTAGGCTAGCCGACCTGCATCTGGCTCACGTGTCCCTACATCCATAATGTTTGTTTCCATTACATATGATACGGAAGGGATTTAATGGAATTTTAGTGGGATCCTCTTCTTCAGGGATATCTGAATAGGAAAGACATATAGCCAGCTGACAAATGTCTGGGTGGAGAGATGGCCACCAGGTCCCTAAGGGGGCTGTATGCAAGATTGATTAAACTTCTTGTCCAGTAGAATTTGTGATCAGCCATCGCTGCTGAAAGGGGTGATGAGGGTTAGAAATGCTGGTGGTCAAGGGGAGAGTCTATAGCCTTATCCACACGGCGAATGTGCAATTTGAAAGGGTTACCAGTCTTTTCCAGTTTCCAGCCAATTCCAGTTTCCAGTCAATGTCTGGACAGGGCGCAGGCTTGAGATGAGAGGCATGCATCCAGGAAGTGATTCCATCTACCTTTACCACTGTAGGTGTTATAAGTAGCACCTGGAATGGTCCTTTCCAGCGGGGTTCCAGCGATGTCACCTGATGTCGTCTTACGAAGACAAAGTCTCTTACTTGATATCGATGTGGAGTCCCCTCGTCCCCAGTTTGGTAGGCAGTGGCCAGCTGTTTTCACAGGTGTCACTGAATTCTTTCAAGAGCTTTAAGTCTGTCAAGCAAGCTGGTGTGGAAGGGATTGTAAGGTCTTAGAGTTGGTGTTAGGTCCCTTACTGGAGGAGGGGCACCATAGAGAATTTCATAGGGGGTGAGGTTACACTAAAATCAGAGTGAGTATTTTCTTCATTTAACAGTGCATAAGGCAGGAGCATAGTACAATCTTTTATTCCGGTCTCTAAGCTTAATTTTTTTAAGGTCTGTTTAATGGTTTGGTTCATTCTTTCTACCTGTCCTAAACTCTGGGGTCTATAAGCACAATGTAACTTCCAATTAATCCCCAGGGTCCTGGCTAACCCCTGACTTACCTGGGCCATGAACGCCGGTCCATTATCAGACCCTATTAACTTAGGCAGGCTGTATCTTGGAAAAATATCTTCTAGGATATTCTTGACCAAAATTTGAGCTATTTCTTTTCTTTTTTTTTTTCTTTTTTTTGTGGGGAAGGCTTAAATGCATCCTGAAAATGTATCTACAAAGACTAGGAGATATTTAAGTCCATACCTTGCTGGCTTTATTTCAGTAATGTCCACTTCCCAGTATTGTCCTGGTTTGGTTCCTCGTATGTGCTTTCATACAGGAAGCTTGGAAGGGTAAGCATTTACCAATTGATGAACCCAACAGGCTTTTGTTACCCATTCAGTTATTTTCTTCACTGTGAGTCTGTTAGTGGAAAACTCTGTTCTTGATCCTTCAGGAATGCCTGCAGTTTCTTTGAACCAAGGTGAGTGAGTTGATGTACATTTTCTACTGACGTAGTTAGAGCCATGGCTCTTGGAGTTTTTACTGAAAGATTTAGAAATTCCACTTAAGGGCCTTCAGGGTTAAAATTTATTTTGGCCCAGAGCTTGGTGAGCAGATCTCCGCCGATCAATGGGGCCAGGCATTCTGGGACTACTAGGAAGGAGTGATGGATTTTTCCTTTTCCCAGGTCCATGGTCCTCTTAGTTGTCCAAGCCCGATATTTACTGCCATTAGCCCCTTGAAATAGAGATTTTTTATTTGATAGAGGGTCCAATGTGGCCTTATGGGCTCAGTATATTGCCCCTGTATCCACTTCAAAGTTTACTGGGGTCCCCTCCACTTCAAAAGTTACTCTGAGCTCGGGGAGGGGATCTGAGCCCCGACTTTCTTAGTCATCCTCCAGAGTCAGAATGGCTGGCTGGCGTGGCTGTCGCTTTCTATGTCAATTTTGGCCCAGTGTCCTTTTTGTTTGAGTAGGCACATTGATCTGAGGCCAAGGGTGGCCTCTGTCGTGGGCCAATGTATACCTTCTTGTCTCCCTGTTTCTTAATTTTTGGCCTATTTGTTGTTGTGACCTGGACCTTAGTCAACGCCTTACTCTGCCTTTTGTTTCTATTATCCTCCATTTGCTCCCTTCTCTTCCTCAGTTTCTCTCTTATAGTATACCTTCTCAGCTTCTCTGACTAAATCTCTCAAAGTCATATCTTGTAATCAATCTAAGCTTTGTAACTTTGTTTTAATATCCAGGGCAGTTTGCCCAATATGGCCATCGTGACAGATGCCTTTTGATTCTCTGCCTGACGATAAAAAGGATTATAGCTCCTATATGCCTCCATAATTCTCTCTAGAAACATAGAGGGAGATTCATCAGGCCCCTGATAATCTCTCTTACCTTGGCCAAATTAGTTGGTCACTAGCGGCTGCTCGGAGACCCACTATTAGAGCCCGGCGATAAGTGGACAGATGCTCCCTACCTTCAAAGGTGTTGGGGTCCCAGTTGGGTCGGTTAAAGGGAAAGCCGGCTTTGATTATGTTGGTAAGTTGTGTCGGATGCAAACCTGGTCCAAGGATTTTTTTTTAGCTTCCTGGAGAATTCCCTTTTTTTCCTCTGTCATGAAGAAAGTCCCTAGCAGTTGTTGGCTGTCATCCGAAGTAGGCTGGTGTGAAAACATCAATGACTCAACCACACCTGAGAGCCGGGTGGGGTCCTCGGTAAAAGGGGGATTGCTATTTTTTAAGTTACATAGGTCTGAAGAGAAGAACGGCCAATACTGGTAGGCTTGAATTTTCCCCCAATGGCCATTGTCAATCATTGGTCCATAGGGTTGAAGGGGAGGCATCCCAAGAGTTCCAGGGTTTTCAATCATTCACCGCCAGCGAGTTCCTTTAGCAGGGCCAGCTTCCTCCATGGGAGGAGGTGCTGTGTGTGCTGCAGGGGAATTACCTGGAGGGCACTGGGCCGGCTTAGCTTCCTTCAATGGAGGAGAGGCTCAGTCAGCAGCAGGGGTATCACTTAGAGGGTGTTGGGGGTTAGAGGATGAGGGCAGGGGATAAGGAGGGGGAGGAGAGTCCAGTAGACTCAAATCTGGTGACAAAGGGAAAACAGAGTGTGGAGGAGGAGGAGGAGCAGAGTGTTTGTGAGTTCCTGGGGGAAGGAGTCATTGCGGGGGCAGGGGCAAGGAAAGGCTTGACCCATTGAGGAGGAAATTTGCAGAGGTCCTGCTGAATTAAAATATATGGCTGTTGATCCAGATGACTATCTGGCCACGGCTGAAAGACAATATCTCTGAATTATAAATTAGTGGGAAGTAGAAAGATCCTTCTAGGGGCCATCCGACTCCAAAGGTGGGCCATTCGGAGGTACAGAGAGTCTACCACATCCGGGGCTTTACTGAAATAAAGAGATTCTGAGCCCTTAAACGGACTTTGGTATAGTGATCAAGGGTCAGGGACAGAGGCATTGAAGTGCTCTGTTCCATAATGAGAGATACACAAACAGTGAAAGCAAGACACATGACACAGGCAAGACAAGACAATAAAGACAGGCAATGGACGTTCAACACTGAGACCATGACTGAGTAGCCGGCAAAATCCGATGGACTGGCAATACTGAATCCAAAACAAAATATCACTGAGTCAAGGAGACTATTGTTCCTCAATTTCCCGAGTCCTCTCAGGCGTCCTCCAGGGACGTGGCCTGTGGTTCTGTAACACGACTGTCAGCCACCATCAGAGAGAGCTCACACTCTTCATTGACAGCCATTTTGCCAAACCCTAACATGAAACCTTAAACCAGAAAGAGGCGCCTTACTTATCTGAGGGGGGTCCATTGGGGTCTCTCGTCCACCGCTGCTTGATCTCTGTGGAACCTCCATATGTAAAGATGGGGCTAGTGTCAGAGGAAGGGACAACCAAGAGACTTTAACATGCAACAGCAAAGGATTTACTGGGGGTCCAGCATGCTGGGGCTCAGAGTTCACTTGAATAGAGCAGAGAGTCCTGAGAACAGCTTCAGCAGAGCTTATATACTTTTCTTGGAGAGGGCAGGGAGGGAAGTTTATTGATGGGTAAGGGTCAGTGGGCAGTTAGCGCTTAACCGGGTGAGGGAGTACAATCTGCAGTTTGGCAGATGGGGACAGCACATTCTGGGAACAAGATTAGCAAACAATTCTCAAGATTTCAACAGTGTTTTATTAAGCATACAGAAACACAGGAAGTGACAAGTACCTATTTTATTAAACTTTCACTACCAACTATCCCTTTTTGACTGGATGTTCGCTTCTACATTCAATCATCCAAGGTACAAGGTCCTATGTCATTGTATATGGATTTATCTGAGACAACTTTGCAGAAAGTAATTCAAAGCTAAGTAGTCCCAATCAAGGGACCAATGCCCTTCTGGGCTTCAAATCTTACTTAGATTTCTGTTTTCATACATATATTTTACCTATGTATTCTACATATATTCAAATATATATATATATATATATATATATATATATATATATATATATATATATATATATATATATCATAGTATATATATTTCATCCAGAGTTTCACAAATTTATAAGAATTTTTTTTCATGTTTAATCAATTCCTTCTTCAGAACACATTTATTCCTCCAGGTCTCTTGACTGGTCTTTTCATGAGACTTCTTGCCAAACACATTATTTTTGACTTCCACAATCACTTTTGAAGCAAAACTCACACACTCTTCATGATAAACCATAACACTCATATTACCATTAGAATGTAACAGGATGGAATGAATGATTGTATAGCAATATAAGATTTTCTGTATATTTTCAGATATCAAATCAAAAAATTATTTAAAGTTGGAACCAGTTATATTATTTATTCTCAGGATAGTCTATTCATGCATTATCTCTATATCCAAAGACTCCAGGTACACCTAATTTTACACCCAACACTTATTTATACGTCTTCAAAATATTGCTCACAGAATTGGTGGAAGAAATACTCATGTCACCTGATGTCCATATACATTTTATCACAGTAATATTCTCGACAAAAAAGCAAAGGTCACACTTTGATTGTACGAAAGCCTAAATGGAAAGTGAGCATGGATTACTAAAAACATCTATGTGCAGGTTGCCTAATGCTCTCAAATGTCAATCCTATTGTTGAGTACATATTTGTTTCTTCCTTAGATTATATATTCAACAACAACCCTGTTAAAAATGCCTAATCCTATCACTGACTTTATACTTTGCCTGATTTCATAATGTCTGTATTCATATCTGCTTTCCTATATATTTTCCCCAGTTCATCATTGTGACTGACTCTTCACATATACTAACTTTTACATTCACTCTCTATCTGAAACCCAATTGCTGAAGAACTTTTGCTGCCAATCCTATACTCACCCTTCTTCCTAAACATACCAACTATCTTTCTAATAATACCGACTATCCCTGTTTGACTGGATGTTCTCTTCAACATTCAATCATCCAAGGTACAAGGTCCTATGCCATGGTATATCGATTTATCTGACATATCTGTGCAGAACAAAATTCAAAGCTAAGTATCCCAATCAAGAGCCTAATGCTCTTCTGGGCTTCATATCTTACCTAGATTTCTGTTTTCATACTTATATTTCACTTGTATATTCTTGTAAATATCACAGGTACCCAATACCATTATTCATCAATCAGAATGATTCCTAAGCCAAATCGAACCTGTTATTAAGCCTTACCATACACTTTTCCCTCAATCTAACTATACAGAAGAGCAGGGACAGAGTTTGTCTTACAATACAGAAATAGAGGGGATCTTCCACCGGCAGAGAACCTCAAGGTCCATGCAGAAATGATCCCTGGAGAAGATGTATGCAGCTATTTAGGACCTGAGAGAGCAAAAGTCATCTTCCATGGCAAACAACCTGCTCAGAATGAAGGGATTTGTCTGAATCAGCCACTTTCTTCTTTATGTAGAGAAGACGGACCAAACGAGGCTTGTATGGTGAGCTGTTCCCAGGTGCCTATGGTTGATATACCATTTTAACTTGTGAAACTGTCACAGGAAGTAGAGGCAGCCTCCATCACATGAGACCCTTCGAAGCTACTGTTAAAACAAAGTGGTTGCCAAGGTAGTGTCATAATTCAGTTCCTGAAGGAAGTGAACTAACTAATTTATTGGTGATGGAGCTCTCTGAACTTGGGATCCAAGAAGCCTGGCATCCAGAGACAGTCCCAGTCACAGTCCCAGTGGGCTAACTTATTTGGATTTACCAAGAACAGAGTAAGTCTTTTTTGGTACCTACTGATATGATGATGGCCAAATGCCAGGAAAGCTCTGAAGAGGGGTCTTTTATGAAAAAGCAGGTAGTGGCTCACCCCTGGCTCCTGACAACTTCACAGTGTTGGCCAAGGAGACCAGATCTGAGACAGGACAGGCCATTTTGGGGGAACAAATAATGGCCAACCAGTCAGAGGACACTCCGGATATTCACAGACCTTCTTGGGTAAAGAAGTTGCCTTTGTGGGTGTGGGTGTGTGTTTGTGGCTTTGTCACATGTTCTGAGAATTGATAGGAAAAGCAGTTTGTTTGGTTTGAAGTGGACTATTTCTAGTAAGTCATTTGACAAGGCGAGTGTTTCTAGGTCTGTGTATCCCACTGTGTCCGTGGTTGTCGACATTAGAAAAGAGAATGTATCAATGGATGTGTCCTGTCTAGTAGAAAGCTTCCCAGCATTCATTCTGCCCAATTTGTGAATGGACTGCGGTTTGACTTTTCGATTGGCAACACCTCCTATCTCCTTAAGTTTCTGTTTTCTTCCTGAATTGTGGGCACTGTCCAGAATGGGCAAATGGTTTTGTGTTCAAGATATGTACCACCACCAAACTCTGTGACATGGCCATGTACTGGATAGCTGAAGGAAATGGCGAGCATCTCGGAAAACTCAGATACCAGCGTGACCAGAAGAGTCTCAGTGGGAAACCCTGCTTTAAGCCTTTTGCTTACCTATTGTTCTGTTGCCCTGAATGTCAGGAAGGTCTTTGCCTCAGGCCACACCTTGGTGAAGGCTGAAGCAAACAGTTTTCAAATTGTAATGAATGGGCATCACCTGTGGCTCTTTGCTTAATTGCTTTGAAATGGGATGGGTCTGAATAAGCCTCTTTGCCCTCTGTGATGCTGTGGTTAGATTTTCAGCACCTGAGGGATCTAAAGAAAAATCTCTTCTGTATCCAAAACCAAAATAGCCAAAAGAACAGTCATTGTGGATGAAGTCTCTCGCCTTCCTCTAAGGATCCTGACCTTTATCAATTGTGAATCGGGATCTTTCGGTCAAATGAGTTCTTCAAAGCCCTGCAGAGGCTAGCCCAGAGATGCGTGGGTTTTCTCATAACTCCAATTCACATAAAGAATCTAAACCCCAGAGCCAGTAGGCCTCAAATTGGAGAATTGGAACAGTATTAACAGCAGTCCTATTTGATCACTCATGGTTAACAGGAAGGGTGTCCAGGACACCCTGACTTTAGGCAAATGAGGGGCAAGGAAGTTTATTTTGGACACTGTCTTGCACAGCGCCCCTCATGAAAACCCCCAGCCAATGGATATTATGTGTGTCTATTGGAAGAAGATAAGGGCCATGTGGGAGTGTTTTGGTTTTAATTGTGGTCATTTGTTTGGCGTTTGGAAGAGATGACTGGGTCCACCTAGGATTGAACTCAGGTGTGATTCCCCTTAGAGACTGTGTTCTGTAACTGACCTCAGAGAAGTATTGCCATGTATTGTGTTTGGATTTTAGGAGTCCACCCATGAGAGTCGTCCTTGGAAACTGAGATCTACGCCCAGGGGGGCTTTCCACAGAGCACTGGGAATCTCATCCAAGATATGCCATGATTTTATTCTGAAAGATTGGCAGCCGTAGTTGAGAGTAAAAACACACATGGACCTCACATTGTAGACCACAATGTGACCTTTTGCCTACTCTTTGGGAAGCCTTGTCTCTGAGAGTTCTCCAGAGCTTTCATTGAAATGAGCTTCCTCATCATTTAATGGTTCCTGAATGAATTGAAACCCACAGTGCCTTCAACTTCATTTATGAAATTTCAAAAACTTCATTTTTGAAATTTCCATGACCAGGTGGCACTGGAGAACCTTAGGATGTCCTGTTGCTGATCATGAGGGTACCAGACAGTGCCTTGATTGACTGTGTTTCATGAAAATGGTGTAGAACTGAGATGTCAGTAAGTTGGAGCTTTCTGAGTAGTAGGCCTAGAGCAGTGGTGTGCAGGTGTGTGATAAAACATCTGTGGTGGGGTCATGTGGATCTTACACTGGCTCCAAATGGCTTGTGAATGACATGGTGCAGCCAGCACACCCTTGTATATAAAGGCATATTGTTACATAGAGAGTTTTCAGGGCAATGTTCACAATCTGGTTGCTATGATCAAGTGGGCAAGCAATGTTGGATAGAAGCCTGGTTGTTGCATTCTCCTGCAGACCCTGACCCCCCACATATTACAGGACACCCTCCAGGACTGTGTCTCAGTTGAACTCCTTATATGCCTTGAAGCAAATACAAAACACCCAGTGCAGGAGCAAGAAATAACACGAACACTGGAGGATGACCAAATGGCTTTCAAGTCCACATGGGGAGACACTTAGCCCTAAGTGGTCACAGTTTAGCTACAAAGAGAAAATTCAACACTGCTGCCTCATGTTCATTGAAAAATAGGAAACCATGTCCTCCAGGTCACATACATGCAGACTCAGCTTTGATGTTCTCACTAAAAAGGAAGCTAAAGCTCCTGACAACAATGTATATTTCAAGTGCCCAACCTCATTGTCAGTATCTCCAGAAGTCTTTAGGCCAGTAGAGTTCCATGTTTGTGGAGTTTTACCCTGTCCCTAAGTTTTGGAAGCTCCTCTAAAGCCTCAAAAGTTTTAAACTTCTGAGAATTTTCCATTCCATATATGTATTTACAGATTCTCTGACTCTTCTCCTCTAATTTTGTCTTTCTTTGGGCGAAGGTTATGTCAAGCCATTTTCTGAATTAGAGTGGGAAGTTATTTGTGTAACACATATTGCATACGCATTGGATTCATTTTCCAATTTTCCATTTGAAATACTGAATCCCTGACACTAACTTATACCCTACTACACTCTGACTACTAATTCTAATATGATGCAGAAAAGTAACCAAATCAGAATTGAAATACAAGCAGTTCAGAAGAGGCATGGTGTATTCTTGAACTTGCCTTTTGCATGATAAAGGTTAGGTGTTATAAATCCAGTCTATTTTTAATTGAATTAGATATCCATGTGTTTTTAAAGTTAACAAATATGTGAATTCCTGTCTCCCTTTGTGTGTAGCCTATTCAGCACATGTATTTTTATATGCACATATCGAATCCCAGCTGGTATCACACCTACATTCTTGTGAGGTGGCTGACTTGGCAGATACAAATTTTGAGAAGGGATCACTCCTCGTAAACGCTGTTGGAACTGAAATTCAAACTATGGGAGAGCCTCCTAGTAGAACAACATTATACATAAATCCCTGTAAAGTAAATTGAATATGTTTGGATCTGTGAATGATGTGTATTTCATGGTGAATTTCGATTGGCATATATGTTGCTACATTTTAATATCTCTGTGTGTGTGTGTGTGTGTGTGTGTATACACACACACTCTACAGATTTTTCAAAATATGAAATATATATGTCTTATTTGCACTCCCTAAATTCATTCATGTTCAAGTATGTGGATTTATAATCAACTTTTCACCAGATTATTGTCAGAAATATTCATCCACCTGAAATACATATTTGTTTCCTAGTACTGAAAACTACCTTCAGTGAATGGTGCATACAACTCCTGTTCATAGCTGCAGCCTAAGGGGCCCAGCAAACTTCCAGCTGCCTGCAAACTTTCAGCTGCCGGCTGATGATTGGCTCACAGTGGCCCCAGCAACATCTAGCTGATTGGCTCCTCTGCGGTGATGCTCATTGGAGATGCTCATTGAGCTGTTTCCCCACCCTTTCAGACTGCCAGCTGATATTTGGCTCACAGCGGCCCCAGCAACATCTAGCTGATTGGCTCCTCTGCGGTGATGCTCATTGGGCTGCTTCCCTGCCTTTTCAGATCACAGAGCTGCTCATTGGGGGACTTTTTGACTCCACACGTGACCCAGCCAATCGGTCTCAAGAGCAGGAGGATTGTGGGAAGAGGAGAGAGGCTTGTGTGGGAGGGAAAGGCTTGTGGGAAGCCGGTGGTGACAGTTGGGCCTCTGAGGGTTTTTCCTGAGAGGCTCTTTTGCTTGGCGTGTGTGGTTCTAAAAATAAAGTTGCTTTCTTTTGAAAAGTGGCTCCTGATTGTGCCCAGCCAGACTGCAGCATTTGGTGGGTCGCATGGGGAGCGATTGAGGGTAACTGATAAGGTAAACTGCTTGCCCCTGAGGGCAGGACAAGAGGATGGGTAGCCATTTTAAGATTCCTCTTTTGTTTTGCTTCACATTTGCTTTAAATAGCCTGTCCCTGGAGATGAGTGAGACGGAAGAAAAACCGCTCACATCTGAGGAAAAACTATTTGTGTCTGAGGAACAGATAGAGAGAAAGGCTATAATGATATTTTGTTTTTCCATTTTTATTTCATTCTATCTCTGTTTTGTTTGGTGTTATCTTGTTGGGTTGTATTATAGTAGAAATATGGCATCAGAAATTAGAAAAAAAACAAACTGAAAAAGTGTTAAGTAAATTGTTAGAGGAAGGAGGCATCCCAGTAAAATTAAGAGCAGTCAGGGCATACGTTGATACAATACAAAAATGTAGCCCATGGCTTTTTAAGGAGGAGTTGTTAAATATATCACAATGGAACCATCATGGTGAAGATTTAAAAAGAATAGAAAAGAAAAGCCCAGGGACTCTGCCAGTTGGCACATTGCCATTGTGGACTTTCATATCTTGTTTGTTTAGTCAAAAGCCTTCAGTTCAGACAATGGTAGAGGAAGGAGAAGACATATTGATTCAAGTAAAAGAGAAGGTCTCTCAAGTTAGTCAGACAGAGGAAAAAATTCAAGTAAAAGAGAAGGTCTCTCGAACCAGTCAGACAGAGGAAAAAAATCATGTAAAAGAGAAGGCCTCTCAAGCTAGTCAGACAGAGAAAGAAAGTGTAAAACAGTAAAAGCCATCAGGGGGAAATTTACAACAGGAGACTACTACTAACACCTTTCTATCACCAGAGGGTGTAAGTGTCCAACCAACAGAACCACCTCTACAGGAGACTGCTACTAATACTTTTCTATCACCAGAGGACGTAAGTGTCCAACTAACAAGGCCACCTCCATATGCTGGGAAGCCCCCAACCCCCACAGTTGATAGTTGGGATCCTGAGACAAGATCTCAAATATTAACATGCTCTATATTTGAGGTAGGAGGGCAGCGAGTTTACCATGCTTTAAATTTCAAAACAGTGAAGCAGATAAAAGAGGCTGTAACAACCTATGGTCCTCAAGCACTCTTCACTGTAAGCATGGTCGAAACCATTAACAACTTGAACATGAAGCCAGCAGATTGCGCTAATATGTGTAAAGTTGTGCTAAATGGAGGACAATACCTGTTATGGAAGGTTGACAATGAGGAATTTTGCAAGGAGACGGCTATGCGAAATGCAGCAGCTGGTTATCCTCAGAGAAATCTAGATATGTTGTTAGGAAAGGGACCTTATGAGGATCAGCAGCAACAAATTGCATATGATTCTGGTGTATGTGCATAAATTGCTGTAGATGCAATTAAGTCATGGAAGACTTTACAAGGACTTGGAGGTTTACAAGGTCAATTATCTAAAGTAATACAAGGAGCTAATTAACTTTATGCTGAATTTGTCGATAGGCTTATTCAAACAGGTACCAGAGGTTCTGGGAAAACAGAATAAGCAATGCTATTACTAAAAAAACTGGCTTATGAGCAAGCGAATAGTTGGTGCAGAGATATAATTAGACCATGGAAACATGAAGATTTAAACACATATATTAAATTATGTAGAGACATTAATGAACAAGAGCAAGTCGTGGCAACTGCAGTAAAACAGGCTTTAGATGCCAGAGACATTAATGAAGAAGGGCAAATTGTGGCAGCTGCACTAAAACAGGCATTAGATGCCAGGCCAAGAACATGCTACAATTGTGAACAAACAGGACATTTTAAAAGGAATTGCCCATAGGAGGAGGGTTTAACAAAATTACTTATAGATATTAAAGGTTTTTTTTTTTTCAATTCCAATTCATCCTGAGGATAGTCCACGTTTTGCATTTACTATCCCTGCACTGAATCATGAAGGTTCTGATCAGAGATATGAATGGAAAGTACTGCCTCAAGGGATGGCTAACAGCCCAACAATGTGTCAAATTTATTTTAACAAAGTAATCAAGCCACTTAGAAATCAAAATCCTGAACTACAATATTTCAGTATATGGATGATGTATTATTAGCACACAAAGCTAAAAACACATTGCTAGAATGTTATGCCACACTTACAAACTTATTAAAAAATAATCTAGATATAGCAATAGATAAAGTACAATTAAATTTTCCAATTAATTATTTAGGTGTTCTATTATCCTCAACCATGTACCGCCACCAAAAATTCAAATACAAGTAGATCAACTCAAATCACATAACGACTTTCAAAAGTTATTAGGAGACATAAATTGGATAAGGCCTTATCTAGGTATACCAACAAGAGAGTTGGGATATTTATTTGATATCCTAAAAGGTCCATCATATCCCAATTCACGGTACATGTTAACGCCTGAAGCAAGAAAGGCATTAAAAATCATTAAAACATATATGGAAAATATGCAATTGGATAGAATTGATATAAGTTTGCCTTTATTATTTATTGTCTACCAACAAAAAATATTCCTACAGGAGTATTTTTGCAAGAAGGTCCATTATTATAGATACATTTATCTTATTCTCCTAACACTATTCTTACTAGGTACCCTGAGGCTATAGGACAATTAATACCCAAAGGAATAAAAGCAGCAAAGTGAGTGCTTGGGATTGCTCCCAATAAAATTATTACTCCACATACTCTGAATCAAATTGATGAGTTAGTTAATGAGTTAAATACTTGGGCAATAATCATGTGCAAATCTAATGTTTCATTTCATAATCACTTACCATCTAATCCTTTATTGTCTTTTTGGTCATCGCATCCTGTAATTTTTCCAAAATTGACAAGAAAAACACCTATCATGAATGCTCCAAATATATTTACTGATGGATCAAATAATGGTACAGCAGCAATAGTTACACCTGATCAAACTTTTACATTTCTAGTACCCAAACAATCAGCTCAAAATGTAGAGCTTAATGCAGTATTACAAGCTTTTGTGATGTTTAAAGATTCTGTATTTAATTTATTTTTGATAGTCAGCATATAGTTAATGCTATAGTATGCCTTGAAGATGCTGGTAGGATTTCCCATTCCTCTACTGTTTTCTCCTTGCTTTCCACTATACAAAGTATAATCTGGGACAGAAAAGATCCATTCTTTATAGGACATATCAGGGCACATACAGGATTGCCTGGAGCCATCAGTTTGGGCAATGATTTAGCAAATAAAAGTACACATGACATACATATTTTCTCTACACTAGAAGAAGCTATAAATTTTCGTAAAAAGTTCCATGTCAAAGCTAATACCTTACAAAAGCCTTCTAAAATAACTAAGGAAAAAGCTAGACAAATAATAAAACAATGTCAAAATTGTGTGACCTTTTTACCACAAGTTAATCTTGGAGTCAATCCTAGAGGATTGATACCTAATCATATTTGGCCGATGGACATCACACACTTGCCAGGATTTGGAAAATTAAAATATTTGTATGTTACAGTTGATACTTCTTCTGGATTTTTGATGGGCACCCTTCATGCCGGAGAAAAAACTAAAGATATTATCACTCATTGCTTACAAAATTTTGCCACTGTGGGCGTTCCCAAACAGTTAAAAACCGATAATGCCCCTGGTTATACTTCTACCTCTTTTAAACAATTTTGGTCATCATTTGGCATTACTCATATAACATTAATCCCATACAATCCACAGGGACAAGGCATAGTTGAAAAAGCTCATCAAACTATTAAAAAGTACTTATTAAAGCAAAAAAGACGCAATTGGGAAAGGGTATATATTCCCCAAAGACAAACTTAAAATAACCCTTTTTATTCTAAACTTTTAAAATTTGGATTCATCAGGACTTAGTGCTGGGGAAAGGCATATGTGTCCAAAAAATGTGCATAAGCCCAAGGTTCTTTGGAAAGATATTCTAACAGGACAATGGAAAGGTCCTGACCCAGTAATTGTCTGGAGTCGGGGGTCTGTTTGTCTGTTTCCACAGGAAAAACAGTAGCCGATTTGGATTCCAGAGAGATTAACCAAGGTCCTGACCCAATGATTGTCTGGAGCCAGGGGCCTGTTTGTGTGTTTCCACAGAGAGAACAACAGCCGATTTGGATTCCAGAGAGATTAACTGAAGCGATTTCTACAGAACAAAAAGAAGATGATTTGACTCAAGTCCATATCAGCTGATATCCAAAACTCCAGTTTGGCTACCCTTACATCTAAGATAGAACCAGGATGCTTTTTTCAATATCTATTTTATTATTGCCTTTTCCCACATTTTATTTTGTTTTTTTGAGCTCATACATACCTAGTTTAATGTTTTGGTGATCAGTTCTATTTTTTGACAATAGAGTTTTTAAACATTGCAATGGAGATTTCACATGTAAAAAGTTATAAGGCCTTTACTATTAGGTTATGTGTTGTATGTATTATATTATGTGTGCACACTTGTGTTTTGTGTTATATGTTTGAATGTTCATATGTCCATATATCATATATGATGAGGGCTCATGAAAAAATTGATCCAAATATTTTTTTATTCACATTATTTAAATGGCTTAATTTAAATTGGGTAAACAGCTGTTGAGGATTGTTTTAAAATGTGAACAAAAAAGGAGGTTAACAGATCTGTTTGTTTTCTTTCACATTTCCTTTTCATTATATTTAATAATTCTCTCCAAGACAATGTAAATTGTTAAGAAAATTGTTTTATTTCAGTGTTTTCTGGAATGTTACATAATTTTTTCTTTAGCCATTATTGCCAGAATTTCTATCTTCGTCACAGTGCTGGTGAAATCAAAGATAAAACCAATCTACAGCTTCTGCAATAGCCATCACTGAACTGCTTGCAGAACTTGCCTGGACACATTGTGAACTCACATGTATGCATTGTAAACTATCTGTTTGTGCAGCAACTTGTGGTAGTGTTGGGTTATATTTGCTGATGATGTCATTGGTGGTACAATTTTTTCAAAAGGAGCCATCAATTGGCTTGGTGTATCTTCCTCCCTTCTGAGATTCCAAAAGTAAGGGACAGGGTAAACACTCCACAACCATGGAGCTCTGCTGGCCTAAAGACTTCTTGAGAATCTGCCTCTGACGTTGGGCACTTGAAATATATGTTGTTGTTGGGAATTTTAGCTTTCTTTGTAGTGAGACCATCAAATCTGGGTCTGCATCTATGTGACTTGGAGGTCATGGTTTCTTATTTTCCAATGAACATGAGGCAGCAATGTTGAATTCTCTCTTTTAGGGTAAACTGTGGCCACGGGGGGCTAAGTGTATCCACATGTGGACTGTGAAGCCATTTGGGCATCCTTCACTTTTTGTGGTGTTTCTTGCTGCTGAAATGGAATTTTTGTATTTGCTTCACGAAATACAAAGAATTCAACTGTTACCCAGTGCGTGAGGGAGATCTGTCACCTGTGGTAGGTCAGGGTCTGCAGAAGAATGCATCAACCAGGCTTATATTCCACATAGCTTGCCCCCATGACCATAGCAACCCGATTCTAAACATTGCCCTGAAACCTCTCCATATAACAAGATGCCTTTACATAGAAGGGACTGCTGGCTGCACCATGTCTCTCACAAGGCATTTGGAAGCCAATGGGAGATCCACATGGCCCCACCACAGATGTTTTATCACACACCTGCCCACCACTGCTCTATGCCCACTCCTCAGCAGGCTTCAACTTCTTGGCATCTCTGTTCGGCACCATCTTCATAAAAACCAGTCAATCAAGGCACTGACTGGTATACTCATGATCATCCTCAGGATATCCAAAGATTCTCCAGTGCCACCTGGTCATGGGAATTTTAAAAATTTCATGGTATTTATCTAGCCACTTTTCAAGGAGGAAGTTGGAGGCACTGTGGGTTTCAATTTATTCTGGAACCATTAAATGGTGAGGAAGCTCATTTCAATGAAATCTCTGGAGAACCCTCACAGGAAGGTTCCCAATGAGGTCTACAATGTGATGTCCATGTGTGTTTTGACTCTCAATTATGGCTGCCAAGTTTTTCAGAATAAAATCATGTGATATCCTGGCTGAGATTCCAAGTGCTCTGGGAAAAGCCACCCTGGGCCAAGATCTCAGTTTCCAAGGGTGACTCTCATGCATGGCCTCATAAAATCCCAACACAATTTATGCCAGTACTTCTCTGAGGTCTGTTCCAGAACTCATTCTCTAAGGGGAATCACACCAGAGTTCAAGTCCAGGTGGACCCAGGCATCTGTTCCAACTGCCACACAAATGACCACAATTTAAACCAAAACACTCCCACATGGCCCTCATCTTCGTCCATACAGACACTCATCATAACCTCTGGCTGGAGTTTTCCATGAGGGGTGCAGCACAAGACAGTGTCCAAAATAACCTCCCTTGCCCCTCATTTGCATAAAGACATGTTGGCCTGGACACCCATCTTGGGAACCAGGAATGATCTGAAAGACCCCAGCCCAGAAACCCCAGGCCCCATTGTGAAACCATCAGGGCGTGTTGCTAACCCACTAAACACTGGAGAGGTCTATCTGTTAATCAGTTAAGGGTAGTCTATTGTGAAAGGACAGGATGGTTGGAAAAGAACAAAAAAAACCAGGTCCCAGGGCATTCTTAGGCAAATAGGAACTGATAACATAAAGTAAAGAACAACTTTGCCCTTTAGGTAATCTATATGCTGGGTTCAAAATAACCAATAAGAAACCTGTTGCTTACCGCGCGCGCGAAACCTGCCCCATTATCCTATAAAAGACCTGTACCCCAAAGCCTGGTGTGCCAGTTCACCAAAGCTCCGGCTGAGGTTTTGCTGAGCACCCACAGGCGTCTGTGTCTGAATAAACCTCTTGCGTTTGCAGCCAGTGCTTCGTGCGTCTTTCTTGGACAGGGAATCGGTGGGTCTTTCATTTGGCGAGCCAGCCAGGAGAACTCCTGTAACCCCGTCCGGATCCCTGCCCGAGGAACACCCGGCAACCACTGGGAGGTAAGCTGGCCAGCTCGTGTCATTTTGTGTCTCTTCTGTTCTATGTTTGCAGTCTTCGGTCGTTATCTGTCTGTGCGCGGCGTCCGTACGATTACGCGTAATCGCTCTGTTTTCTGGGCAGCTCGAGAAGGAGTTGACGAACTCGGACTTCTCTCCTGCCACCCTGGGAGACGTCCCAGGGATTCCTGCCACCCTGGGAGACGTCCCAGGGTTCTGAGTGGATTGCCTGTAGTAAAGTATTTTGTGAAGTATTTGGTAAAGTATTTTGTAGCTGACGGATCCATCTGAGCCTTTAGTTTCTGGGTAGCAATCCACGACGTGCTGCGAATTTTGTGGCCGCGCTGCGAATTTTGTGTTTTGTGTTTCTATTGTCCTGTCTGTTCCCAGCCCAAAACCCTGGCAAGAGAACTAATCTCCCAATCTGGGGTTGTCAGACCCAATCTGAGGGGGATGCTCCCCCAATCTGAAGGGAAGGCCCCAGTTGGCTTGGGGCCAGCACCCACTTTCATTTTTTTGACAATCTGAAAAGGGAATCTATGTCTTTGTGTGTCTCTGTGTGTCTTTTTATGTGTCTGTTTAGTGTGATGGCATTGTTTTACTTTGGACTGATGCAGAGTCCCAAATTCCAATCTGCCTTAGAGGTATGGAGATAACTTTAGCTAAATTCTAACCTAAATTGTAAGCGAGATTAGGGAAGCAGTGTTTTCTTTTCTTCCCGTAGTTGGCTTGCGTGCACCCACTGCGGTTAAGAAATGCCTGCTGGGGATCTAAAAACTTTGATATCTCGCTTTAACTTTTCTCAAAACCCTGTCCTCATTATTAAATTGGCATTAATTGGCTTTGGGAATGGGAGCCGAACTTTCAGTCATAAATTCTGTCCCAGACTGAGATTCTACACCGAGGTAAGTGCACGCACCCCATGTCTGTTTGAGGTGCATCTTTCTCTCTCTTTCTCTCTGGAGGGTAAGGTGGGCACCCGACGGCTACTTAAACGCAACTAGTGCAGCCGCCACTCTTCAAGACTCGGGTGAGAGGTTTCTCGGCCTAGGCAGCTCTTAATCACCTGTTCAATACAGAGCAGGCATGTTGGGTTCTGCCAAAGCCGCTTCCAAATTTTCTGTCTGGGCCCGGAGAGCAATTGGCGTGAGTACACAGTGTCTGGAATCCCGACCTGCTTTGGATGCGTGGAGGTGGAGGAAGGAGTTTGGAACAACTGCGGAATTCTGGTCTGGGCTACTCTCAGATGATTCTTAAGGTTCCTTTCTCTTGAGCCCCCTCCCGACAGCCCTAAGGGGTATCTAGGGTGATCGGTAGATGAATGGCACTGAGGGAAAGCCCCAATCACATTTGCCTCCGTATGGGCTACGCAACACTCCCACAACCTCGCATCCATTCCTCCTGGATGCTCCCCTTCCTTTGCAGGTCAGAAATGTTAGAAAATCAGGTTGCAGGACTAAGAAAGGCACGGGATAATTAGCAAAATCTGCCCAGGTTCCCTAAGGTGCATAGGTAACTTTCAATAGTCTGTTTTACCACCCCAATGTTTAAAATGAGCTGTGTTCTTTAAGCTGCTAGAGAGGCATTTTTAGAATGAACTCTTCCGGTAATCTGCTACCTTACAACCAGTAGATATCCCTTAACACTTAGGCGGCTCCTTTAGTCTACAGTTCTGCCATGAGAAAAAGAGTCAAGAGAAAAATTTGAGCTGATCAAAGTACATACCCTCTTCCCCCTTCAAGACCTAAGGCAGATAAAAACTGACTCTACTAGAAAAGTTAGGAGATATGCCAGATTGCCTGGGATTGGGTCTATCCAAAGGTGCTAATCCTGTAAGTAAAGGGGAAACTGAGGATTTCTCAGCAGCTGCCAGAGCCATCTTCGCTCTGGGGAATTTCCTCATTCTTTCCCTGCACTGCAAGGATTACTCCACCTGAATACAGTAAAGTCAGTCACACTGAGGCCCTTAATTTTACACCTATAGTTGCCCCTATGTGAAAACATCTGGTCCACTCATGGGGAAATCTATGGTGCCACTGATAGAAGTCATAATTAAATGGAAGTTCAAAACCTGGAGAGATATTTTCTTATCTAGTTGTCTGATTGTTTCTTGGGGATAATCTAGGCTAAATGTGTGTCTAAAAAATGATGTTTCATTGTAACATCTGGTATCTAAATGAGTTTGAAGCATTGCACAATCTTGCAGTTAAAAGTTAGGGTTAGGTAATTATTTAGTTTGATTTCAGATAATTCATGCCAGAGAACTTAGATACTTAGGATAGAAAATTAAAAGAACTCTACTTCCAAGTTGGCAAGTAACTCCCAATCATTCAGTGTTATTTTTTCATCAATTTTGAACTGGGTAGCCTGAAAAGATTTCACTAGGTGTACCAGTGCATTAATTTGGGCAAGGATAGTAAATTATGATTTGGTATCTGTTCCCCTTAGTGTATAAGATTCAGGGGAAAAAAAAATGTTGGATTGGGACGTTGGTCTGGCTTATTGAAATAACATTGAATAGCAACAGTCTTGGAAATTTTTTTAAAAGCTTAATTTTGGATATACATGGTAGTGTGTAGTTCTCTTTTAAGATTATCTCCAGGTGATTTAATGAAACTTAATACTACTTTAGGAACTTCAGAACAAAGAAAGTGACTTAATGATCCTAAATAAATTTCTTCTGATGGTAGAGATCCTATTTTCAGTTTTGTGTGAGCAAGTTTTTCTAGTGTAGGAAAATGTAAAAGGTATGAAATTTTATAAATTGCATCTTAAACTTGTATCATAATTTTCAACATCCAAACCTGGAAATTGTGACTTATGGTTAAAATGCCTTAGGCATGAGGTTTGTGCTCAGAATTCCAGTTTTCCCAGACCTCAGCCAGGACTTAAGCTGATATGCAAATAGAAGAAGCCTGGAGCACTCAGTAGGAGACAGATCTGAGGCCCAAGGGAAAAAAAAAAAAGAGTAAAAGTGTCTTTTTATGGGAACTCAAACTAGATTAAACCAGAGAGTAAATTGTATGGCATTTACTAATTACAGGCCGGTCAATTTTTTCTAGGACTTTTGCTTTTTTTTTCTTAGATTCTGTATTTTTTTTTTTGAGCTCATGATTTTGATCCTATAGACAAGTTAATGTTTTTCTGATAAGTTCTATTTTTGATCAACTATGGAGTTTTTAAACATTGCAATGAGATTTCACCTGAGAAAGCAACAAGGCCTTTACTATTGTGTTGTGTTACACTTGTGTTACGTGTTGTATGTCAGTATGTCTGTGTGTATTTCCATATATCATATAGTGATATAACAATTGGCAGATGAGGAGCGCTCATAAAAAATTTTAAAAATGGATCCAAATATCTTTGACTCACGTGATTCAAATGGTTCAATTTAAATTAGGTAAACAGATGAAAGTAAAGATGTCTTTAAAATTAAGCTTATAAGTTTTTCTAGGTGTTCAAAAATAAAACCTAACAAAATGTTTATGTCTATAAAATAATCTGATTAAATTCAAAATTTACAAGTATTGTTTCAAAATGTGAACAGAAGGAGGTTAACAGATAAAAAAGAGAAACTAGAAGGTTCTAGGTATGGATTTCATAGAAGGAAAATGTGTTTCTGGATAAGAGTCTATATGATTAAGTAATTAAGAGGGTTTAAGTAAATGATATAAAGAAGGTCTGTGTAAGTTGCTTATAAGTGTAAGTTTTTGAGCAAGTAATCTTAAAGAAATTAAACAGCTGGTTAAACAAGTGCTATTGTTTTAGAGAATTGTGCTATGTTATCTCTTTAAAAGCTAAGCTTGGTTAATATAAAAACATCAATGTAGTTGGTGCTATTAATGTGTTCACATCTTCCAGGTATACAAGTCTGTTAGGTAGAAGCTTTAAAAGAGCATTATATCAAGCTGTGTTCTAAAGTTGTATGATAATTTTAGGCTTAAAAGAAAGATATGTTGGAGATATAATTAAATCATTTGTGTTCTATAACTGGGCTTGTTATCAATAAGATATGTACAGTTCTATGTTACTTTTTACACTGAGATACAACTTAAGTGTATTTTTAAGTTAATGAGGGCTTAATCTGTGTAAAGGTTTTATTGTAAAACACAAAAGTACTTTACTACTTTTCTACAAAAGGTTAGAAGCTTTCAGCCTTTCTTTAATTCATGTTTTAGATGTGATATTATGTTATGTTTGCTCAAGTTCACAACAATTTATGTAGGCTTTGTAAAACGATGTCTAAAAAGCAAAGATCAGTCTCAGAACTGCAGTACTTAAGATTTATGAAGAACCCCGCCTTACTTGAGATAAAGCTCTATGTCCCATCCCACTATATGTGAAAGTAACTATAAAAAAATAGGCTAGATTTCAGTACATTTAAAGTTGTGTCCAAAAGTTAGTTTTTGTTAAGATTACTAAGATCTCAAACAGGGAATTATAATGTATAACTCTGCCAAAATTCAAGGTAGCTATTATATGAACTAAATATGTTTTTACTCTTTGATAATTTTATCTTGTAGTTTTCAAAATGGCTTAAAGATTGCCTGTTAATGTTTTGCAGAGGTACTGATTTAAGAACTCACAACCTGGGTTAATGTAAGATAAAGAGTTATCACCTACAGGATAGAGAGATAGACATTAAAGCCCAGTGCGCTTAATATAAGGCTGTTAACTTATTTGCTAGATGTTTAAGATTAAGTTTTAAAATTAAAAATTTGGCTCTTGCCCTCTGAGTCAGTCTGAGTCAGGGGATAGGGGACTTTTCCAAAGAGCTTTGCAACTCTAGGCCACATAACCTCCCGATCAGGGAGATTAATGAGACCAGTGGAGGACAGAAAGCCAATCAGTGCATTTGCTGTGAAGAGGAGGGTCATCAGAAAAGGGAGATATGCCTGATGCTTCCGAGGGAAGCCACATGGTCAAGCAACCCCTGGACCCATCCTAGCGCAAATGGCACTAGCAGATCTGAGAAGCTGCTGTAAGTTCCCGAGGACTCCCAAGAAAACTCAGCTGACTGTTAACAATAGATGGAAACAAAAGTCAGTTGGACTTGCTTCATCTTAAACACTTAGCAAAGACAGTCAAAGCCAAAACACAGCTATTCCTGGGCATTTTAAATAAAATAATAGTTAAATGTAACTTCCATAAATAAGTAAACTGGAGGCTTCAAAAGAGATTCTCAGAAAGGAATGCCTGATAACTATCAAAAGGAACTGCCAGAGTAGTATTTAGTTCAAGGCCTTTATTTGCTAGTATAGTTATCCAGCCCTAAGTAACAGAATTAAATATTTCTCTATTAGATACAGAGGTCATACTAGTAAAAGGATTTTGCAAGTCAGATGACATTAAGTTATTAAACTGTATCTTAAGGGAAAGGACATCTGTAACCCTAAAAGTTAAATGTTATGTTTACAGTCCTGGTAACTGAGGATGTTAAAGCCTGATGAGGGAACTTATGTATAGTGACATGTTCCAGCTTTTGCAACACTTATTCAGTACTCATGGTTTTTGTTTCTCTCATAGAAACATCCATCCCCAGATGACAACCTGTTTTTCCCCAAGCAGATCTCAAATGGAACTGACTTCTAAATGGGAACTCGCGTCCCCCAAGTCGCCCCCCACGTCTTCAAGCCCCCTCATGTTCGACACCCCCTTTTCAGCTCTGAAGCAGCCAGAATGAGTCATCGCCCCTTCTCCACACAGCAATAAAGTTTCTAAAATTAGGGGGGAACAAAGCCAAAAATGGAAAGGCAGTGTAGATAGGTAAATCGAGTCAGGTTGGATCTAGGAGGCCAATTTTAAGTAAGTCTGGAAAGTTAAAGACTGTCCCCTGAGGATTACTGTTTACCAAGATGTAGAGTCTGCCTAAATAGGCCCCCAACTGAGGGAACCATGATTGGTTCCCAAGTTTCCAGACAAAGGGGGGAATGAAAGACCCCAGCCCAGAAACCCCAGGCCCCATTGTGAAACCATCAGGGCGTGTTGCTAACCCACTAAACACTGGAGAGGTCTATCTGTTAATCAGTTAAGGGTAGTCTATTGTGAAAAGACTGGATGGTTGGAAAAGAACAAAAAAAACCAGGTCCCAGGGCATTCTTAGGCAAATAGGAACTGATAACATAAAGTAAAGAACAACTTTGCCCTTTAGGTAATCTATATGCTGGGTTCAAAATAACCAATAAGAAACCTGTTGCTTACCGCGCGCGCGAAACCTGCCCCATTATCCTATAAAAGACCTGTACCCCAAAGCCTGGTGTGCCAGTTCACCAAAGCTCCGGCTGAGGTTTTGCT
This sequence comes from Callospermophilus lateralis, assembly GCF_048772815.1. Taxonomy (NCBI): domain Eukaryota; kingdom Metazoa; phylum Chordata; class Mammalia; order Rodentia; family Sciuridae; genus Callospermophilus; species Callospermophilus lateralis. Next base: position 3,117,345 of record NW_027514462.1, on the reverse strand, counting down.
GAGCACCCACAGGCGTCTGTGTCTGAATAAACCTCTTGCGTTTGCAGCCAGTGCTTCGTGCGTCTTTCTTGGACAGGGAATCGGTGGGTCTTTCAGATCAAATAGGCCTGCTGTTAATACTGCTCTGCTTCTCCAATATGAGGCCTACTGACTGTCAGGTATAGATTCTTTTTTTTTTTTTTTAGAAAGAGTGAGAGAGTGAAAAGACGGGGAGAGAGAGAGAATTTTAATACTTTTCTTTTTTAGTATTTGGCGAACACAACATCTTTGTCTGTATGTGGTGCTGAGGATCGAACCCGGGCCGCACGCATGCCAGGCGAGCACGCTAGGGCGTGAGCCACATTCCCAGCACCAGGTATAGATTCTTCATGTGATTTGGATTCAGTTGAAACCCAAGCACCTATGGGCTAGTTTCTGCAGGGCTTTGAAGATCTTATTTGAACCAAAGGTTCGTATTCTTACTTGATGGAGGTCAGGAACCTTACAGAGAAAGGCGAGAGAATTCTTCTACAATGAATGCTCTTTTAGCCAATGTAGTTTATGATGCACACATGGGATCTTTCTTTAGATGCATCAGGTGCTGAGAATCTAAGCCACAGCCTCACAGAGGACCTATAGCCTGATTCAGACACATTCCTTTCCAAAGCAATTAAGCAAAGAGCCACATGTGATGCCCATTCATTTGCATTTGAAAACTGTTTTCTTTATGCTTCCCAATGGGTGGCCTGAGGCAAAGATCATCCTGACATTCAGGGCAACAGAAAAATAGGTAAGCAAAAGGCCCAAAGCAGTGTTTCTCCACTGAGACTTTTCCTGATCACAGATATCTGAGTTTTCTGGGAAGCTCGCCATTCCCTTCAGCTATCAAGTACATGGCCATGTCACTGAGTTTAGAGGTGGTACATATCTTGGAAACAATATCATGAGCCTATTCTGGAGAGTGGCCAGGATTCAGAAAAAAAACCAGAAACTTAGTAAGATATCAGGGGTTGCTCATTGATAAGGCAAGCCGCAGTCCATTCATAAATTGGGAAGTATGAATGCTGGGAAGCTTTCTACTACACAGGACACATCAATTGAAGCTTTCTGTTTTCTAAAGTCTACAACCACGTACACGGTGGGATACACAGACCTAGAAACACTCGCCGTGTCAAACGACTTACTAGAATCAGTTCACTCCAAAGTAAACAAACCGCCTTTCTTACCTATTCTCAGAACATTAGACAAAACCACAAACCCACACCCACACCCACAAAGGCACCTCCTTCCCCCAAGTAGGTCTGTGACTATCCGGAGTGTCCTCTGACTTTTGTGCCATACTATGTTCCCCCAAAATGGCCTGTCCTGTCTCAGATCTGGTCTCCTTGTGAAGCCAGATTTAAAGTTAGGTAGTCAGTGTAGTCAGGTAAATTGGGTCTAATATCGAGTGAAATCTAAAATGGAGGCCATGCTGGGAATGACTCAGGGAAAACGCAGGACAACTCATGGAATGTTAATGAAGTCCTGAAAAGGCCCTAGGCCAAAGTCCACCTCAAAGAAATGTTAATGGAGCCCGGAAAACAGCCCCAAGGGACTTGGAGATAGCCCATCCCAAAAGGTGATAATTAAGCCCACCTGTAGGCCTCCAACCTACATTCCATCACTGAAAGAACTATAAAAAGGGGAAAGAACAGCCCTTCCACGGATTCCACCTCTTGGGTCCCCTTCTTCCTCCGGGAGAAGTCTTTTCTGCTGTCCTTTAATAAATTTCTAATTTCTATTCTGACCTTGCCTCGGCGTGCTTCTTTGGTGTTATTCTTCAACATTGGGGAAGCAAGAACTCGTCACCGGTCAACAGCGGTTTCATATTGGAGGTCCCATACCGAGATTCTACACCGAGGTAAGTGCACGCACCCCATGTCTGTTTGAGGTGCATCTTTCTCTCTCTTTCTCTCTGGAGGGTAAGGTGGGCACCCGACGGCTACTTAAATGCAACTAGTGCAGCCGCCACTCTTCAAGACTCGGGTGAGAGGTTTCTCGGCCTAGGCAGCTCTCAATCACCTGTTCAATACAGAGCAGGCATGTTGGGTTCTGCCAAAGCCGCTTCCAACTTTTCTGTCTGGGCCCGGAGAGCAATTGGCGTGAGTACACGGTGTCCCGAATCCCGATCTGCCTCGGATGCGTGGAGGTGGGGGAAGGAGTTTGGAACAACTGCGGAATTCCGGTCTGGGCTACTCTCAGAGGATTCTTAAGGTTCCTTTCTCTTGAACCTCCTCCCGACAGCCCTCAGGGGTATCTAGGGTGATCGGTAGATGAATGGCACTGAGGGAAAGCCCCAATCAACATTTGCCTCCGTATGGGCTACGCAACACTCCCAACCTCACATCCAGTCCCTCCTGGATGCTCCCCTTCCTTCACAGGTCAGAAATGTTAGCAATTCGGGTTGAGACTCAGAAAGGCATGAGATAATTAGTAAAATCTGCCCAGGTTCCCTAAGGTGCATAGGTAACTTTCAATAGTCTGTTTTACCGCCCAATGTTTAAAATGGGCTGTGTTCTCTTTAAGCTGCTAGAGAGGCATTTTTAGAATCAACTCCTCAGGTAATCTGCTAGTCTACAGAGCAAAGGCAACAAAAGAGAGCATGTTTCTCTTTTACAATGGGTTTTTAGTGGCCAGGAGGATACAGTAATGCCCTTAAGTCTGAATCCTCCCAGGGTCTCTGGCACAGGGCAAACTGAGACCCTAGCACTTTGCTAAAGGGGACCAGAAACCCCTTGGCAAAGCAAGGTGAGAGACGGGTTTTCTGGACCGTTTAGGAAGCTCAAACCTAGGGAGACGTCCCTAATGAGAACAGTTTTCTCTGGTGCAGCGTGGGCGCCTGAGTCCTGTTTTCTTCTCACTCAGACGGGAGCTTCTCTCTCTCCAATACGCCAGGTGCACCACTAGCCTGCGTATTGAAAAATTGGGATAGTTTTGAACCTCAGACGCTCAAGACAAAGCGCCTCATTTTCTTGGCCTGGCCTCAATCCAAACTCTGATGGAGAAACCTGGCCACCTGAGGGAAATATCAATTTTAATACAATTTACAAAAAGGAAATGGTGTGAGGTGCTGTATGTTCAGATTTTCATTGCTCTAAGGGAAAATCCTAAATTATGCCAACAGTGTAAAGTAGACAGCTATGATATCTGCTATGAAGAGAAAAAAATCTTGGACTCAGAAAAAAATCAAGAGAAAAACTTGAGCTGATCAAAGTACATACCCTCTTCCCCCTTCAAGACCTAAGGCAGATAAAAACTGACTCTACTAGAAAAGTTAGGAGATATGCCAGATTGCCTGGGATTGGGTCTATCCAAAGGTGCTAATCCTATAAGTAAAGGGGAAACTGAGGATTTCTCAGCAGCTGCCAGAGCCATTTGCTCTGGAGAATTTCCTCATTCTTTCCCTGCACTGCAAGGATTACTCCACCTGAATGCAGTAAAGTCAGTCACACTGAGACCCTTAATTTTACACCTATAGTTGCCCCTATGTGAAAACATCTGGTCCACTCATGGGAAAATCTATGGTGCCACTGATAGGAGTCATAATTAAATGGAAGTTCAAAACCTGGAGAAATATTTTCTTATCTAGTTGTCTGATTGTTTCTTGGGGATAATCTAGGCTAAATGTGTGTCTAAAAGATGATGTTTTATTGTAACATCTGGTATCTAAATGAGTTTGAAGCATTGCACATCTTGCAGTTAAAAGTTAGGGTTAGGTAATTGTTTAGTTTGATTTCAGATAATTCATGCCAGAGAACTTAGATACTTAGGATAGAAAATTAAAAGAACTCTACTTCCAAGTTGGCAAGTAACTCCCAATCATTCAGTCTTATTTTTTCATCAATTTTGAACTGGGTAGCCTGAAAAGATTTCACTAGGTGTACCAGTGCATTAATTTGGGCAAGGATAGTAAATTATGATTTGGTATCTGTTCCCCTTAGTGTGTAAGATTCAGGAAAAGAAAATGTTGGATTGGGACGTTGGTCTGGCTAATTGAAATAACATTGAATAGCAACAGTCTTGGAAATTTTTAAAGCTTAATTTTGGATATACATGGTAGTGTGTAGTTCTCTTTTAAAATTTTTCAGGTGATTTAATGAAACTTAATACTACTTTAGGAACTTCAGAACAAAGAAAGTGACTTAATGATCCTAAAGAAATTTCTTCTGATGATATAGAGATCCTATTTTCAGTTTTGTTTGAGCAAGTTTTTCTAGTGTAGAAAGATGTAAAGGTATGAAATTTTATAAATTGCATTTTAAACTTGTATCATAATTTTCAACATCCAAACCTGGAAATTGTGACTTATGGTTAAAATGCCTTAGGCATGAGGTTTGTGCTCAGAATTCCAGTTTTCCCAGACCCAAGTCAGGGCTTAAGCTGATATGCAAATAGAAGAAGCCTGGAGCACTCAGTAGGAGACAGATCTGAGACCCAAGGAAAAAAAAAGGGTAAAAGTGTCTTTTTATGGGAACTCAAACTAGATTAAACCAAAGAGTAATTACAGGCCGGTCAATTTTTTCTAGGACTTTTGTTTTTTTCTTAAGATTCTGTATTTTTTTTTTGAGCTCATGATTTTGATCCTACAGACAAGTTAATGTTTTTCTGATAAGTTCTATTTTTGATCAACTATGGAGTTTTTAAACATTGCAATGAGATATCACCTGAGAAAGCAACAAGGCCTTCACTATTGTGTTGTGTTACACTTGTGTTACGTTTTGTATGTCAGTATGTCTGTATGTGTGTATGTATGTTCATATATCATGCAGTGATACAACAATTGACAGATGAGGAGCGCTCATGAAAAACTTTAAAAATGGATCCAAATATCTTTGATTCACGTGATTCAAATGGCTCAATTTAAATTAGGTATAACAGATGAAAGTAAAGATGTCTTTAAAATTAAGCTTATAAGTTTTTCTAGGTGTTCAAAAATAAAACCTAACAAAATGTTGATGTCTATAAAATAATCTGATTAAATTCAAAATTTACAAGTATTGTTTCAAAATGTGAACAGAAGGAGGTTAACAGATAAAAAAGAAACTAGAAGGTTCTAGGTATGGATTTCATAGAGGGAAAATGTGTTTCGGGATAAGAGTCTATATGATTAAGTAATTAAGAGGGTTTAAGTAAATGATATAAAGAAGGTCTGTGTAAGTTGCTTATAAGTGTAAGTTTTTGAGCAAGTAATCTTAAAGAAAACAGCTGGTTAAACAAGTGTTGTTGTTTTTAGAGAATTGTGCTAGGTTATCTCTTTAAAAGCTAAACTTGGTTTATATAAAAACATCAATGTAATTGGTGCTATTAATGTGTTCACATCTTCCAGGTATACAAGTCTGTTAGGTAGAAGCTTTAGAAAGAGCATTATATCAAGCTGGTGTTCTAAAGTTGTATGGTAATTTTAGGCTTAAAAGAAAGACATGTTGGAGATATAATTAAATCATTTGTGTTCTATAACTGGGCTTGTTATCAATAAGATATGTACAGTTCTATGTTACCTTTTTACACTGAGATACAACAAGTGTATTTTTAAGTTAATGAGGGCTTAATCTGTGTAAAGATTTTATTGTAAAACACAAAAGTACTTTACTACTTTTCTACAAAAGGTTAAAAGTTTTCAACCTTTCTTTAATTCATGTATAGATGTGATATTATGTTGTGTTTGCTCAAGTTCACAACAATTTATGTAGGCTTTGTAAAATAATGTTTAAAAAGCAAAGATCAGTTTCAGAACTATAGTATTTAAGATCTATGAAGAGCCCCACCTTACTTGAGATAAGGCTCTGTGTCCCATCTCACTGCATGTGAAAGTGACTATGAAAGAAGTAGGCTAGATTTCAGTACATTTGAAGTTGTGCCCAAAAGTTGTTTTTTGTCAAGATTACTAGGATCTCAAACAGGGGATATAATGTATAACTCCACCAAAATTCAAGGTAGCTATTACATGAACTAAATATGTTTTTACCCTAGTTAATTTTGTTTTGTAGTTTGCTTTTAGATGGTCTAAAGATTACCTGTTTTGCAGAGGTACTGCTTTAAGAACTCACAACCTGGGTTAATTTAAGATAAGGAGTTATCACCTACAGGATAGAGAGATAGACATTAAAGCCCAGTGCTCTTAATATAAGGCTGTTAAAACTTATTTGCTGGATGTTTAAGATTAAGTTTTAAAATTAAAAATTTGGCTCTTGCCCTCTGAGTCAGTCTGAGTCAGGGGATAGGGGACTTTTCCAAAGAGCTTTGCAACTCTAGGCCACATAACCTCCCGATCTGGGAGATTAATGAGACCAGTGGAGGACAGAAAGCCAATCAGTGCATTTGCTGTGAAGAGGAGGGTCATCAGAAAAGGGAGACATGCCTGATGCTTCCGAGGGAAGTCACATGGTCAAGCAAGGCCTGGACCCATCCTAGCGCAAATGGCACTAGCAGATCTGAGAAGCTGCTGTAAGTTCCCGAGGACTCCCAAGAAAACTCAGCTGACTGTTAACAATAGATAGAAACAAAAGTCAGTTTGACTTGCTTCATCTTAAACACTTAGCAAAGACAGTCAAAGCCAAAACACAGCTATTCCTGGGCATTTTAAATAAAATAATAGTTAAATGTAACTTCCATAAATAAGTAAACTGGAGGCTTCAAAAGAGATTCTCAGACAGGAATGCCTGATAACTATCAAAAGGAACTGCCAGAGTAGTTTTTAGTTCAAGGCCTTTGTTTGCTAGTATGGTTATCCAGCCCTAAGTTACAGAATTAAAGATTTCTCTATTAGACACAGAGGTCATACTAGTAAAAGGATTTTGCAAGTCAGATGACATTAAGTTATTAAACTGTATCTTAAGGAAAAGGACATCTATAACCCTAGAAGTTAAATGTTGTGTTTACATCCCTGACAATACTGGCAATGTGACAAATATCCTTAAAGATTTACATGCTCAGATAGAAGCCATGTCCTCAGCAACTTTGTCATGGAAACAATATCTTGGCTCCTTGGTACTTCCTGGTGGAAAACATTGTTAGTCTTTGTCTTTGCCATCATACTCATTGGCATATTCCTGTGCTATGGGATTTATTGCTGCATCAATCTGGTTCCAGTACTAATGAATTCTTGTTTCTCTTATAGACCACCCATCACTCAAATGGCCCTCCAGCCTATTACTTCTCAATCAGACTTCTATCATGGACCCACTCGATAGACCCAATTTTTAAAGGGGGACTCCAAACTGCTTGCCCTACACCGTCCCTTTTCAGCCTGAAGAAGCCAGAGAGATTTTCTTCGCCCCCCCTTCCTTACAGCAGTAAGGAGTTCCCAAATTAGAGGGGGGAATGAAGCCAGATTTAAAGTTAGGTAGTCAGTGTAGTCAGGTAAATTGGGTCTAATATCGAGTGAAATCTAAAATGGAGGCCATGCTGGGAATGACTCAGGGAAAACGCAGGACAACTCATGGAATGTTAATGAAGTCCTGAAAAGGCCCTAGGCCAAAGTCCACCTCAAAGAAATGTTAATGGAGCCCGGAAAACAGCCCCAACAGACTTGGAGATAGCCCATCAAAAAAGGTGATAATTAAGCCCACCTGTAGGCCTCCAACCTACATTCCATCACTGAAAGAACTATAAAAAGGGGAAAGAACAGCCCTTCCACGGATTCCACCTCTTGGGTCCCCTTCTTCCTCCGGGAGAAGTCTTTTCTGCTGTCCTTTAATAAATTTCTAATTTCTATTCTGACCTTGCCTCGGCGTGCTTCTTTGGTGTTATTCTTCAACATTGGGGAAGCAAGAACTCGTCACCGGTCAACAGCGGTTTCACTTGGCCAACTCTGTGAAGTTGTCAGGAGCCAGCGGTGAGCCACTACCTGCTTTCCCAGGAATAGCCCCGCTTCAGAGCTTTCTTGCATTTGGCCTTCCTCACATCTGTAGGTACCAAGAAAGACTGACTCATACAGGAACATGAATGAATTTAGGGAATGTATAATAAGACACACTTATTTCATATTTTGGAAAATCTGGAGAGTATATATATATATATATATATATATATATATATATATATATATACACACACACACACACACACACATTAATATTTAGCAATATATATGCCAATTGAAATTCATCACGAAATATAATACATCCACATATCCAAAAATATTCATTTTACTGAACGTGGATTTATGTATAATGTTTTTCACTAGGAAGCTCACCCATAGGTTGAATTTTCAGTTCCATCAGTATTTAGGGGAAGTAATCTCTTCTCACAATTTTTATATCCAAAGTCAGTGAGCTCACAAGAATATACGTGTGTTACCAGGTAGGATACTATATATGCTTAAAAAAATACATGTACTCAATAGGCTACAGAAAAAGAGAGACAGGAATTTACATATATGTTAACTTTAAAAGCTCAGGGAAAAATACTACAATGAAAACTTGACTAGATTTATAACACATACTCTTGATAAAGCAGAAGGCAAATCCAAGCATACACCATGCTTCCTATGAAAGGCCTGTATTTCTATTTAGTTAGGTTTCTTTTTCTCCATTATATTAAGATTAGTAGTCAGAGTCTAGTAGGGTATGGGTTAGTGTCAGGGATTCAGTATTTCAAATGGAAAATAGGAAAATGAATCTAATGTGTATGCAAACATGTGCTACACAAAAATCTTCCCACTCTCATCCAGAACGAAGCCTTGACATAACCATTGCTCCAAGTAAGACACAATTAGTTGAGAGGAGTTAGAAAATATGTGAATACATATGTGGAATGGAAAATGCTCAGGAGTTCACAACACTGGAGGTGGTAGAACAGTTTCCAAAAGTAAGGGAGAGAGTAAATACTCCACAAACATGGAGCTGTGCTGGCCTAAAGACTTCTTGAGAAACTTCCTCTGAGGTTGGGCACATGAAATATATGTAATTGTTAGGAGAATTAGCTTCATTTGTAGTGACCCCATCAAATCTGGGTCTGCATTTATGTGACCTGGATGACATGGTTACTTATTTTCTAATGAACATGAGACAGCAGTTATGAATTCTCTCTTTGTCGGTAAACTGTGGCCACTGGGAGCTAAGTGTCTCCCCGTGTTGTCTGTGAAGTCAGTTGGTCATCCTCCACTTTTAGTGGTGTTTCTTACTGCTGCACTGGGAGTTTGACATTGGCTTCACGAAATACAAGGAGTTGAACTGGGACAAAATGCTGGAGGGAGTTCTGTCACGTGTGGTTTGTCAAGGTCTCCAAGAGAATGTACAAACCATGCTTCTATTCCAAATAGTTTTCCCCTTGACTATAGCAACCTGATTCTGAACATTGCCCTGAAACCTCTCCATATAACAAGATGCCTTTACATATAAGGATCTGCTGCCTGCACCATGCAAGTCACATGTCTTTGGAAGCCAATGGCAGATCCAGGTGGTCCTACCAAAAATATTTATTCACACACCTACAGTCCACTGCTCTACACTCACTACTCAGCAGGCTCCAACTTATTGGCATCTCTGTTCTACACCATTATCACGAAACCCAGTCAATCAAGGCCCTGTCTGGTACACTCATGATCAGCAACCGGACATCCACAGGTTCTCCAGTGCCACCTGGTCATGGGAATTTCAAAAGTTTCATGGTATTTATATCACCATTTTTCAAAGATGAAGTTTGAGGCACTGTGGGTTTCAATTCATTCAGGAACCATTAAATGGTGAGGAAGCTTATTTAAATGAAAGCTCTGGAGAACTCTCACAGGCAAGCCTTTCCAAAGAGTGGCCAAAAGGTCACATGAATCCAGGACCATTGAGGTCTAAAATGTGAGGTCCATTAGTGTTTGGAATCTCAACTATGGCTGCAAAGTCTTTAAGAATAAAATATTGGGATATCATGGCTTAGATTTCCCAAGCTCTGTGGAAAGCCATCCTGGGAATAGATCTCATTTTCCAAGGGCGATTCTCATGCATGGCCTCCTAAAATTGCAACACTATTTATTGCAATACTTCTCTGAGGTCAGTTCTAAAACTCAGTCTCTAAGGGGAATCATACCAGAGTTCAAGCCCAGGTGGACAAAGTCATCTCTTCCAACCACCACACAAATGACCACAGTTAAAACCAAAACACTCCCATATGGCCCTCATCTTCTTTTATATAGACACTCATCATAACCACTGGCTGGAGGTTTCCATGAGGTGCGCAGACCAAGAGAGTGTCCAAAATATGTTCCCTTTCCTCTCATTTGCCTAAAGTCAGGGTGGCCTGGACACTTGCTGTGAACCTGGAGTAATCAAATACTCCTGTCATTAATTCAGGTCCACTTCTCCAATTTGAGGCCAACTGACCGTGGGGTTTAGAATCTTTATTTGAATTGGAGTCATGGAAAACCCAAGCACCTATAGCCTAGCCTCTGTAAGTTGGAAAAATTCATTTCACTCAAAGAATCCCTATTCTCACTTGATGGAGGTCAGGAACCTTACAGAGGAAGGCGACAGACTTCATCCCAAAGACTGCTCTTTTGGCCATTTTGGTTTGGGATGCACACATGGGAAATTTCTTTAAATCCATCAGGTGTTGAGAATCTAAGCCACAGCCTCACTCAGGGCCAAGGGGCTGATTCAGACAATCCCTTTCCAAAGCAATTAAGCAAAGAGCCACAGGTATACCCATTCATTTCCATTTGAAAACTGTTTTCTTCAGGCTTCACAAAGGGATGGCCTGAGTCAAAGACCTTCCTGACATTCAGTGCAACAGAACAATAGGTAAGCAAAAGGCCCAAAGCAGGGTTTCTCCACTGAGACTTTCCTGGTCACACTGATATCTGAGTTTTCTGAGATGCTCGCCATTCACTTCAGCTATCCAGTTCATGGCCATGTTACAGAGTTTGGAGGGGGTACATATCTTGGACACAAAACCATGGGCTTATTCTGGAGAGTGGCCAGAATTCAGGAAGAAAACAGGAACTTAGAAAGATAGTAGGTGTTGCCCATCCATAAGGCAAGCTACAGTCCATTCATCAATTTGGCTGGATAAATGCTGTGAAGCTTTCTACTAGATAGGACACATCCATTGATGCATTTTTTTTAATGTCTACAACCCCGGACACAATGTGATACACAGACATAGAAGCACTCGCCTTGTCAAACGACTTACTAGAAACAGTCCACTCCAAACTAAACAAACCTACTTTTCTACCTATTCTAAGAACATGACACAAGACCACAAACTCATAACCACAAAAAAAAGGCACCTCCTTCGCCCAGGTAGGTCTGTGACTATCCAGAGTGTCCTCTGACTTGTGGGCCAATAATGTTCCCCCGAAATGGCCTGTCCTGTCTTAGATCTGGTCTCCTTGGCCAACTCCGTGAAGTTGTCAGGAGCCAGCGGTGAGCCTCTACTTGCTTTCTCAGGAAAAGCTCTGCTTCAGAGCTTTCTTGCATTTGGCCTTCCTCACATCTGTAGGTACCAAGAAAGACTGACTCTGTCTTTGTAAATCCAAACAAGTGAGACCACTGGGGCTGGGACTGGGACTGGCTATGGGTGCCTGGCATCCTGGATCCCAAGTTCAGAGAGTTCCATCACCACTGAAGTGTGATGGAACTGTTTTTAGTTCCTCCTTCAGGAACTGAATGAGGTCACTCTCTTGGCAACCACTTTGTCCAAACGTTGCTTCCAAGGTTCCCATGAGATGGAGGCTGGCCCTAATTCCTGTGACACTTTAACAAGTTTGAATTGTATATCAACCATAATCTCCCAGGAACAGATCTACACACAGGCCTGGGTTGGCTCATGTTCTCTGCTTTAAGAATAGAAGCTGATTCAGACACAACCCTTTATCCTGACCAAGCCGTTTGCCATGGAAGATGCCTTTTGCTCTCTCAGGTCCTTCATAGCTGCCTACATATTCTCCAGGGATCATTTCGCCATGGACATTTGAGGTTATCACCAGGTGGAAGATCCATTACATTCCACTATTATAAGACCAACTCTTTCCCTGCTTTTCTGTAAAGTAAGATTGAGGGAATACTGTATGGTTAGGGTTAATAACAGGTTCGATTTGGGTTAGGAATCATTTTGCTGGGTGAATAATGGTATTGGGAACCTGCGATATTTATAACAATATAGAGGTGAAATGTATGCATGAAAACAGAAATCTAAGTATGATTTGAAGCCCAGAAGGGCATTGGGCCCTTGCTTGGGATACTTAGCATTGAATTAACTTCTGAACAGATGTCTCAGATAAATCGATATACAATGGCATATGACCTTGTACCTTGGATGATTGAATGTAGAAAAGAACATCCAGTCAAAAAGGGATAGTCAGTAGGATTAGAAAGATAGTAGTTAGGATTAGGAAGGAGAGTGCATGTAGAATTTGCAACAAAAGTTCTTTAGCAATAGGTTTTCGGTTAGAGAATGAATTTAAATGTCAGCACATGTGAAGAGTCAGTCACAATGATGAAATTGGGAAAATATGTAGGAAAGCAGATATAAATAGAGACATTAGGTAATCAGGCAAAGTATATAGTGAGTGATAGGATTAGACATTTTCAACAGGGTTGAGGTTGAATATATTATCTTAGGAAGAAACAAATATGTAGTCACCAATAGGATTTACATTTGAGAGCATTAGGCAACCTGGACATGATATTTTTAGTAATCCATGTTCACTTTCCATTTAGGCTTTGGTACAATCATAAATGTGAACTTTGAATTCTGTGCCCAGAATATTTCTGTGATTAAATATATATATATATATATATGTAGATCATTTGACATGAGTATTTCTCCACCATTTTTAGGAGCAATATTGACTGACTACTACTGACTGATAGGTATAGATTCTTTATGTGATTTGGCGTCATGAGAAAACCCAAGCACCTCTTCATGGCTTGAAGAACTCATTTGACCCAAAGAGCCACAAGTGATGCTCATTCATTTCCGTTTGAAAACAGCTTTCTTCAGGCTTCACAAAGGGGTGACCTGAGGCAAAGAACTTCCTGATATTCTGGGCAACAGAACAATAGGTAAGCAAATGGCCCAAAGCAGGGTTTCTCCACTGAGACTTTCCTGATCACACTCTCCCAGCTCACGTGTAAAGTTAGATTGAGGGAAAAGTCTATGGTTAGGGTTAATAACATATTCGATTTTGGTTAGGAATCATTCTGAAGGATGAATAATGGTATTGGGAGACTGGGATATTTACAAGAATATATAGGTGAAATACAAGTATGAAAACAGAAATCTAGGTACAATTTGAAGCCCAGAAGGGCATTGGGCCCTTGAGTGGGTTACTTAGCTTTGAGTTATGTCCTGCCCAGATGTCTCAGATAAATCGATATTCAATGGCATAGGACCTTGTACCTTGGATGATTGAATGTTGAAGAGAACATCCAATTAAAAAAAGAAAGTCCGTAGGATTAGGAAGATAGTTGCTAGGTTTAGAAACAAGAGTGAGTATAGGATTTGGACAAAAAGTTCTCTAGCAATAGGTTTTCAAGTAGAGAGTGAATGTAAATATCAGCACATGTGAAGAGTCAGTCACAATGAGAACTGGGGAAAATATGTAGGAAAGCAGATGTCAATAGAGACTTTAAGAAATCAGGCAAAGTTTAAAGTGAGGGATAGGATGAGATATTTTCAACAGGCTTGAGATTGAATATATAATCTTAGGAAGAAACAAATATATAGTCAACAATAGGATTTACATTTGAGAGCATTAGGCAACCTGGACATGGATGTTTTTAGTAATGCATGCTCACTTTCCTTTTAGGCTTTGGTACAATCATAAGAGTGACCTTTGTTTTCTGTGTCCAGAATGTTACTGTGATAAAATGTATATGTAGATTAGGTGACATGAGTATTTCTTCCACCATTAGTGGGAGCAATATTTTGAAGACGTATAAATTCGTATTGGGGGAACAAAGAGGTGTACCATGTGTCTATGATTATAGAAATAATGCATGAATAGACCATACTGTGAACAAATAATGTAACTGGTTCCAACTTTAAATAATTGATTTAATTAATATCTGAAAATGTAAAGGAAATCTTAAATTGATATACATACATTCATTATAACCAGTCATAAATCTAACGGTAATATTAGGGTTATGGTTTATCAAGAAGAATGTGTGAGTTTTGCTTCAAAAGTGATTATGGAAATCAAAAATAATGTGTTTGAAAAGAAGTCTCATGAAAAGACCAGTCAAAAAATCTGGAGGAATATATGTGTTCTGAAGCAGGAAGTGATTGAAATTGAAACAAATGCCTATAAATTTGTGAACTTGTGGATGAAATATATATCCTATGATGTGCATAAACTGAGAAAATAGTAATGTACCACTGTTGAATAAAAATGAACCGGAAAATACACATCATGTCCCATAGGAAACTACTTGCATTGATATTAAACTGGGTATTACTGTAGAAATATTAGTATTTGTATGCACCATCCACTGAAGTTATCTTTCAGTACTAAATAACAAATATGTATTTCAGGTTGATGAATATTTCTGAGAATTATCTTGTGAAAAGTTGATCATAAATCCACATACATGAATATGAATGATTTTAAGGAGTGTATAATAAGACTCATATATTTCATATTTTGAAAAATTTGTAGAGTGTGTATTCCAATCAAAATTCATCATGAAATATATATGTCATCCACAGATGCAAAAATATTTATTTCACCGAAAATGGATTTATGTATAATGTTATTCTACTAGGAAGCTCACCCATATTTTGAATTTTCAGTTCCAACAATGTTTAGGAGGAGTGATCTCTTCTCATAATTTGTATCTGCCAAGTCAGCCACCTCACAAAAATGTACATGTGATAACAGATAGGATACTATATGTGCATATAAAAATACATGTGCTGAATAGGCTACAGAGAAATGAGACAGGAATTTGTTGAGAGCCACAGCTGAAGGGGCCCCAGCAAACTTCCAGCTGCCAGCAAATTTCCAGCTGCCGGCTGATTATTGGCTCACAGCGACCTCAGCATCATCTAGCTGATTGGCTCCTCTGTGGTGATGCTCATTGGGCTGTTTCCCTGCCCTTTCAGACCATGGAGCTGCTCCTTGGGGAACTTTTTTGGCTCCACCCAGCCAATCGGCCTCAAGAGCAGTAGGATTGTGGCAGGTGGAGAGGCTTGTGTGTGTGAGAGAGACTTTACAAGGAAGCCAGTAGTGGCAGTTGGGCTCTGAGGGTTTTTCCTGAGGAGTTGTTTTGTTTGCCGTGTGTGGTTCTAAAAATAAAGTTAGTTTTTTTTTTTTTTGACAAGTGGCTCCTGAATCATGCCCAGCCAGACTGCAGCATTTTGTGGCTCACATGGGGAACGACTGAGGGTAAGTGATAAGGTAAGCTGCTTGCCCCTGTGGGCAAGGTGAAAGGATGGGTAGCCATTTTAAGATGACTCCTTTGTTTTGCTTCACTTTTGTTTTAAGTTGCCTGTTCCTGGAGATGAGTGGGATGGAAGAAAAACCACTCACATCTGAGAAAAAACTATTTACGTCTGAGGAACAGATAGGTATAAAGGACGGATGCACATGTCAGGAGGATAGAAAGGCTATAATGACTTTTTGTTGTTCCCTTTTTAATTCATTCTGTCTCAGTTTTGTTTGGCGTCATCTTGTTGGGTTGTATTATAATAGAAATACGGGATCAGAAATTAGTAAAAAAACAAACTGAAAGAGTGTTAAATAAATTGTTAGAGAAAGGAGGCATCTCAGAAATATCAAGGACAGTCAGGGCATTTGTTGATACAATACAAAAATGTAGCCCATGGCTTTTGAAGGAGGAGTCATTAAATATATCACAATGGAACCATCATGGTGAAGATTTAAAAGGATTAGAAAAGAGCAGCCGAGGGACTATGCCAGTTGGCACATTGCCATTGTGGACGTTCATATCTGGTTTGCTTAGTCCAAAGCCTTCAGTTCAGACAAAGATAGAGGAACCAAGTTTAGAGCATAAAAAGCAATCAGGGGCAAAGTTAAAAAAGGAGACTGCTACTAACACCTTTCTGTCACCAGAGGATGTAAATGTCCAACTAACAAGGCCACCTCCATGTGCTGGGAGGCCCCCAACACCAACAGTTGATAGTTCGGATCCTGAGACAGGATCTCAAGTATTAACATGCCCTGTATTTGAGGTAGGAGGGCAGTGAATTCACCATGCTTTAAATTTCAAAATAGTGAAGCAGCTAAAAGAGGCTGTAACAACATATGGTCCTCAAGCACACTTCATTGTAAGCTTGGTCGAATCCATTAACACCTTGAACATGACGCCAGCAGATTGGGCTAATATGTGTAAAGCTGTGCTAAATGGAGGTCAATACCTATTATGGAAGGTTGCCATTGAGGAATTTTGCAAAGAGATGTCTAGGCGAAATGCAGCAGCTGGTTATCCTCAGAGAAATCTAGATTTGTTGTTAGAAAAGAGACCTTATGAGGATCAGCAACAACAAATTCCATATGATCCTGGCATATACGCACAAATTGCTGTAGAGGCAGTTAGGGCATGGAAGACTTTACAAGGACATGGAGGTTTACAAGGTCAATTATCTAAGGTAATACAAGGAGCTAATGAATCTTACGCTGGATTTGTAGATAGGCTTATTGAAACAGCTACAGAGTTTTTGGAAATACAGAACAAGCAATGCCATTATTAAAACAACTGGCTTATGACCAAGCGAATCATTGCTGCAGAGGTATCATTAGACCATGGAAACATGAAGATTTAAACACATTTATTAAATTTGGTAGAGACATTAATGAACAAGAGCAAGTCGTGGCAGCTGCAATAAAACAGGCTTTAGATGCCAGAGACATTAATGAAAAAGGGCAAATTGTGGCAGCTTTAGTAAAACAGGCTTTAGAAGACAGGCCAAGAACATGCTACAATTGTGAACAAACAGGACTTTTTAAAAGGAATTGCCCCATAGGAGGAGGGTTTAACAAAACTAGGTATCAAAGGACTAGAATACCGGGTATTTGGCCACAATGACGTAGAGGGAGACATTGGGCTAAAGAATACCATTCTCAAACCACCATAGAGGGTACTTCATTATCAAAAAACAAACAAGCACCAGGTGTTTATCCACGATATCATGAAGAAAGGCATCCGGCTCCATTGCCAAAAAATGGACAGGGGGGCCCAAAGCTCTGGGGCCCGAAACCGCAAATATATAGAGCACTGGAGGAAACCAGCAACCCCATCAGTGTAGTGCCCACGACACATTGTTCATCAGATCCCTCATCAGACAAACCAGAGGGAGCGCAGGGTTGGACATCTGTGCCTCCGCCAGATCAATACTAACTCCAGAGATGGGAGTTCAAATCATTCCCACAGGGGTGAAACGACCTCTTCCCAAAAGAACAGTAGGCTTATTATTGGGATGCAGCTCTTCTACTCTAAAAGGACTTATGATGAGTCCTGGGGTAATTGATCCCGATTATGAAGGTGAAATAAAAATTATAGCCAGTTTTCCAAAGGGTATATCAGTAATTTCTCCAGGAGATAGAATAGCACAATTAATAATAATACCCAGCCCACATGATAAATTTTACAGTTATGCTGTAGAAAGGGGTTCCAAAGGATTAGGCTCCACAGGTGTAGATTGGGCTATGCTTTCTTTAAATTTATATTCTCGCCCCATGCTAAAACTAAATATTCAAGGACATGAATTCAATGGGCTACTGGATACAGGTGCAGACCTTAGCATCATCTGTCGTCAAGAATGGCCAAAACATTGGCCATTACAACAAGCCACTCAAACGCTTCGAGGCCTAGGAGTGGCGACTAATCCCCATAAAAGTGCAACGGTATTAGATTGGAAGAATCCTGAAGGATGTGAAGGAACTATACAGCCATATGTATTGGAACATCTTCCCGTAAATTTATAAGGATGAGATGTCCTAGATCAATTAGGTTTGACATTAACAAATAACATCAATCAAAATTCACCCACTATTATGGCTAGACAAGATTTTAGGAAAGGAAAAAGATTAGAAAAGCAAGAACAAGGTATAGCAACACCAATACAAAAAGATCAAGGAACAGATAGATATGGGTTGGATTTTCAGAAAGGGCCACTGAGACAATAAATATTACTTGGAAATCAGAAAGACCAGTATGGGTTCCTCAGTGGCCCCTGACTAAAGAAAAGATACAAGTAGCCCATGACCTGGTCAAACAACAATTAGCGGAAGGACATATACAACCTTCTGTGTCTCCCCATAATACTCTCATTTTTGTCCTTAAAAAGAAATCTGGTAAATGGAGATTATTGCAAGATTTAAGAGCCATTAATAATGGGATGGTTTTTATGGGACCTGCTCAATCAGAGATTCCTCAATTGTGTGCTTTGCCAAAAACTTGGTATGTTTTCGTTGTAGATATTAAAGATCGTTTTATTTTCAATTCCAATTCATCCTGAGGATATTCCAAGTTTTGCATTTACTATACCTGCACTGAATCATGAAGGTCCTGACAAGAGATATGAGTGGAAAGTACTCCCTCAAGGGATGGCTAACAGCCCAACTATGCGTCAAATTTATGTTAACAAAGTAATCCAGCCACTTAGAAATCAAATTCCTGAAATACAAATTTTTCACTATATGGATGATGTATTATTAGCACACAAAGTTAAAAACCCATTGCTAGAATGGTATGCCACACTTACAAACGTATTAAAAAATTATAACCTAGAGATAGCAATAGGTAAAATACAATTAAATTTTCCAATTAATTATTTAGTAGCTCTATTATCCTCAACCATGGTCAGTCAACCAAAAATTCAAATACGAGTAGATCAACTCAAATCAATTAATGACTTTCAAGAGTTATTAGGAGACTTAAATTGGATAAGGCCTCATCTAGGTATACCAACAGGAGAGTTGGGACCTTTATTTGATATCCTAAAAGGACCATGAGATCCAAATTCACTCAGAATGTTAACGCCTGAAGCAAGAAAAGCAATAAAAATCATTGAAACATATATGGGAAATATGCTTTTGGATAGAGTTGATATAATTTTGCATTTATTATTTATTGTACTAACAACAAAAAAAAATATTTCTACAGGAGTATTTTGGGAAGAAGGTCCATTATTATGGATACATTTATCTTATTCTTCTAACACTATTATTACTTGCTATCCTAAGGCTGAGGGAGAATTAATACTCATAGGAATAAAAGCAGCAAAAAGAGTGTGTGTGGAATTTCACCCAATAAAATTATTACTCCATATACTATGAATCAAATTGATGAATTAGCTAATTAGTTAAATACTTGGGCAATAATCGTGTGTAAATCTAATGTTTCATTTGATAACCACTTACCATCTTATCTTTTATTGTCTTTTTGGTCATCGCATCCTGTAATTTTTCCAAAAATGACAAGAAAACACCTATCATGAATGCTCCAAATATATTCACCGATGGGTTAAATAATGGTACAACAGCAATAGTTACACCTGATCCAACTTTTATATTTTTAGTACCAAAACAATCAGCTCACAAGGTAGAGCTTAGTACAGTATTACAAGCTTTTGTGATTTTTAAAGATTCTGTATTTAATTTATTTTCCGATAGTCAGTATATAGTTAATGCTATAGTATCCCTTGAAGATGCTGGTAGGATTTCCCCTTTCTCTACTGTTTTCTCTTTGCTTTCCACTATACAAAGTCTAATCTGGGACAGAAAAGATCCATTCTTTATAGGACATATCAGGGCACATACAGGATTGCCTAAAGCCCTTAGTTTGGGCAATGATTTAGCAGATAAAACTACAATTGACATACATACATATTTTCTTTACACTAAAAGAAGCAATAAATTTTCTTAAAAAGTTCCATGTCAATGCTTATACTTTACAAAAGCATTTCAAAAAAACTAAGGAACATCTAGACAAATTATAAAAAAATGTCAAAATTGTGTGACCTTTTTACCACAAGTTAATCTTGGAGTCAATTCTAGAGGATTGATACCTAACCATATTTGGCAGATGGACGTCACACACTTGCCAGAATTTGGAAAATTAAAATATTTGCATGTTACAGTTGATATTTGTTCTGGATTTTTAATGGGCTCCCTTCATGCTGGAGAAAAAAACTAAAGATGTTATAGCTCATTGCTTACAAAATTTTGCCACTGTGGGCATTCCAAAACAGTTAAAAACAGATAATGCCCCCGGTTACACTTCTAACTCTTTTAAACAATTTTGCTCATCATTTGGCATTACTCATATAACAGGAATCCCATACAATCCACAGGGACAAGGCATAGTTGAAAGAGCACATCAAACAATAAAAATGTACTTATTAAAGCACAAAGACGGAATTGAGAAGGGGTATATATTCCCCAAAGATAAATTTAAATTAACGCTTTTTACTCTAAACTTTTTAAACTTGGATTCATCAGGACTTAGTGCTGTGGAAAGGCATATGTTTCCAAAAAATGTGCATAAGCCCAAGGTCCTTTGGAAGGATATTCTAATAGGACAATGGAAAAGTGTTGACCCAGTAATTGTCTGGAGTCGGGCGTCTGTTTGTGTGTTTCCACAGGAAGAACAGCAGCTGATTTGGATTTTGGAGAGATTAACTAAAGTCCTGACCCAGTGATTGTCTTTAGTCAGGGGTCTGTTTGTGTGTTTCCACAGGAAGAACAGCAGGCAATATGGATTCCAGAGAAATTAACTAAAGTGATTTCTATAGACCAAAAAGAAGATGATTTGGCTCAAATTCATAACAGCTGATATCCAAAACTCCAGTTTGGCTCTCCTTACATCTGCGACAGAACCAGGATGCTTTTTTCAATATCTATTTTATTATTGCCCTTTCCCACATCATGAAGTTCTATTTTCTATTTTTTTTTTTTTTGAGCTCATACAGACCTAGGTTAATGTTTTGCTGATCAGTTCTATTTTTTGACTATAGAGTTTTTAGACATTCCAATGGTGATTTCACCTGTAAAAAGTTATAAGGCCTTTACTATTATGTTATGTGTTGTATATATTATATTATTTGTGCACACTTGTGTTTTGTGTTTTATGTTTGAATGTACATATATCCATATATCATATATGATGTGCGCTCATGAAAAAATGGATCCAATTTTTTTTTTTATTCACGTGATTTAAATAGTTTAATTTAAATTGGGTAAACAACTGTTGAGGATTGTTTTAATATGTGAACAAAAAAAGGAGTTTAGCAGAACTGTTTGTTGACTTTCACCTTTCCTTTTCATTATATTTAATAATTCTCTTCAAGATAATGTAAATTGTTAAGATAATTGGGTTTTTTAGTGCCTTCTGGAATGGTAAGTAATTTTTTCTTTAGCCATTATTGCCAGAATTCCAATCTTCAACCCAGTGCTGGTGAAGACAAAGATAAAACCAATCTACAGCTTCTGCAATAGCCATCACTGAACTGCTTGCAGAACTTGCCTGGAATATATATCACTTGTATGCATTGTGAACTAACATGTATGCATTGTGAACTATCTGTTGGTGCAGCGACTTGCGGTAGTGTTGGGGTAATTTTGCTGATGCTCTCATTGGTGGTACAATTTTTCCAAAAGGAGACATCAATTGGCTTGGTCTATCTTCCCTATTCTCACTTTATAGAGGTCAGGAACCTTACAGAGGAAGGCGAAAGACTTCATCTGCAATGACTGTACTTTCGGCCATTTTGGTTTTGGATGCACACATGGGATCTTTCTTTAGATCCATAAGGGGCTGAGAATTTAATCAACAGCCTCACACAGAGCTAAGAGGCTGATTCAGACACATCCCTTTCCAAAGCAATTAAGCAAAGAGCCACAGGTGATTTCCATTCATTTCCATTTGAAAACTGTTTTCTTCAGGTTTCACAAAGGGGTGGCCTGAGGCAAAGAACTACCTGACATTCAGGGTAACAGAACAATATGTAAGCAAAAGTCGCAAAGCAGGGTTTATCCACTGAGACTTTTCTGGTCACAGTGATCTGAGTTTTCTGAGATTCTCGCCATTCACTTCAGCTATCCAGAACATAGCCATGTCACAGACCTTGGAAGTGATTCATATCTTGGACACAAAACCATGAGCCTCTTCTGGAGAGTGGCCAGAATTCAGGAAGAAAACAGCAACTTAGGAAATTAGCAGGTGTTGCCCATCGATAAGGCAAGCCAAAGTCCATACATAAATCGGGCAGGATGAATGCTGGGAAGCTTTCTACCAGACAGGACACATCCATTGAATCATTCTCTTTTCTAATGTCTACAACCACGGACACAGTGCAATACACAGACATAGAAACAGTCGCCTTGTCAAATGACTTATTAAAAACAGTTCACTACAAACCAAACAAACCACCTTTCCTACATATTCTCAGAATATGAGACAAACCAAAAAACCACACCCACATAACAAAGGCACCTCCTTCCCTCAAATGGATCTGTGACTATCCGGAGTGTCCTCTGACTGGTGGGCCACAATATGTTCCCCTGAGATGGCCTGTCCTGTATGAGATTAGGTCTCCTTGGTCAACTCTGTGAACTTGTCAGAAGCCAGGGGTGAGCCTCTACCTGCTTGCTCAGAAAAGGCCCCTCTTGAGAGCTTTCCTGTTATTTGGCCATTCCCACATCGGTAGGTATCAAGAAAGATTGACTCTATCCTTGGAAAATCAAAACAAGTGAGACCACTAAGACTGGGACTTGGACTGGCTCTGGGTGCCTGGCTTACTGGATCTAAGTTCAGAGAGTTTGATCACCACGGAAGTGACGTAAGTCACTTCCTTCAGGAATTGAATGAGTTCACTGCCTTGGCAACCACTTTGTCCTAAGAGTTGACTCCAAGGGTCCCATGAGATGGAGGCTGCCCCTGCTTCCTGTGACACTTTCACAAGTTAGAATGGTATATCAACCATAGGCACACAGGAACAGCTCTCCACACAGGCCTGGTTTGGTCCATCTTCTCTACATTAATAAGTGAGAGGCTGATTCATACATATCCCTACATCCTGACCAGGTTGTTTTCCATGAAAGATGACTTTTACTCTCTCAGGTCTTTCATAGCTGCCTACAACTTATCCAGGTGTCATTTATGTAGGACATTTGAGGTTCTCAATAGGTGGAAGATCGCCTACATTCCTGTATTGAAATACCAACTCCTTCCCTGCTCTTCTGTAAAGTTAGATTGAGGGAAGAGTGTATGATTAGGGTGAATAACAGGTTCGATTTGGGTGAGGAATCATTCTGAGGGTTGAATAACAGTATCGGGAACCCGCGATATTTACAAGAATATATAGGTGAAATATAAGTATGAAAACAGAAATCTAGTTAAGATTTGAAGCCGAGAATGGCATGGGAACTTGATTGGGATACTTAGCGTTGAATTACGTTCTGAACAGATGTCTCAGATAAATCGATATACAATGGCATAGGACCATGTACCTTGAATGATTGAATGTAGAAGAGAACATCAAGTCAAAAAGGAATACTCGGTAGGAACAAGAGATAGTAGTTTTAGGAAGAAGAGTGAGTATAGGATCTGGACCAAAAGTTCTTTAGCAATATGGTTTCAGTTGAGAGTGAATGTAAATGTTAGCACATGTGAAGAGTCAGTCACGATGATGAACTGGGGAAAATATGGAGGAAAGCAGATATTAATAGAGACATTAGGAAATCAGGCAAAGTATAAACTGAGTCATAGGACTAGACATTTTCAACAGGGTTGAGTTTGGATATATAATGTTAGAAAGAAACAAATATGTAGTCACCAATAGGATTGACATTTGAGAGCATTAGGCAACCTGGACATGGGTGCATTTAGTAATCCATGCTCATTTTCCATTTAGGCTTTGGTACAATCATAGGAGTGACCTTTGTTTTATGTGTCCAGAATATTACTGTGATAAAATGTATATGTAGATCAGGTGACATGGGTATTTCTTCCACCATTTCTGGGAGCACTATTTTGAAGAAATATAAATTAGTATTGGGGGTAAAAAGGGTATACCCTGTGTCATAGAATATATTGATAATGCATCAATTGACCATCATGTGAATAAATAATATAACTGGTTCCACTTTAAATAATGGATTGAATTGATATCTGAAAATATATAAGAAATCTAATATTGATATACAGTCATTCATTCCAACGAGTTATACATCTAATGGTAATATTAGGGTTATGGGTTATCATGAAAGGTGTGTGGGTTTTGCTTCAAAAGTGATTACGGAAATCGAAAATAATGTGTTTGGAAAGAAGTCTCATGAAAATATCAGTCAAGAAACATGGAGAAATACATGTGTTCTGAAGCAGGAAGTGACTGAAAGTGAAACAAATGCCTATCAATTTGCTAACTTGTGGATGAAATATGTATCCTATGATGTGCATAAACTGAAGAAATAGCAATGTACCAGTGTTGAATAAAAATGAACTTCAAAATACACATAATGTCCCATAGTAATCTACTTGAATTGATGTTAAACAGGGTCAGTTACTGTAGAAATGTTAGGATATGTATGCACCATTCAACGAAGTTAGTTTTCAGTACTAGGAAACAAGTATGTATTTTAGGTGGATGAGTATTTCTGAGAATAATCTTGTGAAAAGTTGATTATAAATCCACATACATGAATATAAATGAATTTAGGGAGTCTACAATAAGACACATGTTTCATATTTTGAAAAATCTAGACAGAGTGCATATATATATATATATATGTATATATATATATACTTATATATATATATATATATATGTATATATATATATATATATATATATATAT
This sequence comes from Callospermophilus lateralis, assembly GCF_048772815.1. Classification (NCBI taxonomy): domain Eukaryota; kingdom Metazoa; phylum Chordata; class Mammalia; order Rodentia; family Sciuridae; genus Callospermophilus; species Callospermophilus lateralis. Next base: position 3,092,573 of record NW_027514462.1, on the reverse strand, counting down.
ATATATATACTTATATATATATATACACACACACAGAGAGAGAGACTTTAAAAATTGCAATATATATGCCAATCGAAATTTATCGTGAAATATATATCATCATCAGATCCAAAAATATTAATTTCACTGAACATGGATTTTTGTATAAGGTTGTTCAAATAGGAAGCTCACCCATGGGTTGTATTTTCAGTTCCAACAGCGTTTATGAGGAGTGGTCATTTCTCACAATTTGTATCTGCCAATCAGCCTCCTCATGAGACTGTATGTGTGATAACCAGGTAGGATTCTATATGTGCATATAAAAACACATGTTCTGAATAAGCTAGAGAGAATGGGAGACAGTAATTTACATATTTGTTAACTTTAAAAACACATGGAAAACTATTTCAATTAAAAATTGACTAGATTTATTACTCCTACCCTATATAATGCAAAAGGCAAGTCCAACTATACACCATGCCTCCTATGAAATGCTTGTATTTCTATTTTGTTTGAGTTATTTTTCTCCATCATATTAGGATTAGTAGTCAGAGTCTATTAGGATATGGGTTAATGTCAGGGATTCAGTATTTCAAATAAATGCTGCACACAAATTTTTGCACTCTCATACAGAAAAATGCCTTGACATTACCCTCGCCTGAAGTAAGACACAATTAGAGGAGAAGAGTTAAAAATTCTGTGAATACATATCTGGAATGGAATACGCTCAGGAGTTCACAACCTTGGAGGTGGTAGAGGAGTTTCCAAAAGTAAGGGACAGGGTAAACACTCAACAAACATGGAGCTCTGCTGGCCTAAAGACTTCTTGAGAAACTGCCTCTGAGGTTGCGCACTTGAAATATAAGTATTTGTCAGGAGCTTCCTTTGTAGTGAGACCATCAAAGCTGGGTGTGCATGTATGTGACCTGGAGGACATAGTTTCTTATTTTCCACTGAACATGAGGCAGCAGTGCTGATTTCTCTCTATGTAGGTTAACAGTGTCCACTGGGGGCTAAGTTTCTCTCTGTGTGGACTGTGAAGCCATTTGGTCATCCTCCACTTTTCGTGGTATTTCTTACTGCTGCACTGGGAGTTTGTTATTTGCTTCACGAAATACAAGTAGTTCACCTGGTACAGTGCTGGAGGGAGTTCTGTCACCTGTGGTGGGTAAGGGTCTGCAAGAGAATGCACCAACCATGCTTCTATCCCACATAGCTTTTCCCTTGACCATAACATCCTGATTCTGAACATTGCCCTGAAACCTCTCCAAATAACAAGATGCCTTTACATATAAGGGTCTGCTGGCTGCACCATGTCAGTCACAAGCCATTTGGAAGACAATGGAAGATCCCCATGGCCCCACCACAGATGTTTTATCACACACCTGCCCTCCACTGCTCTAGGCCCACTACTCAGAAGGCTCCAACTTACTGGCATCTCTGTTCTACACCATTTGCATGAAACCCAGTGAATCAAGGCACTGTCTGTTATACTCATGATCAGAAACCGGACATCCAAACTTTCTCCAGTGGTACCTGGTCCTGGGAATTTCAAAAATTTCATGGTATTTATCTAGCCATTTTTCAAGGATAAAGTTGGAGGCACTGTGGGTTTCAATTCATTCAGGAACCTTTAAATTTTGAGAAAGCTGATTTCAATGAAATATCTATAGAACTCTCACAGACAAGGCTTCTCAAAGAGTGGCCAAAAGGTCACATGAAACCAGGCCCATTGAGGTCTACAGTGTGAGTTTCATGTGTGTTTTGACTCTCAACTATGGCTGCCAAGTCATTCAGAATAAAATCATGTGATATCCTGGCTGAAATTTCCAATGCTCTGTGGAAAGCCACCCTGGGCCTAGATCTCAGTTTCCAAGGGCAACTCTCATGTGTGGCCTCTTATAATCCCAACACAATTCATGACACCTCTTCCCAGAACTCAGTGTCTAAGGGGAATCACACCAGAGTTCACACCCAGGTGGACCCAGTCTGTTAGGGTAAAAGAAATTGAAGTTAAAGTGTAAAATAGCGGGTGTTGTAAAGTTTCTAAGCTGCAAAGCCTGAGTTAAAATGTAAAGGACCAGGTATTGTTAAGTTCCCATGCTAAACCTAAAACCTGAAATTCCTGTAGCTGTTAGGACAATCCTTTCACTGCCCATTAAATATTCCCCCTGACCATCCAGTTGTTTAATAATCTAGGACCCTGTGCAGCTTGGCACCTAAGCATATCAGGGCCCAAACAAATCAGTTTGAATGTACCCCCCTCCTTAGGATCGACCTATCACCCCCGCCCGACCTGATTCCACCAATGAATGTGCTAATCAAGTTGGAGAGTTGTTGTTCGATTTTCCGGCTGATCAAGATGATTTCCTCTGATATATATAAAGCCTCTGCCTACCCAAAAAGTGTACTGAAGCACTGCTTAACCTCTTCTCGGGGATCTGGGCTGCTGTTGCTTGTTGAGTGAGCACAGAGACCCAGCGAACTGAATTGGATCCTCAATAAATCCCCATTGCTGTTGCATGAGCCAGTCTCTTGGTAGTCTCTTCCTCCGACGTCTGCTGGAACCTTACAAGTAATCTCTTCCAACTGCCACACAAATGACCACAATTAAAACCAAACACTCCCACATGGCCCTCATATTCTTCCATATAGACACTCATCATATCCTCTGGCTAAAGGTTTCCATGAGGGGCGCAGCCCAAGACAGTGTCCAAAATAAGCTCCCTTGCCTCTGGTTTGCCTAAAGTCAGGGTGGCCTGTACAACCTTCCTGTGAACCAGGAGTGGTCAAATAGGCCTGCCATTAATACTACTTCAGTTCACCAATTTGAGGCCTACTGACTGTGGGGTTTAGATTCTTTATGTGAATTGGAGTAATCAGAAAACCCAAGCACCTATGGGCTAGCCTCTGCAGGGCTTTTAAGAACTCAATTGACCCAAAGGATCCCTATTCTCACTTGATGGAGGTCAGGAACCTTACAAAGGAAGGTGAGAGACTTTATCCATAATGACTGCTCTTTTGGCCAGTTTGGTTTGAATGCACACATGGGATCATTCTTTAGATCCATCAGGTGCTGATAATCTAAGCCACAGACTCACAAAGGGCCAAAAGGCTGAATCAGACACATCTCCTTCCAAAGAAATTAAGAAAAGAGCCACAGGGGATGTCCATTCATTTCCATTTGAAAACTGTTTTCTTCAGGTTTCAAAAAGAGATGGCCTGAGGCAAAGACCTTGCTGACATTCAGGTCAACAGAACAATAGGTAAGCAAAAGGCCCAAAGCAGGGTTTCTCCAATGAGACTTAAATGGTCACTCTGATATCTGAGTATTCTGAGATGCTCTCCATTCCCTTCAGCTATCCAGTACATGGCCATGTCACAGAGCTTTTAGGTGGTACATATCTTGGAGAGAAAACCATGAGCCTATTCTGGATATTGGCCAGAATTCAGGAAGAAAACAGGAACTTAGAAAGATAGCAGGTGTTGCCCATCGATAAGGAAAGCCTCAGACCATTAATAAATTTGGCAGGATACATGCTGGGATGAGTTCTACTAGACAACACAAATCCATTGATCCATTCTCTTTTCAACTGTCTACAACCACGGACACAGTGGGATTCAGAGACATAGAAACACTCGCCTTGTCAAATGACTTACTAGAAACAGTTCACTCAAAACCAAACAAACCGCCGCTACTACCTATTCTCAGAACATTAGACAAAACCACAAACACACACACATACAAAGGCACCTCCTTCCCCCAAGTAGGACTGTGACTATCCAGAGTGTCCTATGACTGGTGGGTCATACTATGTTCCACTGAAATGGCCTGTCCTTTCTCAGATCTGGTCTCCTTGTCCAACTCTGTGAAGTTGTCAGGAGCCAGTGGTGAGCCACTACCTGCTTTCTCAGAAAAGGCCCCTCTTCAGAGCTTTCCTGGAATTTGGCCATCCACACATCAGTAGTTACCAAGAAACTCTGACTCTCTCCTTGGTAAATCAAAAAAATTGAGACCCCTGGGACTGGGACTGTGACTGGCTCTGAGTGCCTGGCTTCCTGGATACCAAGTTCAGACAGTTCCATCACCAAAGAAGTGTGATGAGGTCACTTCCTTCAGGAACTGAATGAGGTCACTATCTTGACAACCTCTTTGCCTTCACAGTTGCTTCCAAAGGTCCCATGATATGGAGGCTGCCCCTACTTCCTGTGATACTTTCACAGGTTATAATGGTATATCAACCATAGGCACCTAGGGACAGCTCTCCACATAGGCCTGTTTTGGTCCATCTTATCTATATGAAAAAAAGAGAGGCTCATTCAGACACAACCCTTTATCCTGACCAGGTTATTCACCATGGAAGATGTCTTTTGCTCTCTCAGGTCCTTCATAGCTGCCTACATCTTCTCCATGGATCATTTCTGCATGGGCCTTTTAGGTTCTCAGCAGGTGGAGAATCCCCTACATGCCTGTATTTTGAGACCAACTCTGTCCCTGCTCTTCTGAAAAGTTAGATTGAGGGATCAGTGTATGGTTAAGGTTAATAACATTTTTGATTTGGGTTAGGAATCATTCCGCTCAATTAATAATGGTATTGGGAACCTGTGACATTTTTAAGAATATATAGGTGAAATATAAGTATGAAAACAGAAATCTAGGTAAGATTTGAAGCCCAGAAGGGCATTGGGCCTTTGATTGGGATACTTAGCATTGAATTATGTTATGCACAGATGTCTCAGATAAATCGATATACAATGAAATAGGACCTTGTACCTTGGATGATTGAATGTAGAAGAGAACATCCAATCAAACAGGGATAGTCTGTAGGATCAGGAAGATAGTCGGTAGGTGTTGAAATGAGGGCGAGTATAGACTTTGGACCAAAAGTTCTTTAACAATAGGGTTTCGGTTAGAGAGTGAATGTCAATATCAGCACATGTTTAGGGTCACTCACAATGATGAACTGGGGAAAATATGTAGCAAAGCAGATATCAATAGAGATATTAGGAAATCAGGTATAGTACAAAGTGAGTGATAATATTAGACATTTTCAACAGGGTTGAACTTGACTGTATAATCTTAGGGAAAAATAAATATGGAGTCACAAATAGATTGACATTTGAGAGCATTAGGCAATTTAGACATAGATGTTTTAGTAATCCATGGTCAATTTCCATTTAGGCTTTGGTACAATCATAAAGGTGAACTTTGCATTTTGTGTCCAGATTATTACAGTGATAAAATGTATATGTAGATCAGGTGGAGTATTTCTTCCACTGTTTCTGGGAGCAATATTTTGAAGATGCATAAATTAGTATTGGGGGTACAAATGGGTGTACCATGTGTTTATGAATATTGAGATAATGCATGAAGAGACCATACTGAGAATTAAAAATATAACTGGTTCCAACTTTAAATAATGGAATGAATTGATATCTGAAAATATACATGAAATCTTATATTGATACACATGCATTCATTACAACCATTTATACATCTAATGGAAATATTAGGGTTATGGATAATCATGAAAATTGTGTATATTTTGCTTCAAAAATCATTATGAAAATCAAAAATAATGTGTTTGGAAAGAAGTTTCATGATAAGACCAGTCAAGTAACCTGCAGGAATACGTGTGTTCTGAAGCAGAAAGTGATTGAAAGTGAAACAAATACCTGTAAATTTGATAACTTTTGGATTAAATATATATCCTATGATGTGCAAAAAAAGAAGAAATAGTAATTTACCAGTGTTGAATAGGAATAAACGTCAAAATACATAAAATGTCCCATAGGAATCAACTTGCTTTGATATTAAACTGGGTCAGTTACTATAAAAATATTAGGATTTGTGTGCACCGTTCACTGAAGTTAGCTTTCAGTACTAGGTAACAAATATGAATTTCAGGTGGATGAATATTTCTGGAATAATCTTCTGAAAAGTTGATTATAAATCCAAGTACATGAACATGAATAAATTTATGGAGTGTATAAAAGACACATATATTTCATGTTTTGAAGAACCTGGAGAATATATATATATATATATACAAAAAACACACACAGAGACATTAAAAACTGGCAATATATATGCCAATAGAAATTCATCATGAAATATATATCATCCATTGAAGCAAAAATATTTATTTTACTAAACATGGATTTAAGTAAAATGTTGTTAAACTAGGAAGCTCACCCATAGGTTGAATTTTCAGTTCCAACAGTGTTTAGGAGGAGTGATCTCTTCTCACAATTTGTATCTGCCATGTCATCCACCTCACAAAAATATAAGTGTGATACCAGGTAGGATTCAATATGTGCATTAAAAATACATGTTCTGAATAGGCTTCAGAGAAAGGGAAACAAGAATTCACATATTTGTTAACTTTAAATCACATGGAGAACATTTTCATTTAAAAATTGACTAGATTTGTAACACCTACCCTTTATCATGCAAAAGGCAAGTCCAACTATACAACAGGCCTCCTCTGAACTGGTTGTATTTCTATTTTGTTTGGGTTATTTTTCTCCATCATATTAGGATTAGTAGTGAGAGTCTAGTAGGGTATGGGTAAGTGTCAGGGATTCAGAATTTCGAATGGAAAATAGGAAAATTAATCTCATGTGTATTCAAATATGTGCTACACAAAAATCTCCCCACTCTGATCCAGAACAATGCCTTGACATTTCCTTCACCACAAGTAAGACACAATTAGAGGAGAAGAGTTAGAAAATTTGTGAATACATATCCGGAATGGAAAATGCTCAGGAGTTCACAACCTTGGAGTGGGAGAGGAGTATCCAAAAGTAAGGGATAGGGTAAACACTCCACAAACATGAAGTTCTTTTGGCCTAAAGACTTCTTGACAAACTGCCTCTGAGTTTGGGCACTTAAAGTATATGTTGTTGTCAGGAGATTTAGCTTCCTTTGTAGTGAGACCATCAAATCTGGAATGGCATCTATGTGACCTGGAGGACATGGTTTCTTGTTTTCCAATGAACATTAGGCAGCAGTGATGAATTCTATCTTTGTCGGCAATTTTTGGCCACCTGGGTCTAAGTGTCTGCCCGCGTGGACTGTGAAGTCATTTGGTCATCCTCCACTTTTCGTGGTGTTTCTGGCTGCTGCACTCGTAGTTTGGTGTTGCTTCAAAAAATACAAGGAGTTCATCAGGGACACAGTGCTGGAGGGAGTTCTGTCAGGTGTGGTGGGTCAGGGTTTACAGGAGAATGCACCAACCAGGCTTCTATCCCACATAGCTTGCCCCCTTGACAAGAGCAACCTGATTCTGAACATTGCCCTGAAACCCCTCTATATAATAAGATGCCTTTACATATAAGGGTCTGCTGGCAGCAGCATGTCAGTCACAAGCCATTTGGAAGTCAAAGACATATTCACATGGCCCCACCACAGATGTTTATCACACACCTTCACACCACAGCTCTAGGCCCACTACTCAGCAGGCTCCAACTTACAGGCATCTCTGTTCTACTCCATTTTCATGAAACCCAGTCAATCAAGGCATTGTCTGGTACACTCATGATCAGGAACCAGATATCCAAAGGTTCTCCAGTGCCACCTGGTCATGGGAATTTCAAACCTTGCATGGTATTTATCTAGCCATTTTTCAAAAATGAATTTGAGACACTCTGGGTTTCAATTAATTCAGGAACCATTAAATGGTGAGGAAGCTCATTTCAATGAAAGCTCTAGAGAACTCTCATAGGCAAGGCTACAGAAACAGAGGCCAAATGGTAACATAAGCAAGGCCCATTGAGGTCTACAATGTTAGGTCCATGTGTGTTTTGACTCTCATCGATGGCTGCCAAGTCTTTCAGAATAAAATCATGTGATATCCTTGCAAAGATTCCCAGTTTTCTGTGCAAAGCCACCCTGGGCCTAGATCACAGATACCAAGAGCGAATCTCATGCGTGGCCTCCTAAAATCTCAAAACAATTCATGGCAATACTTCACTGAGGTCAGTTCCAGAAAGCAGTCTCTAAGTGGAATCACACAACAGTTCAAGCCCAGGTGAACACAGTTATCTCTTCCAACTGACACACAAATGACCACAATTAAAACCAAAACACTTCGACATGGCCCTCATTTTCTTCCATATAGACACTCATCATAACCTCTGGCTGGAGGTTTTCATGAGGAGCGCAGTCCAAGACAGTGTCCAAAATAAGCTCCCTTGCCACTCATTTGCTAAAGTCAGGGTGGCCTGGACATACTTTCTGTGAACCAGGCGTGATGAAATAGGCATGCTGTGAAGACTACACCGCTTCTCTACTTTGAGGCCAACTGACTCAGAGGTTAAGATTCTTTATGTGAATTGGAGTCATGAGAAAACCCAAGCACCTCTGCAGGGCTTTGGAGAACTCCTCTGACCCAAAGGATCCCTATTGATGGAAGTCAGGAACCTCACAGAGGAAGGCGAGACGTCATCCACAAGGACTGCTCTTTTGGCCATTTTGTTTTTGGATGCACACATGGGATCTTTCTTTAGATCCATCAGGTGCTGAGAATCTAAGCCACAGCCTCACACAGGGCCAAGAGGCTAAATCACACACATCCCTTTCCAAAGCAATAAAGCAAAGGGCCACAGGTGATGCCCATTCATTTCCATTTGAAAACTGTTTTCCTCAGGCTTCACAAAGGGGTGGCCTGAGGCAAAGAACTTCTTGAAATTAAGGGCAAGAGAACATTATGTAAGCAAAAGGCCAAAGCAGGGTTTCTCCACTGATACTTTACTGGTCACACTGATATCTGAGTTTTCTGAGATGCTCGCCATTCCCTGCAGATATCCAGTACATGGCCATGTCACAGAGCTTGGAGGTGGTACATATCTTGGACAAAAAAACATGAGCCAATTCTGGAGATTGGAAAGAATTCAGGAAGAAAATTGGTAATTAGGAAGATAGTAGGTGTTGCCCATCCTTAAGGAAAGCCGCAACCCATTCATAAATTGGGCAGGTTGAATGCTGGGAAGCTTTCTACTAGACAGGACAAATACATTGATGCATTCTCGTTTCTAATGTATACAACCACGGACACAGTGGAATACACAGACATAGAAACACTCGCCTTGTAAAACGACTTACTAGAAACAGTACACTCCAAAAAAAAAAAAAAAAACTAACCGCCTTTCCTACCTATTCTCAGAAGATGAGACAAAATCATAAACCCACAACCACACCCACAAAGTCACCTCCTTCCCCCAAGTAGGTCTGTGACTCTACGGAGTGTCCTCTGACTGGTGGGCCATACAATGTTTCCCCGAAATGTCCTGTCCTGTCTCAGATCTGGTCTACTTGGCCAACTTTTTTAAGTTGTCAGAAGGGAATTTTGAGCCACTACCTGCTTTCTCAGGAAAGGCCCCTCTTCAGAGCTCTCCTTGCGTTTGGCATCATAATATCAGTAGGAACAAAGAAAGACTGACTCTGTCTTTGGTAAATCCAAGCAAGTGAGCCCACTGGGACTGGGACTGGGACTGGCTCTGTGTGCCTGGCTTCCAGGATCCCAAGTTCAGAGAGATCCATCACGAAGGAAGTGAGGTGAGGTCACTTCCTTCAGGAACTGAATGAATTCACTGTCTTGTAAACCATTTTGTCCTAATAGTTGCTTCCAAGGGTCCCATTAGATGGAGGGTTCCCCTACTTCCTCTGAAATGTTCACAAGTTAGAATGGTATGTCAACCTTTGGAACCCGGGAATAGCTATCCACACAGGCCTGGTTTGGTCCTTCTCCTCTACATTAAGAAGAGAGAGGCTGATTCAGACACATCCCTTCATCCTGACCAGGGTGTTTGACATGGAAGATGACTTTTGCTCTCTCAGGTCCTTCATAGATGACTATATCTTCTCCAGGGTTCATTTCTACATGGATCTTTGAAGTTCTCAGCAGGTGGAAGATCCCCTACATTCCTGTATTGTAAGACCAACTCTGTCCCTGCTTTTCATTAAATTTAGATTGAGGGAACAGTGTATTCTTAGGGTTAATAAAATGTTTGAATTGGGTTAGGAATCATTCTGCGGGATGAATAATGGTATTGGGAACCTGCGATATTTATAAAAATATAAAGGTTAAATATATGAATAAAAACAGAAATCTAGGTAATTTTGAAGCCTAGAGGGCATTGGGCCCTTGATTGGGATACTTAACTTTGATTTACATTGTGCACAGATGTCTCAGAAAAATAGATATATAATGGCATAGAACCTTGTACCTTGGATGATTGAATGTCGAAGAGAACATCCAGTCAAAAACGGATAGTCGGTAGGATTAGGTAGATAGTAGGTTTAGGAAGAAGTGTCAATATAGGATTTGGAATATATGTTCTATCGCAATAGTGTTTTGGTTAGAGAGTGAAAGTAAACATAACTTCATGTGAAGGGTCAGTCACAATGATGAACTGGGGAAAATATGTAGGAAACCACATATCAATAGAGACATAATGAAATCAGGCAAAGTATAAAGTGAGTGATATGATTAGGCATTTTCAACAGGGTAGAGTTTGAATATATAATCTCTGGAAGAAACAAATATGTAGTCACCAACAGGATTGATAATTGAGAGGATTAGGCAACATGGACAGGAATGTTTTTAGTAATCCATTTTCACTTTCCATTCAGACTCCGGTACAATCATAAGTGTGACATTTACTTTTTGTGTCCCGAATATTACTGTGATAAAATGTGTATGTAGATCTGGTGACATGAGTATTTCTTACACCATTTCTGGCAGTAATATTTAGAAGACATATACATAAGTATTGGTTGTACAAAGAGGTGTGCCCTGTGTCTATGAATATAGAGATAATGCATGAATTGACCACACTGTGAATAAATAATATAGCTGATTCCACTTTAAATAATGGATGGAATTGATATCTGAAAATATTTAAGATATCTTATATTGATATAAAATCATTCATTCCAACCAGTTATACATCTATTGTTAATATTAGTGTTATTGTTTATCATGAACGGTGTCTGAGTTTCGCTTCAAAAATGATTATGAAAATTGAAAATAATGTGTTTTGTAAAGAAGTCTCATGAAAAGACCAGTCAAGAAACATGGATGAATACATGTGTTCTGAAGAAGGAATTGATTGAAAGTGAAACAAATGCCTATAAATTTGCGAAACTGTGGATGAAAAATATATCCTATGATGTGCATAAACTGAAGAAATCATAATGTACCAGTGTTGAATAAAAATGAACGTCAAAACACACAGCATGTCCCATTGGAATCTACTCGCATTGATGTTAAACTGGGTCAGTTACTGTAGAAATATTAGGATTTGTATGCAACATTCACTGAAGTTAGTTTTCACTAGTAGGAAAAAATATGTATTTCAGGTGGATGAATATTTCTGAGAATAATCATGTGAAAATTTGATTATAAATCCACTTACATGAATATGAATGAATTTAGGAAGTGTGTAATAAGACACATATATTTCATATTTTGAAAAATCTGGAGACTGTATATATATATATATATATATATATATATATATATATATATATACACACACAGACATTAAAAAGTAGCAATATACATGCCAATCGAAATTCACCATGAAATATAAATCATCCACAGATGCAAAAATATTCATTTTACTGAACATGGATTTATGTATAATGTTGTTCATCTAGGAAGCTCACCCATAGGTTTAATTTTCTGTTCCAACAGTGTTTAGGAGCTGTGATGTCTTCTCGCAATTTGTATCTGCCAAGTAAGCCACCTCACAAGATTGTACGAGTGGTACCAGGTAGGATTCTGTATGTGCATATAAAAATACATGTGCTGAATATGCTACGGAGAAAGGGAGACACGAATTCATACATTTGTTTACTTTAAAAACACATGGAGAACTCTTTCAATAAAAAAATTAACTAGTTTATACCTTCTACCCAATATAATGCAAAAGACAATTCCAACTACACACCATGCCTTCTCTGAACTGCTTGTATTTCTATTCCGTTTGGGTTATTTTACTCCACCATATTAGGATTAGTAGTCAGAGTCTAATAGGGTATATGTTAGTGTCAGGGATTTAGTATTCTGAATGGAAAATTGGAAAATGAATCCAATGTGTATGCAAATATGTGCTACACAAAATTTTTCCCACTCTCATCCAGAACAATGCCTTGACAATACTTTCACCCCAAGTAAGACACAATTAGGGAAAAAGAGTTAGGAATTCTGAGAATACAAATCTGGAATGGAATATGATCAGTAGTTCACAAACTTGGAGGTGGTAGAGGAGTTTCCAAAAGTAAGGGACAGGGTCAAAACTCTCCATATAACAAGATGCCTTTACAAATAAGGGTCTACTGGCTGCATCCTGTCAGTCACAAGGCATTTGGAAGCCAATGGCAGATCGAAATGGCCCCAGCGCATATTTTGTGTCACACACCTGCCCAACATTGCTCTAGGCCCACTGCTCAGCAGGCTCCAACTTACTGGCATATCTGATCTACACCATTTTCATGAAACCCAGTCAATCAAGGCACCGTCTGGTATACTCATGATCAGCAACAGGACATCCAAAGTTTCTCCAGTGCCACCTGGTCATGGGAATTTCAAAAATTTCATGGTATTTATCTAGCCATTTTTCAAGGATGAAGTTGGAGGCACTATGGGTTTCAATTAATTCAGGAACCATTAAATGGTGAGGAAGCTCATTTCAATGAATGCTCTGAAGAACTCTCACAGGCAAGTCTTCCCAAAGAGTGGCCAAAAGGTCACATGAAGCCAGACCCATTGAGGTCTACAATGTGAGTTCCATGTGTGTTTTGACTCTCAACTATGGCTGCCAAGTCTTTAAAAATAAAATCATGTTATATCCTGGCTGAGATTCCCAGTGCTCTGTGGAAATCCACACTGGCCTTAGATCTCAGTTTCCAAGGGTCACTCTCATGCGTGGCCTAATAAAATCCCGACAAAATTTATGGCAATACTGCTCTGAGGTCAGTTCCAGAACTCAGTCTCTAATGGGAGTCACACCAGAGTTCAAGCCCAGGTGGACCCAGTCATCTCTTCCAACCACGATACAAATGTCCACAATTAAAACCAAAACACTCCTACATGGCCCTCATCTTCTTCCATATAGACACTAATCATTACCTCTGGTAGCAGGTTTCCATGAGGGGCGCAGCCCACAACAGTGTCCAAAATAAGCTCCCTTTTTCCCTCATTTTCCTAAAGTCTGTGTGGCCTAGACACCCTTCCTGTTAACCAAGAGTGATCAAATAGGCATGCCGTTAATGCTGCTTTGCTTCTCCAATTTGAGGCCAAATTACTGTGCGGTTTAGATTCTTTATGTGAACTGGAATCATGAGAAAACCCATGCACCTATAGGCTAGCCTCTACAGGGCTTTAAATATCTCATTTGACCCAAAGTATCACTATTCTCACTTAATGGAGGTCAGGAACTTTACATAGGAAGGCGAGAGACTTCATCTACAATATCTGCTCTTTTAGCCATTTTTGTATTGGATGCACACATGAGATATTTCTTTGGATCCATCTAGTGCTGAGAATCTAAGCCACAGCCTCACACAGTGCCAAGAGGCTGATTCAGACACATCCCTTTCCAAAGCAATTAAGCACAGAGCCACAGGTGATGCCCATTCATTTCAATTTGAGAACTCTTTTCTTCAGGCTTCACAAAGGGGAGGCCTGAGGCAGAGACCTTCCTGACATTCAGGGCAATAAAACAATAGGTAAGCAAAAGGCACAAAGCAGGCTTTCTCCACTGAGACTTTACTGGTCATACTGATATCTGAGTTTTCTAAGAAGCTCGTCATTCCCTTCAGGTATCCAGTACATGTCCATGTCACAGAGCTTGGAGGTGGTACATATCTTGGGCACAAAAGCATGAGCCTATTCTTTAGAGAGGCCAGAATTCAGGAAGAAAACAGGAACTTTGGAGGATAGCAGATGTTGCCCATCCATAAGTCAAGTAGCAGTCCATTCATAAATTGGGCAGTATGAAGGCTGGCAAGCTTTCTACTAGACAGGACACATCCATTGATGCATTCTCTCTTCTTATGTCTACAACCACGAACACCGTTTTATATACAGACATAAAAACACTCGCCTTGTCAAAGTACTTACCAGAAAGAGTTCACTCAATCCAAACAAACCGCCTTTGATACCTATTCTCAGAACAAGTGAAAACCACAAACCTACACCTACACCCATAAAGGCACCTCCTTTCCCTAAGTAATTCTGAGACTATTTGGAGTGTCCTCTGACTAGTGGGCCACAGTATGTTCCCTTTAAATGGCATGTTCTCTCTCAGATCTGTCCTCCTTAGCCAACTCTGTAAAGTTGTCAGGAGCCAGCATTGAGCAACTACCTTTTTCTCAGGAAAGGCCCCTCTTCAGAGCTCTCTTGGCATTTTGCCATCCTCACATCAGTAGGTACCAAGAAAGACTGACTCTGTCTTTGGTAAATCCAAACAAGTGAGACCACTGGGACTGGGACTGGGACTGGCTCTGTGTGCCTGGCTTCCTGGATCCCAAGTTCAGATAGTTCCATCAACAAGGAAGTGAGGTGAGGTCAATTCCTTCAGGAACTGAATGAGGTCACTGCCTTGGCAACCACTTTGTCCTAACATTTGCTTCCAAGGGTCCCATGAGATGCAGGCTGCCCCTACTACCTGTGACACTTTCACAAGTTAGAATGGTATATCAACCATAGGCACCCGGGAACAACTCTCTAAACAGGCCTGGTTTGGTCCATCTTCTCTACATTAAAATTTGAGAGCCTGATTCAGACACAACCCTTCATACTGACCAGGTTGTTTTCCATGGAAGATGACTTTTGCTCTCTCAGGTCCTTCATAGCTGCCTACATCTTCTCCAGTGATCATATCTGCATGGATCTTTGAGGTTCTCAGCAGATGAACAATCCCCTACATTCCTGTATTGTAATACCAACTCTGTGCCTGCTCTTCTGTAAAGTTAGATTGAGGGAAGAGTGTATGGTTATGTTTAATAACATGTTTGATATGGGTTAGGAATTATTCTGCTGGATGAATAATGGTATTGGGAACCTGAGATATTTATAAGAATATAGAGTTGGAATATTGTAATGGTCGGGCAGGCATAGGAGGAAGAGACCACCAAGAGACTGTCTCATGCAACAACTAAGGGTTTATTGAGGGTCCAGCATGCTGGGGCTCAGAGCTCACTTGAATAGAGCAGAGAGTCCTGAGAACAGCTTAAACAGAGCTTATATACTTTCCTTGGAGAGGGCAGGGAGGGAAATTTATTGATGCGTCAGGGAGAGTGGGCAGTTTGCTTTCAACGGGATGATGGAGTACATTCTGCAGTTTGGCAGTTGGGGACAGCACATTCTGGGAACAAGATTAGCAAACAGTTCTCAAGATTTCAACAGTGTTTTATTAAGCATACAGAAAAATAGGAAGTGACAAGTACCTATTTTATTAACTTTTTATTCCCCAATTCTTCTTCTGGTTACTTTTAATCATGAAAGTGATCATTGAAGGGTGTCACATTTTATGTCTCCTAGTGGGGTATATTGTTGTCTGATTACCATAAGTTTAAATTGTCCAATTTGAGCTTCGAGAAAGGAAACTACATGCTTGAGCCAACAGGGTCCTACAGTTAGCAATAATATGAGGATTATTAATGGACAGGCCTGGGCTTATGAAAGCATAGTTAACCAGAGGGACTGTGTGAACCAAGACTCAAACCACCCTTTTTGGGCCTCTCTCTCTCGTTGACACTCTTAAAGGCATTTTCTTAATATACTCATAGGTTCTTATACAACTCCAGTATGGTCGGCATAAAAACAACCTTCTTCCCTCAATGCAGCACAAAGTCCCCCTTCTCTCATGAAGAGAAGGTTTAACCCTCGCCTGTTCTGTAAAACAACTTCAGAGAGAGAGGTTAAACATTCCTGTAAAGCTGTGATGGAGGTTTTATTATCTTTAATTTTTGGTCTATTGCTGCTTCTAATTGGGTCATTTGTTGTGTCCCATGGACTAGGGTTCCTGTGCTCACTCCTGCAGCAACTCCTATTCCTAATAGGATGGCTAAAGTGAGAGATACAGGTTCCCGGTGGAAACAGGTTGTATGCCCTCCGATTTGATCTTTAAATGAACATGCATCATCCTAGAACACTCTGGGAAACATCTGCACCATTACATAATTAATCACATCTGTTGACCATTTCATGAAAACATAAACAATGTTTAAGTATATAGAATTATACTGTTGTAGGTACGGAAAAGGAAAGGAATCTAAGATAGCACCGAAGACAGGGAAACAGCCCTATTTGGTTGCAAACGGATTTAGAGGGTATTGCTTCTGTTGTAATCAATTAATCTTCTGAACCCCAAGTTTAGGTAGTTTCAGAATTTGTACCCAACATGTAAGGGAAGGGGCTCAGAAGTTCACAGTCTGCAGAAGTTCACAAAAAGCAGTTTTTGTTTCTGTTATTTTTTCCTCTGTTCTCGGCAAGTTAACTTTTCAAGGACACTTGGGACAGGGAGAGCTTTTTTTTTTCTCTTTTTTTTCTCCCTGCCAGCTGTTACCATGGAGCCTAGTTGGTAACTTCTTTACTTAGAATTGTAGCCATCTCTGAGAATCCCCAGCTCAAGGCCAGAGGCCTTGTTCACTTATTTTGTGAAAAACTCGTAAGGGGGTGTCTAGCTTAGGAGTGCTGATTTTTCCAGCCACTGGCCAAGTAGAACAGGGCGACATGAAAACACGGAGTTTATCTACATTGAATTCTTTTATAGGGACTCTTTTGCTGAAAGTCCTAAAGTCAGCAATGGTGAAGACTTCTGGAGAAGGTCATATAAGACTTTTCTGTGGGCCTGGTGAAGAGGGGCAAGACGTGGAAAGCAAGGCTGAGAGCAGCTCCGTTTATCTGAGAATTAGGAAGGAGAGATGTAAAAGAATATTGGGAAAAAGGTTTGTGATTTTCCTGGCAACAAAAACTTGAGCAGTAGAACAGGTAGAGCAGAGGGGACTACAGGAGTGAGTATCCCAAAAAGCCTGTGAGGGACTTTAAATTCTTAGTCACCTGTTTTCAGTGATGACAAGGCAACTTTAAAGGTCACTTTCATTACATCTTGGATAGTGGTCTGAGGGATCTCCTCAGCTGGTTTGAGCTTTGGGTTAGCTGGTAAGAGGACCTGATGGGACCTGCTCTGGGCACTTACTGGAGAAAAGAGGACTGAGTGGGTGGAGGGGTACCTCAGTACCTGATACCTCAGCAAGGGCGCAATTGTCTGAGAACCGGCCGAGGTTTGGTTTTTTGATCTAGTAAATGGAGGGGAGAAATCAGGTTGCTCAGGTGGGAGTGAAAGCAGAGAGTCTGGAGCAGAAGGCTGAGGGTTAGGATCTATTGGAGAAGCATAGTTCAGGACGTGAGTGAAGTAGGGAAAAGGTCTTCACATAGGGGAATCTCCTTCCACCCTTTTGATCACTTGTAGAAGTTAAAAATGTCATGCATAATTTGAGGATCTAGAGAGCCTTCTGGGGTCCATCGGTTTTGGTTGTCTAATTGGTAATATGGCCAATGATGTGTACTGAATTTGATGGGGAGTTTGGGTTCCACCAGGCAGTCCCTGTATGCTAACATCCCCATGACTTACAGAAGAAGTTGGCTTTTTCCCCTCACAGCCGTGGCTCTTTGTGGCTTTGATAGTCTGCCATGCAAACATAGTAATCTGGGCTAGCCAACCTGCATCTTGCTCGCGTGTCCCTACATCCATAATGTTTGTTTCCATTATCGATGATACAGAAGGTATTTAATAGAATTTTAGTGGGATCCACTTTATCAGATATATCCCAATAGGAAAAACCTATAGCCAGCTGACAAATGTCTGGGTGGAGAGATGGCCACCAGGTCCCTATGGGGGCTGTAAGCGAGATAGACCATACTTCTTCTCTAGTAGGATTTGTGATCAGCCATCGCTGATGAACCACCTGATGAGGTTTAGGACTACTGGTGGCCAAGGGGAGAGTCTATAGCCTTATTCATATGGTGAATACACAATTTGAAAGGGTTACTAGTCATTTCCAGTTTCCAGCAAGAGTCTGGACAGAGCGCAGGCTTGAGATGAGAGGTATGGATCCAGGAATTGATTCCGTATACATTTACTGATGTAGGTGTTATAAGTAGTACCTGGTATGTTCCTTTCCATCGGGGTTCCAGGAATGAAACCTGATGTCTTCTTATGTAGATGAAGTCTCTTACATTATATTGAAGTGGAGTCCCCTTGTCCCCAGTTTGGTAGGCCGTGGCCAGCTGTTTGAACAGATATCAATGAGTTCTTTCAAGAGCTTTAAGTCTGTCAAGCTAGGGGGTGTGGAAGGGATCCTTAGGTCTTAGAGTTGGGGTTAGGTCCCTTACTGGAGGAAGGGCACCATAGAGAATTTCACAGGTGGTGAGGTTACACAAAGAAACAGAGGGAGTATTTCTTGCATGAAACAGTGGATAAGGCAGGAGCATAGTCCAATCTTTTATGCAGGTCTCTAAGAGTAATTTCGTAAAGGTCTATTTAATGGTTCTATTTATTTTTTCTACCTGTCCTGAGTTCTGGGGTCTATAAGCATAATGTAACTACCAATTAATAACCAGGGTACTGGTTAACCTATTCTCAGAACATGAGACAAAAAAAGAATCCCACACCAACACCCACAAAGGCACCTGCTTCCCCCAAGTACATCTGTGACTATCTGGAGTATTCTCTGACTGGTGGGTCATACTATGTTCCCCAAAAATAGCCTGTCTTGTCTCAGATCTGGTCTTCGTGGCCAACTCTGCGAAGATTTCAGGAGCCAGCATGAGCCACTACCTGCTTTCTCAGGAAAGGCCCCTCTTCAGAGCTCTTCTGGCATTTGGCCATCCCCACATCAGTAGGTACCATGAAAGACTGACTCTGTCCCTGGTAAATCCAAAGAAGTGAGCCCACTAGGAGTAGGACTGGGACTGGCAATGGGTGCCTGGCTTCCTGGATCCCAAGTTCAGAGAGTTCCAACACCAAGGAAGTGACGTGAGGTCACTTCCTTCAGAAACTGAAAGAGGTCACTCCCTTGGCAACCACTTTGTCCTAACAGTTGCTTCCTATGGTCTCTTGAGATGGAGGATGCCCCTACTTCCTGTGACACTTTCACAAGTTAGAATGGTATATAAACCATAGGCACTCAGGAATAGCTCTCCACACAGGCCTGGTTTGATCCATCTTCTCTACATTAATAAGAGAGAGGCTGATTCAGATACACTCCTTTATCCTGACCAGGTTGTTTGCCATGGAAGATGACTTTTGCTCTCTCAAGTCCTTCATAGCTGCCTACATCTTCTCCAGGAATGATTTCTGCATGGACCTTTGAGTTTCTAAGCAGGTGGAAGATCCCCTACATTCCTGTATTGTAAGACCAACACTGTCCCCGCTCTTCTGTAAAGTTAGATTGAGGGAACAGTGTATGTTAGGTTTAATAACATGTTCAATTTGGGTTAGGAATCATTCTTCGGGATGAATAATAGTATTGGAAAACTCTCTCAGATCTGGTCTCCTTGGCCAACTCAGTGAAGTTTTCAGGAACCAGTGGTGAGACACTGCCTGCTTTCTCATGAACTGGCCCTCTTCAGAGCTCTCCTGGCATTTGGCCATCCTCACATCAGTAGGTACCAAGAAAGTCTGACTCTGTCCTTGGTAAATACAAACATGTGAGCCCACTGGGATTGGGACTGGGACTGACTCTGGGTGCCTGGCTTCTTGGATCCCCAGTTCAGAGAGTTCCATCACCAAAGAAGTGAGGTAGGTCACTTCATTCAGAAACTGAATGAGGTCACTGCCTTGGCAAACACTTTGTCCTAAAAGTTGTTTCCTAGGTTCCCATGAGATGGAGCCTGCCCCTACTTACTGTGACACTTCAAGCTAAGAATTGTATATCAAAAATCGGCACCCGGGAACAGCTCTCCACACATGCCTGATTTGGTCCAACTACTCTACATTAAGAAGAGAGAGGCTGATTCAGACACATCCCTTCATTTTGACCTGGTTGTTTTCCATGGAAAATGAATTTTTCTCTCTCAGGTCCTCCATAGCTGTCAACATCTTCTCCAGGGATCATTTCTGTAAGGACCTTTGAGGTTCTCAGCAGGTGGAAGATCCCCTACATTCCTGTATTGTAAGACAAACTGTGTCCTTACTCTTTTGTAAAGTTAGATTGATGGAAGAGTGTATGGTTAGGATTAATAACATATTCGATTTGAGTTAGGAATCATTCTGCAGGATGAATAATGGTATTGGGAATCTGCGATATTTACAAGAATAAATAGATGAAATGTAAGTATGAAAACAGAAATCTAGGTAAGATTTGAAGCCCAGAAGGGAATTGGGCCTTTGATTGTGACACTTAGCTTTGAATTATGTTCTGCACAGATGTCTCAGATAAATCGATATAAAATGGCATAGGACCTTGTACCTTGGATGATTGAATGTCGAAGAGAATATCCAGTCAAAAGGGGACAGTAGGTGGATTAGGAAGATAGTAAGTAAGTTTAGAAAAAAGAATGAGTATAGGAATTGGACCAAAAGTTCTTTAGCAACAGGGTTTCGGTTAGTGAGTGAATGTCAATGTCAGCACATGTGAAGAATGAGTCACAATGATGAACTGGGGAAAATATGTAGGAAAGCAGATATCTATAGAGACATTATGAAATCAGACAAAGTATAAAGTGAGTGATAGTATTAGATATTTTCAACAGGGTTGAATTTGAATATATAATCTTAGGAAGAAACAAATATGTAATCATTAATAGGATTGACATTTGAGAGCATTAGCCAAATTGGACATGGATTTTTTTAGTAATCCATGTTTACATTCCATTTAGTCTTTGGTACAATCATAAGTGTGAACTTTGCATTTTGTGTCCAGAATATTACTGTGATAAAATGTTTATGTACATCAGTTGACAGAGTATTTTTTTCCACCATTTCTGGGAGCAATATTTTGAAGACATATAAATTAATATTGGGGGTACAAAGAGGTGTACCCTGTGTCTATGTATGTAGAGATAATGCATGAAGAGACCATACTGTGAATAAATAATATAACTGATTACACTTTAAATAATCGATTGAATTTATATCTGAAAATATGCAGAAAATCTTATATTGATATACAATCATTAATTCCAACCAATTATACATATAATGGTAATATTACTTTAATGGTTTATCAAGACGGGTGTGTGAGATTTGCTTCAAAGCGATAATGGAAATTGAAAATAATGTGTTTGGAAAGAAGTCTCATGAAACGAGCAGTCAAGAAACATTAAGGAATACATGTGTTCTGAATCAGGAAGTGATTGAAAGTGAAACAAATGCCTATCAATTTGATAAATTGTGGATGAAATATTTATCCTATGATGTGCATTAACTGAAGAAATAGTATTGTACCAGAGTTGAATAAAAATGAACGTCAAAATACACTTCATGTCCCATAGGAATCTATACGCATTGATGTTAAACTGGGTGAGTTACTGTAGAAATATTAGGAGTTGTGTGCACCATTCACTGAAGTTTGTTTTCAGTACTAGGAAACAAATATGTATTTCAGGTGGATGAATATTTCTGATAATAATCTTGTGAAAAGTTGATCATAAATCCACATATATGAATATGAATGAATTTAGGGAGTGTATAATAAGACACATATATTTCATATTTTGAAAAATCTGGAGAGTATATATATATATATATATATATATATATATATATATATATATATAAAACACACACACACAGACATTAAAAAGTAGCAATATATATGGCAATCTAAATTAATCATGAAATATATATCATCCACAGATCCAAAAATATTCATTTTACTGAACATGGGTTTATGTATAATGTTGTTCAACTAGGAAGCTCACCCATAGGTTGAATTTTCAGTTCCAACAGCGTTTAGAATGAGTGATCTATTCTCACAAATTGTATCTGCCAATTCATCCACCTCACAAGAATGTACGTGTGGTACCAGGTAGGATTTGATATGTGCATATAAAAATACATGTGTTGAATAGGCTACAGAGAAAGGGAGACAGGAATTCAAATATTTGTTAACTTTCAAACACATGGAGAACTATTTAAATTGAAAATTTGCTAGATTTATAACTCCTACACTACATAATGCAAAAGGCAAGTCCAACTATGCACCATGCCTCCTCTGAACTGCTTGTATTTCTATTTTGTTGGGGTAATTTATCTCCATCATATTTGCATTAGTAGTCAGAGTCCAGTAGGGTAGGTTTTAGTGTCAGGGATTAAGTATTTCGAATGAAAAATTAGATAATGAATCCAATGTGTATGCAAAAAATCTTCCCATTCTCATCCAGAACAATGCCTTGACATTACATTCGCCCCAAGTAATACACAATTAGAGGAGAAGAGTTAGAAAATCTGTGAATACATATCTGGAATGGAAAATGCTCAGTTCACAAGCTTGGATGTGGAAGGGGAGTTTCCAAAAGTAAGGGACAGGGTTGATAGACCCAACCTGATCATTTATTAAAATTGGGAGCCCACTTGCCAGAAAGCCATGAAAAGATAATTTTGGATTTATTATAAATTACTGCAAATTCTGAACCTGCTTGGAATGTTTGCCCATGCCTTAAACTCACCCATGCCTGGCTCTCTGACCAGATTGCAGCCCTCTCTGAAACTTTAGTGACACCTCATAAATATTTTCTTTCCCTGGCCAGACAACGAGTCTCTGAGGCTCTAATGGTCCTCATAATTTCTGATGTTGGGGTGAGCTTAAAAAAAAATCTAAACTACCGTTAGTGTGATGCTTGTTAAAGTTCTGTTATCTGTAACCCCCTTTTTGTGCATCTTTCTGGGCTATATAGCTGGGCTATAGGAAAGGTGGGTTTGCTGTCTTGCTTCCGCCATTTTGGGAGGGAGAGGTAGCCTTTCCCTTTGAAATAATTAGCTTGCCTTAATTTGATTTTACTAGGAGTCAGTGGTCTTTACATGCGTTCCTGGTCTAATATTTTGGAGTTCCCCAGTGAGATGACCCTGCCGGACAAGATCACAAGACCAGACTGCTGTAAATTCTGAAGTTGGCCTTCCTTCCAGGGCTCCAAGCTTGAGAGCAACTCTAGGGTTTGTGCAACTTGAGATGGTCCAAGGCCTTGGAGTTAGCCTTCAGTTCAGGGAGCACTGCAGTGAACCACCGCATTAAAACTATTAGCAAGCACCTGGTGGAGGAGGCATCCATAGGTAATTGGTGCCTTTATAACATCTGATATCCGGTTAAGGGAGATCTCTTCTGATGACAGAGAGGTGGACTGAGGAGGCTCACATATACTCCTGTCTGGGACAGTAACAAGAATCATTCTGTCATCTGTTCTGTTCTCTAGGGAATTCATCTGGAAGGGTAGAGAGGTGCCAAGGGGCACGCATGCGCTCCTACGGGGAGCTTTAGGAAGACATTGCATTGCTCCTCTGTTTTCCTGTTTCGGCGCCGGATTTCTGTTTTTTTTTTTTTTTTTTGTTGTTGTTGTTGTTTTTGTTTTGTTCTGTGTTCTATATGTTTTTTGTTTGTTTGTTTTTGTGCATTTTGTTGTGTGATTTCTGTGGTGAAAACTTAAGGATATCGGACATGAAAATAAAGCAAGTAAGCCTGACACCCTTTGGACTGAGTTTAAAGGAACTGCATTGAACTTTACACCCGTTTGTTAAGCAGTATGATAGAAGCCCCTAGCTGGCTGCCTGGAGCACACTCACTGCAGAGGGCAGTGCCTGCGGGGGACCTAAGAACTGAGTATCTCCCAGGTTAATAAGTGAAACTCCTTTAAAATCCCTTGTCCCTCCAGATAAAGAGAGTCACAACCTTTTGGCAGAGTCCCTGTGTTTATCTTTGTTAGCAAAGCAATAAACCTTCGTTTTTCTTTTTCTCAAAACCCTGTCCTCATTTTTAAATTGGCATTAATTGGCTTCAAGTTCAGGAACCCAACTTTAAGTTACAAATTTTGATAACCCACCCGCACCCTGGAACTTTTTGAGAGCTGACTACAGAAATGTTAGGAGATGGAGCATGCTTGTGGTGGAACTGAAACAGAGGAGCAAATCCTTTAAGTAAAAGGAGGGACTGAGGGACTCCCAGCAGCTGCTGAAGCCTTATTTTTTCAGAGAATTCCCTAGGTCTTTCCCTGCAATTTAACGATAATGCCACCTCTGTCATCTTAAAAAAGAGGGAAAAAAAAGGGGACACTAAATGCAGGAAAGTCACTATGGAGACCCTTGATTTTACATTTCAGGATGCTCCTCTGTGAAAACATCTGGTCCCCTTGTGGGGACATCTGTGGTGCAACTGGTGTAGGAGATTTTTCTCTTATCTGCTCTGTTTTAAAGGCTTCTGTCTGTCAGTCATAGTCTGGAGCTCCTTTCTGTCTGTCGTGTGTCTTTGTTTCTGGCACTTTAAGACATGTGCAATAATGTGTTGATATTATATATTGTTTCTTGGGAATGATTTTACCTGAATGTGTGTCTAAATGATGATGTTTTATTGTAACAATCTGGTAGCTTATTGGGTTTTTGAAGCATTGCAGAATCTTGCCGTTAAAAGTCAGATTGAGATAATTGTTTAGTTTATGATTTCAGATAATTCATGCCAGAGAACTTAAATACTTAGGATGGAAAACTAAAGAACTCTACTTCCAAGTTGGCAAGAAATTTTCCAATCATTCAGTCTTTTTTTTTTCACCAATTTTTAATTGGGTAGCCTGGGAAAATGTCACTGTGTGTACCAGTGCATTAATTTGGACAAGGATAGTAAATCATAGTATGGTATCTGTTGACAACACAAGATGTAAAGATATAAAATTTTGTAAATTTTGTCTTAAGCTTGTATCAAAATTTTCAACATCCTATCTGGAAAATTATGGTTAAAATGCGTTAGGCCTGAGGTGTCTGCTCAGAATAGCAGTTTTTTCCTGCTCCTTCCAGACCTCAGCCAGGACTTAGATTGAAATGCAAATGAAAGAAGCCTGCAAGATCAGTAGGAGACTGATATGAGGCTTAAGGAAAAAAAAAACAGTAAATAGTATGGTATTTACTAATTACTGGTCAGTTATTTTTTCTAGGACTCTTATTTTTTTCCTTAGATCCTTTAATTTTTCTAACTCATAATTTTGATCCTACAGACCTAGGTTAATGTTTTTCTGATCAGTTCTATCTTTGACCAACTGTGGAGTTTTTAAAACATGGCAATGGAGATTTCACCTGCTAAAAGCTACAAGGCCTTTACTATTATTATGTGTGCACACTTTTGTTATTTCTTGTATGTCTATATATATATATATATATATTCTTAATCATATATATGATACAGAAATTAACATATATAAGGAGCGCTCATAATAAAAAAAGCACTCATAAAAACAAATTTTAAGGGATGCCCTCTCTCACCACTTCGGTTCAACATAGTTCTCGAATCACTGGCCAGAGCAATTAGACAGACGAAAAAAATTTAAGGCATAAAAATAGGAAAAGAACTCAAATTATCACTATTTGCAGATGACATGATTCTATACCTAGCAGACCCAAAAGGGTCTACAAAGAAACTACTAGAGCTAATAAATGAATTCAGCAAAGTGGCAGGATATAATATCAACACACATAAATCAAAGACATTCCTGTATATGAGCCACAAATCCTCTGAAATGGAAATGAGGACAACCACCCCATTCACAATATCCTCAAATAAAATAAAATACTTGGGAATCAACCTAACAAAAGAGGTGAAAGACTTATACAATGAAAACTACAGAAACCTAAAGAGAGAAATATAAAAAGATCTTAGAAGATGGAAAAATATACCCTGTTCATGGATAGGTAGAACTAACATCATCAAAATGGCGATATTACCAAAAGTTCTCTATAGGTTTAATGCAATGCCAATCAAAATCCCAACGGCATTTCTTGTAGAAATAGAGAAAGCAATCATGAAATTCATATGGAAAAATAAAAGACCCAGAATAGCAAAAACAATGCTAAGCAGGAAGTGTGAATCAGGCGGGATAGCTATACCAGACTTCAAACTATACTATAGAGCAATAGTAACAAAAACAGCAGGGTACTGGTACCAAAACAGGTGGGTGGACCAATGGTACAGAATAGAGGACACAGAAACCAATCCACAAAACTACAACTATCTTATATTCGATAAAGGGGCTAAAAGCATGCAATTGAAGAAGGATAGCATCTTCAACAAATGGTGTTGGGAAAACTGGAAATCCATATGCAACAAAATGAAACTGAATCCCTTTCTCTTGCCATGCACAAAAGTTAACTCAAAGTGGATCAAGGAACTTGATATCAAATCAGAGACATGGCGTCTGATAGAAGAAAAAGTTGGCTATGATCTACATACTGTGGGGTTGGGCTCCAAATTCCTCAATAGGACACCCATAGCACAAGTGTTAATAACTAGAATCAACAAATGGGACTTACTCAAACTAAAAAGTTTTTTCTCAGCACAAAAAAGAATAAGAGAGGTAAATAGGGATCCTACGTCCTGGGAACAAATCTTTACTCCTCACACTTCACACAGAGCCCTAATATCCAGAATATACAAAGAACTCAAAAAATTAGACAATAAGATAACAAATAACCCAATCAACAAATGGGCCAAGGGCCTGAATAGAAATTTCTCAGAGGAGGACATACAATCAATCAACAAGTATATAAAAAAATGCTCACCATCTCTAGCAGTCAGAGAAATGCAAATCAAAACCACCCTAAGATACCATCTCACTCCAGTAAGATTAGCAGCCATTAGGAAGTCAAACAACAACAAGTGCTGGCGAGGATGTTGGGAAAAGGGTACTCTTGTACATTGCTGGTGGGACTGCAAATTGGTGCGGCCAATTTGGAAAGCAGTATGGAGATTTCTTGGAAAGCTGGAAATAAAACCACCATTTGATCCAGCTATTCCCCTACTCGGTCTATTCCCTAAAGACCTAAAAAGAGCACACTATAGGGACACTGCTACATCCATGTTCATAGCAGCACAATTCACAATAGCAAGACTGTGGAAGCAAAACCTAGATGCCATTCAATAGACGAATGGATAAAAAATATGTGGCATTTTTACACAATGGAGTATTACTCTGCATTAAGAAATGACAAAATCATAGAATTTGGAGAGAAATGGATGGCATTAGAGCAGATTATGCTAAGTGAAGCTAGCCAATCCCTCAAAAACAAATGCCAAATGTCTTCTTTGATATAAGGAGAGTAACTAAGAACAGAGTAGGGACGAAGAGCATGAGAAGAAGATTAACATTAAACAGGGATGAGAGGTGGGTGGGAAAGGGAGAGAGAAGGGAAATTTCCTGTAAATGGAAGGAGACCCTCAGGGGTATACAAAATTACATACAAGAGGAAGTGAGGGGAAAGGAGGAAAAATATGAGGGGGGAGAAATGAATTACAGTAGAGGGGGTAGAGAGAGAAGAGGGGAGGGGCTGGGGGAGTGGGGATAGTAGAGGATAGGAAAGGCAGCAGAATACAACAGACACCAGAATGGCAATATGTAAATCAATGGTTGTGCAACTGATGTGATTCTGCAATCTGTATATGGGGTAAAAACGGGAGTTCATATCCCACTTGAATCAAGTGTGAAATATAATATATCAAGAACTATGTAATGTTTTGAACAACCTACAATAAAAATTAATTTAAAAAAGTGGATCCAAAGATCTTTAATTCACGTGATTAAAATTGTTCAATTTAAATTGGATAAACAGATAAAAATAAATGTTTTTAAATTTAAGCTTACAAGTTTTTATAGGTGTTCAAAAATCTAATAAAATATTAATATCTACAAAATGTCTAAAATGCCTTGATTCTAGGACTTTTCCTTCAACAAAAAAATGGTTTACACTCTTCAATACATTTGTCTAATATTTTAATAAATAAGTAAAGTAAATTTGATGTGGAATTTCTCATTCTTGAGTACATTTGTTAGATACCCGATTGATTTACTAAGGTCTGTATCAGATTGTAAAAATCAGTCATGTGATAAAGAGACAAAAATTTCTGAAAACATAAGTTTACCCATAACATTGTGTTTATTAAGTTTTATTTTTTCTAGAGCAAGCAACCATAAAAATTAAACAACTGATTAAATAAGAACTGTTATTTTAGAGCACTCTACTGCCATTTCTTTAAAAGCTAAACTTGGTTAATCTAGAAATATCAATGTAATTTTGATGCTATTAATGTGCTCATATCTTCCAGGTATACAAGTCTGTAAGTTAGAAACATTTAAAGAGCATTATATCAAGCTGGTATTCTGAAGTTGTATGGTAAAAAAAATGTACTGGGGATTTATTTACCTGTTATCAATAAGATATGTAAAGTTTTATGTTACTTTTTTCATTGGGGAACAATTTAAATGTATTTTTAAGTTAATCAGAGCCTAATATATGTAAAGGTTAAAATCTTTCAGCTTTTCTTTAATCCATGTTTTAAATGTGATGTCATATGATGTTAGATAATGTTCATGTGACCTCAAACAATTTATGTAAACTTTGTAAAATGATATTTAAAAAACAATGATCAGCTTTAGAACTAAAACACTTAATATTTATAAAGAGGCCTGCCTTACCTGAGATAAGGCTCTGTGTCCCATCTTACTACATGTGAGAATGACTACAAAAGGAGTAGGTCAGATTTTATTTCATTTAAAGTTATGTTCAAAAGTTCTTTTGTTTTTCTGTGAAGATTACTAGGATCTCAAACAGGGCATATAATGTATAACTCAGCCAAAAAATTCAGGGTAGCTATTACAGAAACTTAGTATTTTTACTCTTGTTAAAAAATTTTATTTTTAATTTGCTTATAAGTGATCTAAAGATTCCCTGTTAGTCTTTTACAGAAGTGTTGCTTTAATAACACAACATGGGTTAATTTAAGATAATAAGTCATCACCTACAAGACAGACAGAATAATACATATCCCAATTAATGAAAAGATAAATAATAATTAAGTTATAGATATTAAAGCCCAGTACTCTCAATATAAGGCTGTTAAAATTTATTTGCTGGATGTTTAAGATTAGGATTTAAAATTAAAGTTAAATGAATCGGCCAAGAAAACAAATATTAATATTTTAAGGTATACACTTTATGTTAGCCTCCCAAAATAAGTAAGACTGGAGGTTACAAAGAAGGATTCTCAGACAGGAATGCCTGATAACTATAAAAAGAGACTATTAAGAGGAGCTGCCAGAGGCAGAAAATTTAGTTTAGGGCCTACAGATATTCCTAACCTACAGAGGTAGGCTTGGTGTTTGCTAGTACGATTATCCAGCCCTGAGTAACAGAATTAAAGGTTTCTCTATTAGACACAGAGGTCATACTAGAAAAAGGATTTTGCAAGATCAGATGACATTAAATTAATAAACTGTATCTTATGGGGAGGGACAACTGTAAAACAAAAAATTAAATATTAA
Organism: Callospermophilus lateralis; assembly: GCF_048772815.1. Taxonomy (NCBI): domain Eukaryota; kingdom Metazoa; phylum Chordata; class Mammalia; order Rodentia; family Sciuridae; genus Callospermophilus; species Callospermophilus lateralis. The sequence goes on along the minus strand of NW_027514462.1, from coordinate 3,063,066 downwards.
GTTGACAGTCCTGATAACTGAGGATATTAAAGAATGGTGAGGGAACTTCTATACGGTGACATGTTCCAGCTGCTGCAACATTTATTCATTACTCATGGTTTTTGTTACTCTCATAGAAGAACCCATTCCCAGATGACTTTACAACCTGTTCTTCCCCAACCAGACTTCAAACCAAGCTGAAATCTAAAAGGCAACTCATGTCCCTCAACTAAATTCTAAAAGGCAACTCATGTCCCTCATGCCATGACCCTTACGTCACCCTCTCTCAGCGCAGAAGAATCCAAAATGCGTGAGGCCTCCCTTCTTACAACAATGGAGCCAAAAAAAAATAGACTATCAATATACGTAATTAATTAAGTCAGGTAAAATCAGGGAGACCCGTTTTGGGTGAGTTCTAGAAATTTGGAGACTGTTACCTGAGGGATTTAAATTTCCTCAGTGCACTTCCCTTAATCTATCAAAGATTTGAAAGGAACACATAAGAAAAGGGGGGAATGATAGGCCCAACCTGATCTTTTATTAAAATTGGGAGCCATCTTGCCACAAAGCCATGATAAGATAATTTTGGCTTTACTATAAATTACTGCAAATTCTGAACCTGCTTGGAATGCCTGCCCATGCCTTGAACTCACCCATGTCTGGCTCTCTGACCAGATAGCAGCACTCTGTGAAACATTAGCGACACATCATAAATATTGGCCTTCCCTGGACAGACAATGACCATCTCTGAGGGTCTAATGGTCCTCACAAATTCTGATGTTGGGGCCAGCAAAAAAAAAAAAAAAAAAAAAAAAAAAAAAAAAAAATATATATATATATATATATATATATATATATATATATATATATATAAACTACCATTAGTGTGATGCTTGTCCGAGTTCTGTTATCTCTAACCCCCCTTTTGTGTAACTTTCTGGGCATTAAAGCTGGGCTGTAGGTAAGTTGGGGTTGCTGTCTTGTTCCGGCCGTTTTGGGAGGGAGAGTTAGCCTGGCTGGTGAAAATAATAAGCTTAGTTTAATTTGATTTTAATTGGAGTCAGTGGTCTTTTCTTGCATCCTTGTCTAACAGGTAAACACTCCACAAACATGGAGCTCTGCTGGCCTAACGACTTTTTGAGAAACTGCCTCTGAGGTTGGGCACTTGAAATATATGTTGTTTTCAGGAGCTTTAGCTTCCTTTGTTGTGAGACCATCAAAGCTGGCTCTGCATCTATGTGACCTGAAGAAATTGGTTTCTTATTTTCCAATGAAAATGAGGCAAAGTGCTGAATTCTCTCTTTGTAGGTAAACTGTGGCCACTGAAGGCTAAGTGTCTCCCTGTGTGGACTGTGTACCCATTTAGTCATCCTCCACTATTCATGGTGTTTCTTGCTGCTGCACTGGGAGTTTGGTATTTGCTCTACGAAATACAAGAAGTTCAACTGGGACACAGTGCTGAAGGTAGTTCTGTCACGTGTGGTTGGTCAGAGTCTGCAAGAGAATGCACCAACCAGGATTCTATCCCACATAGCTTGCCCACTTGAAGATAGCAACCTGATTCGTAACATTGCCCTGAAACCTCTCCATATAACAAGATGCCTTTACATATAAGGGTCTGCTGGCTGCACCATGTCAGTCACAAGCCATTTGGAAGTCAATGGTAGATCCAAATGGCCCCAACACAAATGTTTTATCCCACACCTGCACACCACAGTTCTGGGCCCAATACTCAGCAGGCTCCAACATACTGGCATTTCAGTACTACACCATTTTCATGAAACCCAGTCAATCAAACCACTGTCTGGAACACTCCTGATCAGCAACAGGACATCCAAATGTTCTCCTCTGACACCTGGTTATGGGTATTTCAAAAATTTCTTGGTATTTATCTAGCATTTTTCACGGATGAAGTTGGAGGCACTGTACGTTTCAATTCTTTCAAGAACCATTAAATGGTATGGAAGCTCATTTCAATGAAAGCTCTGGAGAATTCTCACAGTCAAGGCTTCCCAAAGAGTGGCCAAAAGATCACATGAACCCAGGCCCATTGAGGTCTAGAGTGTGAGGTCCATGTTTGTTTTGAATCTCATCTATGGCTGCCAAGTCTTTCATAATAAAATCATGTGATATCCTGGCTGAGATTCCCGATGCTCTGTGGAAAGCCACCCTGGGACTTGATCTCAGTTTCCAAGGGCGACTCTAATGCGTGGCCTCCTAAAATCCCAAGAGAACTCATGGCAATATTTCTCTGAGGTCAGTTTCAGAACTCAGTCTGTAAGGGGAATCACACCAGACTTCAAGACGAGGTGGACCCAGTCATCTATTTCAACCACCACACAAATGACCACAATTAAAACCAAAACACTCCCACATGGCCCTCATCTTCTTCCATATAGACACTCATCATAACCTCTGGCTGGGGTTTTCCATGAGGGGCAAAGCTCACGACAGTGTCCAAAATAAGCTCCCTTACCCCTCATTTGCCTAAAATCAGGGTGGCCTGGACACGCTTCCTGTGAACCAGTAGTGATCAAATATGCCTGCCATTTGTACTGCCCAGCTTCTCCAATATGAGGCCTACTGACTGTTTGGTATAGATTTTTTATGTGAATTGGAGTCATGAGAAAACCCAAGCAATTACGGGCTAGCCTCTGCAGGGTTTTGAAGAACTCATTTGACCCAATGGATCCCTCTTCTCACTTGATGTAGGTCAGAAACCTTACAGAGGAAGGCGAGGGACTTCAACCACAATGACTGCCCTTTTGGCCATTTTGGTTTTGGAAGCACAAAAGGAATGTTTCTTTAGATCCATCAGGTGCTGAGAATCTAAGCCACAGCCTCACACAGGGCCAAGAGGCTGATTCAGACACATCCCTTTTGGAAGAAATTAAGCAAAGAGCCACAGGTGATGCCCATTCATTTCCATTTGAAAACTGTTTTCTTCAGGCTTCACAAAGGGTTGGCCTGAGGCAAAGACCTTCCTGACATTCAGGGCAACAGAACATTATGTAAGAAAAGGCCCAAAGCAGGGTTTCTCCACTGAGATTTTACTGGTCACACTGTTATCTGAGTTTTCTGAGATGCTCGCCATTCCCTTCAGCTATCCAGTACATGGCCATGTCACAGAGCTTGGAGGTGGTACATATCTTGGACTCAAAACCATGAGCCTGTTGTGGAGAGTGGCCAGAATTCAGGAAGAGTACAGGAACTTAGGAATATTGTAGGTGTTGCCCATCCATAAGGCAAGCCACAGTCCTTTCATAAATTGGGCAGGATGAATGCTGTTAAACTTTCTCCTGGAGAGGACAAATCCATTGATGCATTATCTTTTCTAATGTCTACAACCAGAGATACAGTGGGATACACAGATATAGAAACACTTGCCTTGTCAAACAACTTACTAGAAACAGTCCACTCAATACCAAACAAATAGCCTTTCCTACCTATCACGCCTTTCCTACTGTATCAACATACACTAGTTATTCATCACCCCCTGCCCCGGTTATTTTGCTGCAGTGGGACTGCTGCAGATGGTGGCCCATACAGGGAGCCCTGGGACACTTGGGGGTAAGTGACGAATAAAAGCTGCCCATCCATAGATAGGATGGGAGAAAATCTGCTCATCCCTAGGCAGATAGGGGGAGAGGAAAAACGGTCATTTCAAAAAATGGAGAAGATTGATACAGTATGATTGTGTCTTGTTTTATCTCAGTGTATTGTATTGTCTTTGTGATGAAAATAAGGAAGGGGTGAGAAGTAAATTGATAATGGAAAGAGGCACCCCAGTGGAAACAAGTGCAATTAGGGCATGTGTTGATGGAAGCCCAGGAAGTCTAATCAGAATGAAAAAGAAAGTTAAGAAGAAGAAGGATTATCAGGAAAAAAGTTTCAGCAAAAGGCTGTTACTGAATACTTTTCGTTTCCGGAGTGTGTGTGAATAGGCGCCTCGGCTGCCACATGCTCAAGCCAGTCACTGTGCAGCAAGGGCTTTTCAAGCAGTGGCAGCCGGCAATTCCCCGCCCCCAGCCTGGGGAGCGGGGCCCCGTGGCAGTTTGAGTCCTGGACACTCCCCAGGGCCATCTGTGGCTGCCCAGGATGCTACAGCCAGCCATAGATGCTACTGGCTCCCTGATGTTTGGTCATTTTCAATGCCAATAACTAAGCTACAATGGTTCTCCCACACCCGGAAGATAATAAATAATAAGCACTATTAAGGCTTTTTTCAAATGTAAAAAACCTTGAGATAATGTACTAAATTTTTCAGAAGGTTGTTTTCTTAGCACCTGGTGGAATACTATAGGATTTTCTTTAGCCAGTGGTAGGAGTTCCTGCCTTCATCCCAGTGCCGGTGAGGACAAGGGTGGAAGAATTTCCAGTGTTGCTGAAAACCGGAGGAGACTTCGGCTGAGAAACGGAGGAGACTTTGGATCAAGCTAGCTGCCTTCAGAACTTTCCTGGGCTGTGATTAAAGCTAGCTGCCTGCAGAATTTACATGGACTGTGATTTAAGCTAGCTGCCTGCAGAACTTACCAGGACTGTGATTTAAGCTAGCTGCCTGCAGAACATACCTGGACTGTGGTTTACCTGAACTGTGAGTTAATCTATTGAGACACTGCTTTACCTGGACTGAGACAACAAACTGTAATCTATAACAAATTTTAACTCAGTGTCTTTGCTAACAGTGTCATTGCTGGTATTATTTCTCCAAGTGCTTCATCAATTGGCTTTTATTGTGACATTTTGTATCCTCCCTTTCTGTTTGTAGCAGGTTATTTATGGTGTTTCTGTAAAAACCACTGTGGTCTTTATTTAAATTAAATAAAAGGGGGAAATGTTAGAGTCTGTAAACATGTCAAAATAACACCTGGCATTTTGCCAGGGGAATGTTAGAGTGTGTAAACAAGTCTGGATGATGCCTGGCAAAATGCCAGAGGGAGTGGTTTGAGATGTAACAAAAGCGAGCCATTAAGTGTGGAGATTCCTGATTGGTTGACTGCAGTATCTAGTTTATGTTAATTAGATAACCTGGGTGGAATGTATAAATACCTCTATTGTCCTACAATAAATGGCTTCCACTCCTGCTATATCAACATACACATGTTATTCATAACCCCCACCCCCCGGTTATTTTGCTCCAACCGGACCGCGGCAGTATCTGCCAAGTCAGAAACCTCTCAAGTATGAACATGTGATACCAGGTAGGATTCTATATGTGCATATAAAAATACATGTGCTGAATAGGCTACACAAAAAGGGAGAGAGGAATTCACATATTTGTTAACTTTAAAAACACATGGAGAACTATTTTAATTAAAAATTGACTAGATTTATAACTCCTACCCTATATAATGCAAAAGGCAAGTCCAACTATACAACATGACTCCTCTGAACTGCTTGTATTTCTATTTTGTTTGGGTTATTAATCTCCATCATATTAGGATTAGTAGTCAGAGTCTAGTAGGGTATGGGTTAGTGTCCAAAATAAGCTCCCTTGCCCCTCATTTGCCTAAAGTCATGGTGGCCTGGACACCCTGCATGTGAACCAGGAGTGATAAAATAGGACTGCAGTTAATACAGCTCTGCTTCTCCAATTTGAGGCCTACTGAGTGTCAGGTAACAATTCTTTATGTGATTTGGAGTCATGAGAAAACACAACCACTTCTTCAGGGCATTGAAGAATTCATTTGAACCAAAGGATTCCTATTCTCACTTGATGTAGGTCAGAAACCTAACAAAGGAACGCAAGAGACTTCATTCACCATAACAGATCTTTTTGCCATTTTGGTTATGGATGCACACATGGGATCTTTCTTTAGATCCATGAGGTGCTGAGAATCTAAGCCACAACTGCACACAGGGCCAAGAGGCTGATTCAGACACATCCCTTTACAAAGAAATTAAGCAAAGAGCCACAGGTGATGCCCTTTCATTTCCATTTGAAAACTGTTTTCTTCAGGCTTAACAAAGGGGTGGGCTGAGGGAAAGAACTTCCTGACATTCAGGGCAACAGAAATATAGGTAAGAGAATGGCCAAAACAGGATTTCTCCACTGAGACTTTCCTGGTCACACTGATATCTGAGTTTTCTGTGATTCTCCCATTCCATTCAGCTGTCCAGTACATGGCCATGGCACAGAGCTTGGAGGTGGTATATATCTTGGACACAAAACCATGAGCCTATTCTGGAGAGTGGCCAGAATTCAGGAAGAAAACAGGAACTTAGGAAGATAGTAGGTGTTCCCCATCCATAAGACACACCGCAGTCCATCCATCAGTTGAGCAGGATGAATGCTGGGAAGCTTTCTACTAGACAGGATGCATCCATTGGTGCATTCTGTTTTTTAATGTCCAAAACCACGTACACAGTGGGATACACCGAACTAGAATCACTCACCTTGTCAAACGATTTACTAGAAACAGTCCATTCCAAACCAAACAAACCACCTTTCCTACCTATTTTCAGAACATGAGACAAAACCACAAACTCACACCCACACCCACAAAGGCATCTCCTTCCCACAAGTAAGTCTCTGACTCTCCAGTGTGTCCTCTGTCTGTTGAGCCAAACTATGTTCCCCGAAATGGCCAGTCCTGTCTCAGTTCTGGTTGCCTTGGCCAACTCTGTGAAGTTGTCAGGATCCAGTGGTGAGCCACTACCTGCTTTCTCAGGAAAGACCCTCTTCATATCTGTCCTGGCATTTGGCCATTCTCTCAGCAGTAGGTACCAAGAAAGACTGACTCTGTCCTTGGTAAATCCAAACAACTGAGCCCAGTGGGAGTGGGACTGGGACTGGCTCTGGGTGTCTGGCATCTTGGATCCCAATTTCAGAGAGTTCCAATACCAAGGATGTGAGGTAGGACACTTCCTTCAAGAACTGAATGAGTTCACTCCCTTGGCAACCACTTTGTCCTAACAGTTGGTTCCAAGGGTCCCATGAGATAGAGGCTGCCCCTACTTCCTGTGACACTTTCGCAAGTTAGAATGGTATATCAACCATAGGCACCCGGGAACATCTCTCAACAAAGGCCTGGTTTGGTCCACCTTCTCTACATTTAGAATAGAGAGACTGATTCAGACACGACCCTTCATCCTGACCAGGTGGTTTGCCATGCAAGGTGACTTTTGCTCTCTCAACTCCTTCATAGCTGCCTACATCTTCTCCAGGTATCATTTCTGCATGGACCTTTGAGGTTCTCAGCAGGTTTAAGATGACCTACATTCCTGTATTGTAAAAACAACTCTGTCCCTGCTCTTCTGTAAACTTAGATTGAGGGAAGAGTGTATGGTTAGGGTTAATAAAAGGTTCGATTTGGGTTAAGAATCATTCTGCAGGATGAATAATTGTATTGGGAACCTGTAATATTTACAAGAATGTAAAAGTGAAATATTAGAATAAAAACAGAAATCTAGGTAAGATTTGAAGCCCAGAAGGGTATTGGGCCCTTGATTGGGATACTTAGCTTTGAATTATGTTCTGCAGAGATGTCTCAGATAAATCGATGTACAATGGCATAGGACCTTGTACCTTCGATGATGGAATGTCGAAGAGAACTTCTAGTCAAAAAGGGATACTCGGTATTATTTGAAAGATAGTCAGTAGGTTTAGAAAGCAGAGAGAGTGTAGGATTTAAACCAAAAGTTCTTTAGCAATAGGGTTTCGGGTAGAGAGTGAATGAAAATGTGAGCACATGTGAAGAGTCAGTCACAATGATAAACTGTGGAAAATATGTAGGAAAGCAGATATTAATAGAGACATTAGTAAATCAGGCAAATGATAAAGTGATTGATAGGATTAGACATTTTCAACAGGCTTGAGGTAAAATATATAATCTTAGGAAGAAACAAATATGTAGTGACCAATAGGATTCACATTTGAGAGCGTTAGGCAACCTGGACATGGATGTTTTTAGTAATGCATACTCACTTTCCATTAAGGCTTTGGTAAAATCATAAGTGTGAACTTTGCTTTTTGTGTCCAGAAAATTACTGTGATAAAATGTATATGTAGATCAGATGACATAAGTATTTATTCCACCGTTTCTGGGAGCAATATTTTGAAGATATATAAATTAGTACTGGCGTTACAAATGGGTGTACCCTGTGTCTAGGAATATAGAGATAATGCATGAATAGACAAAACTTTGATTAAACAATGTAACAAGTTCTAAATTTAAATAATGGATTGAATTGATATCTGAAAATATACAGGAAATCTTATATTGATATGCAATCATTCAATCCAACCAGGTATCCATCTTATTTTAATATTAGGCTTATGGATTATCATAAAGAGTGTGTGAATTTTGTTTCAAAGGTGATTATGGATTTCAGAAATAATGAGTTTGGAAAGAAGTCTCATGAAGAGACCAGACAAGAAACCTGGAGGAATACAAGAGTTTTGAATAAGGAAGTTATTGAAAGCGAAACAAATGCCTATGAATTTGTGAACTTGTTAATGAAATATATATCCTATGATGTGCATAAACTGAAGAAATAATAATGTACCAGTTTTGTTAAAAAATGAACGTCAAAATACACATCATGTCCCATAGGAATCTACAAGCATTGATGTTAAACTGGGACAGTTACTGCAGAAATATTTGGATTTGTATGCACCATTCACTGAAGTTTGTTTTTAGTACTAGGAAACAAATATGTATTTCAGGTGGATGAATATTTTTGAAAATAATCTTGTGAAAAGTTGATTATAAATCCACATACATGTACATGAATGAATTTAGGGAGTATATAATAAGACACATATGTTTCATATTTTCAAAAATCTGGAGAGTGTATATCTATCTATCTATCTATCTATCTATACACACACACACACACACTCAAACAGACATTAAAATGTAGCAATATATATATATATATATATATATATATATATATATATATATATATATATATATATATATATATATCATGAAATATATATAATCCACAGAGCCAAAAATATTAATTTTACTAAACGTGGATTTATGTATAATGTTGTTCAACTAGGAAGTCACCCATAGTTTGAATTTTCACTTCCAACAGCATTCAGAGGAGTGATCTCTTCTGACAATTTGTATCTGCTAAGTCAGCAACCTCTCAAGAATGTACATGTGATACCAGGTAGGATTCTAAATGTGCATATAAAAATACATGTTCTGAATAGGCTACAGAGAAAGGGAGAGAGGAATTCACTTGGTTGTGAACTTTAAAAACACATGGAGAACTGTTTCAATTAAAAATTGACTAAATTTATAACTCCTACCCTATATAATGCAAAAGGCAAGTACAACTATACAACATGAATCCTCAAAACTTCTTGTATTTCTATTCTGTTGGGGTTATTATTCTCCATCATGTTAGGATTACTAGTCAGAGTCTAGTAGGGTATGGGTTAGTGTCCAAAATAAGCTCCCTTGCCGCTCATTTGCCTAAAGTCATGGTGGCCTGGACACCCTGCATGTGAACCAGGAGTGATAAAATAAGACCGCAGTTAATACTGATCTGCTTCTCCAATTTGAGGCCTACTGACTGTCAGGTATAGATTCTTTATGTGAATTGGAGTCATAAGAAAACCCAAGCACTTCTTCAGGGCTTTCAAAAATTTATTTGAACCAAAGGATCCCTATTCTCACTTGATGTAGTTCAGGAACCTAACAAAGAAAGGCAAGAGACTTCATCCATCATAACTGATCTTTTTGAAATTTTGGTTTTGGATGCACACATCGGATCTTTCTTTAGATCCATCAGGGGCTGAGAATCTAAGCCACAACCGCACACAGGGCCAAAGGGTGATTCAGACACATCCCTTTGCAAAGAAATTAAGCAAAGAGCCACAGGTGATGCCCATTCATTTTCATTTGAAAACTCTTTTTTTCAGGCTTCACATGAGGGTGGCCTGAAGCAAAGAACTTCCTGACATTCAGGGAAACAGATACATAGTAAGAGAATGGCCCATAGCAGGGTTTCTCCACTGAGACTTTCCTGGTCACACTGATATCTGAGTTTTCTGAGATTCTCCCATTCCCTTCAGCTGTCCAGTACATGGCCATTTAACAGAGCTTGAGGTGGTACATATCTTAAACACAAAACTATGTGCCTATTCGGGAGAGTGGCCAGAATTCAGGAAGAAAACAGGAACTTAGGCAGATAGTAGGTGTTGCCCATCCATGAGGCAAGCCGCAGTCCATTCATCAATTGGGCAGGATGAATGCTGCGAAGTTTTCTACTAGACAGAACACATCAACTGATGCATTCTCTTTTCTAATGTCGACAACCACGGACACAGTGGGATACACAGACATAGAAAGACTCGCCTTGTCAAACGACTTACTAGAAACTGTTCACTACAATCCAATCAAACCGCCTTTCTTTCGTATTCTCAGAACATGAGACAAAACCACAAACCCACACCCAGACCCGCAAAGGCACCTCCTTCCCCCAAGTAGGTCTGTCACATCCGGAGTGTCCTCTGACTGGTGGGCCATACTATGTTCTCCGAAAATGGCCTGTCCTGTCTCAGATCTGCTCTACTTTGCCAACTCTGTGAAGTAGTCAGGAGCCAGCGGTGATCCACTACCTGCTTTATCAGGATAGGACCCTCTTCAGAGGTTTCCTGGCATTTGGCCATCCTCAAATCAGTAGGTACCAAGAAATATTGACTCTGTCCTTCGTAAATCCAAACAAGTTAGACCACTGGGACTTGGACGGGTTATGGCTCTGGGTGCCTGGCTTCCTGGATCCCAAGTTCAGAGACTTCCATCACCAAGGAAGTGAGGTGAAGTCACTTCCTTGAGGAACTGAATGAGGTCACTGCCTTGGAAACCACGTTGTCCTAACATTTGCCTCCAAGGTTCCCATGAGATGGAGGATGCCCCTACATCCTGTGACACTTTCACAAGTTCGAATCGTATATCAAACATAGGGACCAGGGAACAGCTCTCCACACAGGCATGGTTTGGTCTATCTTCTCTGTATTAAGAAGAATGAGGCTGATTCAGACACATTCCTTAATTCTACCAGGTTGTTTGCCATTGAGATGACTTTTGCTCTCTCAGGTCCTTCATCGCTGCCTACATCTTCTCCAGGGATCATTTCTGCATGTACCTTTGAGGTTCTCAGCAGGTGGAAGATCCCATGCATTCCTGTATTGTAAGACCAACACTGTCACTGCTCTTCTGTAAAGTTAGATTGAGGGAACAGTGTATGGTTACGGTTAATAACATTTTCATTTTCGGTTAGGAACCATTCTGCTGGATGAATAATGTTATTGGAACCTGTGATATTTATTAGAATACAGACGTGAAATATATGTACATAAACAGAAATCTAAGTAAGATTTGAAGCCCAGAAATCATTGGGCCCTTGATTGGGATACCTATCGTTGAATTACATTCTGTAAAAATGTCTCAGAGAAATCGATATACAATGGCATAAGACCTTGTAACTGGATGATTGAATGTAGAAGAGAACCTCCAGTCAAAAAGTGATAGTCGGTAGGATTAGGAAGATAGTAGGTAGGTTTTAAGAAGAAGAGTGAATATAGGATTTGGACCAAAAGTTCTTTAGCAATAGGATTTCGATTAGAGTGTGAATGTAAGTTTCAGAACATGTGAAGATTTAGTCACAATGATGAACTGTGGAAAAGCAGATACCAATAGAGACATTACAAAAACAGGCAAAGTATAAAGTGAGTGAGAGGATTAGACATTTTCAACAGGGTTGAGTTTGAATATATAATCTTTGGAAGAAACTAATTTGTAGTTACCAATAGGATTTTCATTTGAGAGCATTAGGCAACCTGGACATGGATGTTTTTAGTAATCCATGTTCACTTTTCATTTAGCTTTGATACAATCATAAGTGTGACCTTTGCTTTTTGTGTCCAGAATATTTCAGTGATAAAATGCATATGTAGATCAGGTGACATGGGTATTTCTTCCAACATTTCTGGGAGCAATATTTTGAAGACGTATAAATTAGTGTTGGGGGTACAAAGAGGTGTACCCTGTGTCTATGAATATAGAGATAATGCATGAAAATACCACATTGTGAATAAATAATATAACTGGTTCCACTTTAAATAATGGATTGAATTGATATCTGAAACTAAGTAAGAAATCTTATATTGATATACAATCATTCATTCCAACCAGTTGTACATCTAATGGTAATATTAGGGTTATGGTTTATTATGAGGGGTGTGTGAGTTTTGCTTCAAATGTGATAATGGAAATCGAAAATAATGTGTTTGGAAAGAAGTTTCAAGAAAAGACCAGTCAGAAACGGAGGAATACATGTTTTCTGAAGGAGGAAGTGATTGAAAGTGAAATAAATGCCTATAAATTTGTGAACGTGTGGATGAAATATATATCCTATAATGTGCATAAACTCAAGAAATAGAAATGTACCAGTGTTGAATAAAAATAAACTTCAAAGTACATATCATGTCCCATAGGAATCTACTTGCATTGATGTTAAACTGGGTCAGTTACTGTAGAAATATTAGGATTTTTTTTTTTTTTGGTGTTATACTACAATTTATTTTAGCACTAGAATGCCACAGAATGTAGAGGAAAGAGCAATGGATTTTTAGTTATAGCACTAATAATCCAACATTTAATGACTTTTTTGGGGAGTCTAGAAATTACATAAGGCTATGTAACATATATTTTATTATTTAACATTCATAAATGCTTGGGATTTTAGTAATATTTCTAGTTTTTTATTTTTTTATTTTTTAAGTTGTTGATGGATCTTCATTTTCTTTATTTGTATGTGGTGCTGAGAATAGAACCCAGTTCCTCACACATACTAGGCAAACATGTTAACACTGAATCACAAACCCAGCCGCTCCACTTTTGTCTTAACATCGAACACGCCTCTCCCTCTTCTTTACTCACTTTCTTCCTCATTTTTCCCCTTCTCTCTCTTCCTTTTTCGTTTTTCCTCCATATCTATTTTTCTCTCATGGCATTACAAACAGTTGTATGCTATGAAATTTAAATTTGAGACTGTTTTTTATAGTCACTATTTTTTTTAAAAAATTTAATAATTATAATCACCTGATAGATATATTACAATACATTTATTATACATATGTGTCTATATTCATGCATATGCATTACATATATTATGTATATATATATATATATATATATATATATATATATATATATATATATATATATACATATATATTTAAAAGTACTTTGATTAGCCTGTTAGAAATAATATACACCAAGACTTTCTTAATTCTGAAGTCTTCCAGAATTAACATCTTACAATGAAAATCAAATAAACATATTTAAGAAAAAAGGTATCATTCTTTATTATCAATATTGATAATTTAATGTTTTTTATCACGTTACGCTGTAATATGGCATATTATATCTTATGAATTAGAGAAATTTTTTTGAACAACCTATTATTTAAGGACCATATGCACTGACATTTTAAATGGCTTTCTTATGATTTCAATTTCTATCAATTATGTATTAATTGCCAAATACTTATTTTAGTACTTTTCATATTCATAATTGATATAAAGTGAATTGTTTAATTTTTCTGGTAATTAGTTACTTATTACAGTAGGGACATTATTAATAGCTCTAAATTTTTATAAGTAAATGGTACAAAGATATTTTCATGCAAAATTAAGAATAATTGCATGCTCTAAATGTTTGATTGTTGATACATATAATACAGAGCTTTTGATGAGTCTCTTCCCAGTAAAACATAAAATGCAAAGATATCGTTGGGTATGTATGTCCAAATAAAGATAATGAAAAATACACATTGTCAGCTAGAAACTATTAAATAAAAGATGAAAAGAACAATCCAACACATTGTACCAACTTATCAGATGAGGCAGTATTCTGAAAGAATAGCCTAAGACTACACCTGGTCCATGACAAAATATTTACCAAAAATTGAAATATGAAAAATATAGGAAATGCTATGAATTTTTCATGAAGGTAGGTGGATTATCCTTTAATCTCAATTAAGTGTATTTTCAAAAGCCAGTTTTCTGGTAAAATAAATTTGTGATAGATACAACTACACAAAACAAAGTTTCTGCTTAGCAAAATGAATGCATCTCAACACTTTTTTAGCTGATTTCTTGCCACTCAATTTTAAACCTTTATTTATTTATTTATTTTTATTGATTGTTCAAAACATTACAAAACTCATGATATATTATCTTTCATACATTTGACTCAATTGGGTTATGAACTCCCATTTTTCCCCAAATACGAATTGTAGAAGCACATTGGTTACACATTCACATTTGTACATAATGGCATAATAGTGATGTTGTATTCTGCTACCTTTTCTATCCCCTACTATCCCCCCTCCCCTCCCCTCCCATCTTTCCTCTCTACCTCATCTGCTGTTGTTCAATTCTCTCCATTGTTTTCCCCCCATTTCCCCTCACAAGCTCTTATATGTAATTTTGTGTAACATTGAGGGTCTCCTACCATTTCCATATGCTTTCCCTTCTCTCCCCCTTTCTATCCCCCCACTCGTCTTTGTTTAATGTTAATCTTTTTCTCATGCTCTTCCTCCCTGTTCTGTTCTTAGGTGCTCTCTTTATATCAAAGAAGACATTTGGCATTTTTTTAAGGATTGGTTAGCTTAGCTTAGCATAATCTGCTCTAATGCCATCCATTTCCTTGCAAAGTCTATGATTTTGCCATTTTTTAGTGCTGAGTAATACTCCATTGTGTATAGATGCCACAGTTTTTTAACCATTCATCTATTGAAGGACATCTAGGTTGGTTCCACAGTCTAGCTATTGTGAATTGTGGCGCTATGATCATTGATGTGGCAGTATCCCTATAGTACGCTCTGTTAAGACCCTCTAGTCCGAGAAGGGTGATAGCTGGGTCAAATGGTGCATTCATTCCCAGCTTTCCAAGAAATCTCCATACTGCTTTACAAATTGGCCTTATCAATTTTCAGTACCACCAGTAGTGTACAAGTGTACCCTTTTCTCCACATCCTCGCCAACACTTATTGTTGTTTGACTTCATAATGGCTGCTAATCTTACTGGAGTGAGATGGTATCTTAGGGTGGTTTTTATTTGCATTTCTCTGACTGATACAGATGGTGAGCATTTTTTTATGTACTTGTTGATTGATTGTATGTCCTCCTCTCTGAAGTGTCTGTTCAGGTCCTTGGCCCATTTGTTGATTGGGTTATTTGTTATCTTATTGTTTAATTTTTTGAGTTCTTTGTATATTCTGGATATTAGAGCTCTATCTGAAGTGTGAGGGGTAAAAAATTGTTCCCAGGATGTAGACTCTCTATTTACCTCTCTTATTGTTTCTCTTGCAGAGAAAAAACTTTTTAGTTTAAGTAAGTCCCATTTGTTTATTGTTGTTATTAACTCTTGGGCTATGGGTGTCCTATTAATGAATTTGGAGCCCGACCCCACAGTATGTAGATCATAGCCATCTTTTTCTTCTATCACATGCAGTGTCTCTGATTTCATCACTAGCTCCTTGATCCATTTTGAGTTAACTTTTGTGCATGGCGAGAGAAAGGGATTCAGTTTCATTTTGGTGCATATGGATTTCCAATTTTCCCAGCACCATTTGTTGAAGATGCTATCCATCTCCCAATATGCTTTTAGCCTCTTTATCATATATAAGAATGTTGTAATTTTGTGGATTGATTTCTGTGTCCTCTATTCTCTACCACTGATCCACCTGCCTGTTTTGGTACCAGTACCACGCTGCTTTTATAACTATTGCTTTGTAGTACAGTTTGAACTCTGGTATCGCTATACCTCCAGATTCAAATTCCTGCTTAGAATTGCTTTTGCTATTCTGGGTCTTTTGTTTTTCCATATGAATTTCATGATTGCTTTATCATTTCTACAAGAAATGCCGTTGGGATTTTGATTGGCATCCATTTTAACCTGTAGAGAACTTTGGGTAATATCACCATTTTGATGATGTTAGTTCTGCCTATCCATGAACAGGGTACATTTTTCCATCTTCTAAGATCTTCTTCTATCTCTCTCTTTAGGATTCTGTAGTTTTCATTATATAAATCTTTCACCTCTTTTGTTAGGTTGATTTCCAAGTATCTTATTTTCTTTGAGGATATTGTGAATGGAGTGGTTTTCCTCCTTTCCATATCAGAAGTTTTGCTCCTGATATACATAAATGCCTTTGATTTATGCGTGTTGATTTTATATCCTGCCACTTTGCTTAATTCATTTATTATCTCTAGCAGTTTCTTTGTAGACCCTTTTGGGTCTGTTATATATATTATCATGTCATCCACAAATAGTGATAATTTAAGTTCTTGTTTTCCTATTTTTATGCCTTTAATTTCTATTGTCTAATTGCTCTGGCTAGAATTTCAAAAACTAAATTGAATAGAAGTGGTGATAGAGGGCATCCCTGTCTTGTTCCAGATTTTAGAGGCAATCCCTTCAGTTTTTCTCCATTTAGGATGATGCTAGCCTGAGGTTTAGCATATATAGCTTTTACAATGTTGAGGTAAGTTCCTGTTATCCCTAGTTTTTCTAGTGTTTTGAACATAAAGGGATGCTGTACTTTGTCAAATGTTTTTTTCTGCATCTATCGAGATGATCATATGGTTCTTGTCTTTAAGTCTATTGATGTGGTGAATAGTATTTATTGATTTCCGTATATTGAACCAGCCTTGCATCCCAGGGGTGAATCCTACTTGATCATGGTGCACAATTTTTTTTGAAATGCTTTTGTATTCGATTCATCAGGATTTTATTGAGAATTTTTGTATCCAAGTTCATTAGAGATATTGGTCTGTAGTTTTGTTTCTTTGAAGTGTCTTAGTCTGATTTCAAGATCAGGGTGATTTTGGCCTCATAGAATGAATTTGAAAGAGCTCCTTCTTTTTCTATTTCTTGAAAGAGCTTGAAAAGAATCAGTATTAATTCTTCTTTGAAGGTTTTGTAGAACTCCGCTGTTTACTCATCCGGTCCAGGGCTTTTTTTTGTTGGTTATCTTTTGATGGCTTCTTCTATTTCTTCCTTTGTCATTGGTCTGTTTAAATTGTGTGTGTCTTCCTGACTCAATCTGGGCAGATCGTATGACTTAAGAAATTTATTGATATCTTCACTATCTTCTATTTTATTGGAATATAGGGTTTCAAAATACTTTCTAATTATCTTCTATATTTCTGTAGTGTCTGTTGTGGTATTGCATTTTTCACCCCCTATGTTAATAATTTGAGTTCTCTCTCTTCTTCTCTTCGTTATCATGGCTAAGGGCCTGTCAATCTTATTTATTTTTTCAAAGAACCAACTTTTAGTTTATCAATTTTTTCAATGATTTTTTGTTTCAATTTCGTTGATTTCTGCTCTTATTTTAATGTCGTCTACTACATTTGCTGTTGTTTTGCTCTTCCTTTTCTAGGTTTTTGAGGTGTAGTGTGAGTTCATTTATTTGTTGTTGTTTTTTTCTTTTTTTGAGGAAAGAACTCCAAGAAATGAATTTTCCTCTTAAAACTGCTTTCATTGTGTCCCATAGATTACAGTAGGTTGTGTCTGTATGGTCATTTGTCTCTAAGAATTTTTTTGTCTCCTCCTTAATGTCTTCTGTAACCCATTGATCATTCAGTAAAATATTGTTCATTTTCCATGTGATGTAGGATTTTTCCTTCCTTCTTTTATCATTGATTTCCAGTTTCATTTCATTATGATCTGATATGGTGCATGGTATTATCTCCACGCCTTTATATTTACTAAGAGTTGCCCTATGACCTAATATATGGTCTATCTTTGAGTAGGATCCATCTGCTGCTGATAAGAAGGTGTATCCACTTGATGATGGTTGATATATTCTATATATGTCGGTTAAGTCTAGGTTATTGATTGTGCTGTTGAGTTCTATAGTTTCTTTATTCAGTTTTTGTCTAGAGGATGTGTCTAATGGTGAGAGCGGTCTGTTGACGTCACCTATAATTATTATGTTGTAGTCTATTTGACTCTTGAACTTGAGAAGAGTTTGTTTTATGAGTGTGGCAGCTCATTTGTTTGCTGCATACAAATTGGTAATTGTTATGTTATGTTGGTGGATGGTTCCTTTTAACGTTATATAGTGTCCTTCTTTATCCCTTTTGATTAACGTAGGTTTGAAGTTGATTGTATTTGATATGAGTTTGGCCACTCCTGCTTGCTTCCGTGTGCCCTGTGAGTGGTATGATTTTTCCCAACCTTTTACTTTCAGCCTGTGTATGTCTTTACCTATCATATGAGTCTCCTGAAAGCAGCATATTGTTGGATTTGTTTTTTTGATCCAGGTTACTACCCTATGTCTCTTGAATGGTGAGTTTAGGCCATTAACATTTAAGGTTAGAATTGAAATATGATTTGTACATCCATTCATGTTAATTTATTTATTTATTTTAGTTTGGCTAGTTTTTACTTTTTGGTTATTTTCCTCCCCCTTTACTGAGATACCTCCCACTGTTAGTTTGGGGCACTATTTTTCAATTCTTCTTCTTGTAGTATTTTGCCCAAAATCCTTTGCAGTGCTGGTGTTATGGGTGTGAATTCTTTTAGTTTTTATTCATTGTGAAAGATTTTAATTTTATTGTCAAATCTGAAGCTTAATTTTGCTGGATACAGTATTCTTTGTTGGAATTCATTATTTTTCAGTGTTTGAAATACATTGTTCCAGGATCTTCTCACTTTCAAAGTTTGTGATGAAAAATCAGTCGTTAATCTAATTGGTTTACCCCTGAATGTAATCCGCCTCCTTTCTCTCGTAGCTTTTAATATTCTCTCCTTGTTCTGTATTTTGGCTATCTTCATAATTATATGTCTTGGAGTTGGTCTATTATGGTTTTGAATGTTTGGGGTCCTGTAGGCTTCAAGGATTTGGCAATCCATTCCATCTTTCATCTCTGGGAAGTTTTCTAGAATTATTTCATTTAATATGTTGTCCATTCTTTCGGTTTGAATCTCTATGGCTTCTTCTATTCCGATGACTGTGAAATTTGTTTTTTTTATGACATCCCATATCTTTTGAATAGACTGCTCTTGGGACTTAAGCATCTTTTCTGTGTTGACTATATTCTTTTCAAGTTGATAAACGTTGTCGTCATTATCTGATGTTCTGACTTCTATTTGATCTAGTCTATTTGTAATATTCTCGTTTGAGTTTTAATTAATAGTTTCCTGCATTTCTAGGATTACTGTTTGATTTTTTTTAAGATCTCTATCTCCTGGTAAAGCTTGTTCTTTGCCATTTGAATTTGTTTAATTCATTTTCAAAATATACTTTTATTGCTAGGACTTGCTGATTCATGTATTCTCTAATATCCCTTTCCATCTGAGTTAGGTAAGCCTTGAGTTTTTTTCCCTATCCCTGTTTCTGATGATTCTAGGTCCTCCTGTAGAATTAAGTTGTCCTGCATTGTTAGTACACATTTTTTTCCTTTGTTTTTTCATGATGTTCACGTTGTTTTCCATCTCTATTTGATTGCTGTTTTTCTGCTCTATTCTATAGATTTGTTTTGGTTTAATATATCTGTTGTCTCTCCTTTGTGTTGGTAGACTATGCCTGCTAAAGTGAATTCTGCTTGGAAGGAATTGCGATGGCCGAGCTCCAGTGATGTCACCTGTCTGCTATGGCGGGCCCCAGGCTCCTTGCCAGGGTGTTCAAATGGGAGTGGGCTGGGACTGATCTGTCTCTGTTTGTTTTCAACTCCCGGTCGCCGGCGGGCGGGCGGTCTCCAGCTGTCCAGTCACACAGTCAGCGGGTGGGCTGTCACTGGTGGGCGGGAGATCTCTAGCCACCCAGTTGCACGTGCAGCCAGCGGGCGATTGGTCGCTGGTAGGCAGGCGGGCACCAGCCACCCAGTCGCACCAGCAGCGGGCTGTTTGTGACCAGTGGGCGCGCGTTCTCCAGCCGCCCAGTCACGCGGGCCTGGCCTCTAGTCCCCTGTTATCTCCTGCTAGTCCTGGTTTCTCGTGCTAGACCAGATTTCCCCTGAGTGATGCCTCTCGGCAGCTCATACTGTCCTCTGGGCCTGCCGTTTCTTGGGTGTGGATGGTGTCTATGGGGAACCCCGGCACTCTATTGTTTTGATTTTTTCCTCTTGCCCCTCTCCCAGCTCTGGCTAGACAGGTTTCGTTTTCGCCGCTGATGGGAGGGGAAGTTGAAGGTCAGGTGCCTGTAGTTTTCCCGACGTCTTTATGAAGGCTCTCTCTGATAATCTCTCCAATGGAAAGCCTAAGAGAGATTTTATGTGAATTCCCTGCTGTATGGGAGATGAGCTGAGTAACACAAACCTGTTTTATTGTTGCAATCTGTTGGAGAGTGGCGGTGGTTACTTCTGCTCTCCAAGATGGTGACCGTTGGTTTCCTTGGTGGAGTTTTTATTGTGGGGGGATAGAACTGTAGCACTTCCTTCCCCGTTTGAAATCCCAAACTCAGCCCGGGGCTCAGTTGGAGGTCAGCCAGCAGGATTCCACAGAATCTGCAGCAACGTTTCTCCCTGCTGGCTGGTCGCTTCTAGGTGGTGCCCTGCTGTCTCTAGCCACGGGGCAGGCCACACAGATTTGTCAGCCCGGATCTCCGGTCGCACATTTGGCTCGTGTTTGAGACTCAATTACCGGACCTCATTGGTGGAAATCATTCTTCTAGGTTTCGGTGCACACCCATTTTTCTGTAAGATCCTAACAAGATAATTTTTTGTCGTTCTAACTCGTTATTCACCTGTGAAGTGGCGCAGTTCACAGGGTGTGAGTGGCAGATTCAGAGACATCCCTTCATCCTGACCAGGTTGTTTGCCATGGAAGATGACTTTTGCTCTCTCAGGTCCTTCATAGCTGCCTACATCTTCTCCATGGCTTATTTCTCCATGGACCTTTGAGGTTCTCAGCAGGTGAAAGATCCCCTACATTCCTGTATTATAAGACCAACTCTGTCCGTGCTCTTCTTTAAAGTTAGATTGAGGGAACACTGTAGGGTTAGGGTTAATAACATGTTTGATTTGGGTTAGGAATCATTCTGTTTATGAATAATTCTATTGAGAAGCTGCGATGTGTATAAGAATATATAGTTGAAATATATGTAGGAAAACAGAAATCTAAGTAAGATTTGAATCCCAGAATGGCATTGGGCCCTTAATTGGGATACTTAGCGTTGAATTACGTTCTGCACAGATGTCTCAGGTAAATTGATATACAATGTCATAGGACCCTGTACCTTGGAAGATTGAATGTAGATGAGAACATCCATTTAAAAAGGTATAGTTGTTATTGAATGGTTAATTAAATAGGTACTTGTCACTTCCTGTTTTTCTCTATGCTTAACAAAACACTGTTGAAATCTTGAGAACTGTTTGCTAATCTTGTTCCCAGAATGTGCTGTCCCCAGTTTTCAAACTGCAGAATTTACTCTCTCACCTGGTTGCATGCAAACTGCCCATTCCCACTGACCCATCAATAAACTTCCCTCCTTGCCCTCGGCAAGGAAAGTATATAAGCTCTGCTCAAGCTCTTCTCAGGGCTCTCTGCTGTATTCAAGTGAGCTCTGAGCCCCAGCATGCTGGAACTCCAATAAACCCTTTGCTGTTTCATGAGTCAGTTTCTTGGTGGTCTCTTCCTCCAATGCACGCCCGACCTTTACACATGAAGTTTCCACTGATATCTGGCAGCAGCGGATGAGAGACCCCAACGGGCTACTCTTGGGGTAAGTAAGTCTCCTATTCCTGGTTTCAGGTTTCAGGTTAGGACTTGGAAAAATGGCTATTGATGAAGAGTGTGAGCTCTCTCCGACAGTGGCTGACAGACGTGTCACAGAGCCACAGGCCACGTTCCTGGAGGACGCCCCAGAGGACTTGGGAAATTTAGTTATAATAGATTCCTCGACTCAGTGATATTTTGTTTTGGATTCGGTATTGCCAGCCCATTGGTTATTTCCGGCTACTCAGTCCTGATCTCAGTGTTGGACGTCCATTGCCTGTCTTTATTGTCTTGTCTTGTCTGTTTCATGTGTCATTGCTTTCACTGTTTGTGGATCTTTCATTATGGGACAGAGCACTTCAATGCTAGATCTCAGTTTAAAGGGCGACTCTTATGCGTGGTCTCATAAAATCCCAACACAATTAATGGCAATACTTCTCTGAGCTCAGTTCCAGAACTCAGTCTCTAAGGGGAATCACACCAGAGTTCAAGCCCAGGTGGACCCAGTCATCTCTTCCAAATGCCACACAAATGACCACAATTAAAACCAAAACACTCCCCAATGGCCCTCATCTTCTTCCATATAGACACTCATCATAACCTCTGGCTGGACGTTTCCATGAGGGGCATAGCCCAAGACAGTGTCCAAAACATGCTCCCTTGCCGCTAATTTGCCTAAAGTCAGGGTGGCCTGGAAACCCTTCCAGTGAACCAGGATTGATCAAATACACCTGCCATTAATACTGATCTTCTTCTGCAATTTGAGGCCTACTGACTGTCAGGTGTAGATTCTTTATGTGAAGTTCAGTCATAAGAAAACCCAACCACATCTGCAGTGCTTTGAAAAACTCATTTGACCCAAAGGATCCCAATTCTCACTTGATGGACGTCAAGAACCTAACAGAGGACGGAGAGAAACTTCACCCACAATGACTGCTCTTTTGGCCATTTTGGTTTTGGATGCACACATGGGATCTTTCTTTAGATCTATCAGTTGCAGAGAATCTAAGACACAGCCTCACACAGGGCATAGAGTTGGATTCAGACACATCCATTTCCAAAGCAAGTAAGCAAAGAGCCACAGGTTATGCCCATTCATTTAGATCTGAAAACTGTTTTCTTCAGGCTTCACAAAGGGGTGGTCCGAAACAAAGAACTTCTTGACATTCAAGGCAACAGAACATTATGTAAGCAAAAGGCTCAAAGAAGGGTTTCTCCACTGAGAGTTTACTGGTCACACTGATATCTGCGTTTTCTGAGATGCTCGCCATTCCCTTCATCTATCCAGTACATGGCCATGTCACAGAGCTTGGAGGTGGTACATATCTTGGACACAAAACCATGAGCCTATTCTGGAGATTGGCGAGAATTCAGAAAGAAAATTGAAAATTACTAAGATCGTTGGTGTTGCCCATCCTTAAGGAAAGCTGCAATCCATTCATTAATTGGGCAGGATGAATGCTGGGAAGCTTTCTACAAGACAGGACAAATCTATTGATGCATTCTCTTTTCTAATGTCTACAACCACGGACATAGTGGGATACACAGACATAGAAACACTCGCCTTGTCAAACGTCTTACTAGAAACAGTTCAACCCCAAAAAACAAACCACCTTTCCTACCTATTCTCAGAACATGAGACAAAATCATAAACCCAAAACCACACCCATATTGGCACCTCCTTCCCCCAAGTAGGTCTGTGACTCTAGGGAGTGTCCTCTGACTGGTGGGCCATACAATTTTCCCCTGAAAAGTCCTGTCCTGTCTCAGGTCTGTTCTCCTTGACCAACTCTGTTAAGTTGTCAGAAGCTAGTGTTTAGCCACTACCTGCTTTCTCAGGAAAGGCCCTTCTTCAGAGCTCTCCTTGCTTTTGCCATCCTAACATCAGTAGGTACAAAGAAAGACTGACTCTGTCCTTGGTAAATCCAAGCAAGTGAGCCCATTGGGACTGGGACTGGGACTGGCTCTATGTGCCTGGTTTCCAGTATCCCAAGTTCAGAGAGATCCATCACCAAGAAAGTGAGGTGAGGTCACTCCCTTCAGGAACTGAATAAATTCACTGCCTTGTAAACCATTTTGTCCTAATAGTTGCTTCCAAGTGTCCCATTAGATGGAGGCTTCCCCTACTTCCTTTGAAACTTTCACAAGTTAGAATGGTATGTCAACCTTAGGAACCCGGGAATAGCTATCCACACAGGCCTGGTTTGGTCAATCTCCTCTACATTAAGAAGAGAGAGGCTGATTCAGACACATCCCTTCATCCTGACCAGGGTGATTGCCATGGAAGATGACTTTTGCTCTCGCAGATCCTTCATAGCTGACTATATCTTCTCCAGGATTCATTTCTGCATGGACTTTGGAGGTTCTCAGCAGGTGGAAGATCCCCTACATTCCTGTATTGTAAGACCAACTCTGTCCCTGCTTTTCTTTAAATTTAGGTTGATAGAACAGTGTATTCTTAGGGCTAATAAAATGTTTGATTTGAGTTAGGAATAATCCTGCGGGATGAATAATGGTATTGGGAACCTGAGATATTTATAAAAATATAGAGGTTAAATATATGAATTAAAACCGAAATCTAGGTAATTTTGAAGCTCAGAAGGGCATTGGGCCCTTGATTGGGATACTTCACTTTGATTTACATTGTGTACAGATGTCTCAGATAAATAGATATACAATGGCATCGGACCTTGTAGCTTGGATGATTGAATGTTGAAGAGAACATCCAGTCAAAAACGGATAGTAGGTAGAATTAGGTACAGAGTTGGTTTAGGAAGAAGAGTGAGTATAGGATTTGGAACAAAAGTTCTGGAGCATTAGGGTTGTGGTTAGAGAGTGAAAGTGAACATAAGTTCATGTGAAGGGTCAGTCACAATGGTGAACTGGTGAAAATATGCAGGAAACCACATATCTTTAGAGACATTATGAAATCAGGCAAAGTATAAAGTGAGTGATATGATTATGCATTTTCAACAGGGTTGAATTTGA
The DNA here is from genome assembly GCF_048772815.1 of Callospermophilus lateralis. Taxonomy (NCBI): domain Eukaryota; kingdom Metazoa; phylum Chordata; class Mammalia; order Rodentia; family Sciuridae; genus Callospermophilus; species Callospermophilus lateralis. The sequence goes on along the minus strand of NW_027514462.1, from coordinate 3,038,401 downwards.
ATATATAATCTTAGGAAGAAACAAATTTTCCCTTCCTCTCCTGTTTTCTCTTTTCTTTCCACTATACAAAGTCTAATCTGGGACAGAAAAGATCCGTCCTTTATAGGGCATATCAGGACATATACAGGATTGCCTGGAGCCCTTAGTTTGGGTAATGATTTAGCAGATAAAACTACGCATGACATACATATTTTCTCTACAGTAGAAGAAGCTACAAATTTTCATAAAAAATTCCATGCCAATGCTAATACTATACATAAGCGCTTTAAAATAACTAAGGAACAAGCTAGACAAATAATAAAACAATGTCAAAATTGTGTGACCATTTTACCACAAGTTAATCTTGGAGTCAATCCTAGAGGATTGATACCTAACCATATTTGGCAGATGGACGTCACAAACTTGCCAGAATTTGGAAAATTAAAATATTTGCATGTTACAGTTGATACTTCTTCTGAATTTTTGATGGACTCCCTTCATGCCGGAGAAAAAAAACTAAAGATGTTATAGCTCATTGCTTACAAAATTTTGCCACTGTGGGCATTCCAAAACAGTTAAAAACAGATGTTGCCCCTGGTTATACTTTTACCTCTTTTAAAGAATTTTGCTCATCATTTTGCATTACTCATATAACAGGAATCCCATACAATCCGCAGGGACAAGGCATAGTTAAATGAGCTCATCAAACTATTTAAACGTACTAATTAAACAAAAAAAAAAAGGAATTGGGAAGGGGTATATATTCCCCAAAGATAAACTTAAAATAACCCTTTTTACTCTAAACTTTGGAAATTTGGATTCATCAGGGCTTATTCCTGTGGAAAGGCATATGTGTCCAAAAAATGTACATAAGTCCAAGGTACTTTGGAAGGATATTCTAACAGGACAATGGAAATGTCCTGACCCAGTAATTGTCTGGAGTTGGAGGTCTGTTTGTGTGTTTCCACAGGGAGAACAGCAGCCGATTTGGATTCCAGAGAGACTAACTAAAGCGATTTCTACAGATTAAAAAAATATGATTTGGCTCAAATCCATAACAGCTGATATCCAGAACTCCAGTTTGGCTATTCTTACATCTGTGACAAATCCAGGATGCTTTTTTCAATATCTATTTTATTATTACCCTTTCCCATGTCATGAAGTTCTATTTTGTTTTTTGAGCTCATACAAACCTAGGTTAATGTTTTGCTGATCAGTTCTATTTTTGGACTATAGAGTTTTTAGACATTGCAATGGAGATTTCACCTGTAAAATATTATAAGGCCTTTACTCTTATGTTATGTGTTGTATGTATTATATTACGTGTGCACACTTGTGTTTTTTGTTATATGTTTGAATGTACGTATGTCCATATATCTTATATGATGAGCGCTCATGAAAAAATGGATCCAAATATATTTTTATACACTTGATGTAAATGTTTTAATTTAAATTTGGTAAACACCTGTTGAGGATTGTTTTAAAATGTGTACAAAAAAGGAGGTTAACAGATCTGTTTGTTTACTTTCACCTTTTCTTTTCATTATATTTAATAATTCTCTTCAAGACAATGTAAATTGTTAAGAAAATTGTTTTCTTTTAGTACCTTCTGGAATGTTACATAATTTTTCTTTGGCCATTATTGCCAAAATTCCTATCTTCATCCCAGTGCCTGTAAAGACAAAGATAAAACCAATCTACAGCTTCTGCAATAGCCATCACTGAACTGCTTGCAGAACTTGCCTCGACTATGTATCACCTGTATGCATTGTGAACTCACCTGCATGCATTGTGAACAATATGTTGGTGAATTGACTTGTGGTAGTGTTGGGGTATTTTTGCTGATGATGTCATCGGTGGTACAATTTTTCCAAAAGGAGCCGTCAATTGGCTTGGTGTATCTTCCTCCCTTCTGCTGTCATGGTCGTTCAGCTAAAATTTGGGGGCCAACAGAGGTGAGACAAAGAACCTCACCCCCCGCTGGTACAAAGACCTCTCCACAGGTGTGACTGTATACTGGACCTGTAGCTAGTGACGGGTAAGATCCAATTGCAATGGTACCAATCTAAGACTGGAGGCTGATACCTTGAGGTCAGCTCATTCGATAATGGGTAAGCACCATATGTACTATTGGACAACCTAAGGCAGGCATGGTCCCTAAGCCACATGCTTGTTGTTTAAACAGAGAGGGGGAGGTGTTGAGAGGCACAGCCCAAGGGGCCAAACAAACTTTCAGACTGCCGGCTGATGATTGGCTAACAGCGGCCCCAGCAACATCAAGCTAATTGGCTCCTCTGCGGTGATGCTCATTGGAGATGCTCATTGAGCAGTTTCCCCACCCTTTCAGACTGCAAGCTGATGATTGGCTCACAGCAGCCCCAGCAATATCTAGCTGATTGGCTCCTCTGTGGTAATGCCATTGGGCTGTTTCCCCACCCTTTCAGACAACGGAGCTGCTCATTGTGGGACTTTTTGGGCTCTGCCCACACGACCCAGCCAATCGACCTCAAGAGAAGGAGTGTGGAGGTTGAGAGCTTGTGGGAAGCCAGTAGTGGCAGTTGGGCTCTGAGGGTTTTTCCCGAGGAGCTAATTTTTAGTCATGTGTGGTTCTAAAAGTAATTTTAGTTTCTTTTGACAAGTGGCTCCTGAATTGTGCCCAGCCAGATTGCAGCAATCCTAAAGTGATGGAGAAAAAGAACCCAAACAGAATAGAAATACAAGCAGTTTAGAGAGGCATGGTGTATAGTTGGATTTACCTTTTGCATGATAAAGGGTAGGTGTTATAAATCTAGTCAATTTTAAATTGAAATAGTTCTCCATGTGTTTTATAGTTAACAAATATGTGAATTCCTATCTCCCTTTATCTGTAGGCTATTCAGCACATGTATTTTTGAATGTACATATAGAATCCTACCTGGTATCACATGTACATTTTTGTTAGATGGCTGACTTGGCAGATACAAATTTTTAGAAGAGGTCACTCCTCCTAAACGTTGTTGGAATTGAAAATTAAAACTATGGGTGAGCTTCCTAGTTGAACAATATAATACATAAATCCATGTTCAGTAAAATGAATAGTTTTGGATCTGTGGATGTTATATATTTCATGATGAATTTCGATTGGCATATATATTGCTACCTTTTAATGCCTCTCTCTCTCTCTCTCTCTCTCTCTCTCTCTCTCTCTCTCTCTCTCTTTATATATATATATATATATATATATATATATATATATATATATATATATATACACACACACACTCTCCAGATTTTTCAGAATGTAAAATATATGTGTCTTATTATACAATCCCTAAATGCATTCATGTTCATGAATGTGGATTTATAACCAAATGTTCACAAAGTTATTTTCAGAAATATTCATCCACCTTAAATACATATTGTATCCTAGTACTGAAATCAAAATTCAGTGAATGGTGCATAGAAGTCCTAATTTTTCTACAGTAACTGACCCACTTTAACATCAATGCAAGTAGATTCCTATGGGACATGATGTGTATTTTGACCTTCATTTTTATTCAACACTGTTACATGACTATTTCTTCAGTTTATGCACATCATAGGATATATATTTCATTCACAATTTTGCAAATTGATAGGCTTTTGTTTCACTTTTAATCACTTCTTGCTTCAGTACACAAGTATTCCTCTATGTTTTTTGACTGGTCTTTTCATGATACTTCATTTTATTTTAGATTTCAATAATCACTTTTAAAGCAAAACTCACACACTCTTCATGATAAACCATAAACCTAATATTACCATTAGATGTATAAATGGTTGTAATGAATGTATGTATCACAATATAAGATTTCCTGTAAATTTGTAAATATCAATTCAATCCAATATTTAAAGTTGGAACCAGTAATATTATTTATTCACAGTATGGTCTATTCATTCATTTTATCTATATTCCTAGACACAGGGAACACCTATTTGTACACCCTATACTAATTTATACACCTTCAAAATAATGCCCACAGAAATGGTGGAAGAAATACTGATGTCACCTGATCTACATATGCACTTTATCACAGTAATATTCTGGAAACAAAATGCAAAGTTCACACTTATGACTGTGCCAAAGCCTAAATGGAAAGTGTGCATGGATTACTAACAATATCCATGTCCAGATTGCCTAATTCTCTCAAATGTCAATACTATTGGTGACTAAATATTTGATTCTTTCTAAGATTTTATACTCAACCTCTACCCTGTTGAAAATGTCTAATCCTATCACTCAATTTATACTTTGCCTGATTTCTTAATATCTCCATTGATATCTGCTTCCCCATATATTTTCCCCAGTTCATCATTGTGTCTGACTCTTCACATGTGGTGACATTTACATTCACTCTCTACCGCAAACCCTATTGCTAAAGAACTTTTTGTCCAAATCCTATACTCACTTTTCTTCCTAAACCTACTGACTGTCTTCCTAATCCTACCAACTATGCCTATATGAGTGGATGTTTTCTTCTACATTCAATCATCCAATTTTCAAGGTCCTATGCCATTGTATATCGATTTATCTGAGACATCTGTTTAGAAGATATTTAAAAGCTAAGTATCCCAATCAAGGGCCCAATGCTCTTCTGGGCTTCAAATCTTACCTAGATTTCTGTTTTTATACTTATATTTCACCTATATATTATTGTAAATATCACAGGTTCCCAATACCATTATTCATCCAGCAGAATGATTCCTATCCCAAATAAAACCTGTTATTACCCTAACCATACACTGTTCCCTCAATGTAACTTTACAGAATAGCAGGGAAAAAGTTGGTCTTACACTACAGGAATGTAGGGGATCTTCAACCTGCTGAGATCCTCAAAGGACCATGCAGAAATGATACCCTGGAGAAGTTGTAGGCAGCTATGAAGGACCTGAGGGAGGAAAACTCAACTTCCATGGTAAACAACCTGGTCAGAATGAAGGGATGTGTCTTTATCAGCCTCTTTCATCTTAATGTAGAGAAGATTGACCAAACCAGGCCTGTGTGGAGAGCTGTTCTCGGGTGCCTATGGTTGATATACCATTCCAACGTGTGAAAATGTCACAGGAAGTAGGGGCACCCTCCATCTCATGGGACCCTTGGAAGCAACTCTTAGGACAAAGTGGTTGCCAAGGCAGTGACTTCATTCACTTCCTGATTGAGGTTACCTCACATAACGCTCTGGGTGATGGAACTCTCTAAACGTGGGATTCAGAAAGCCAGTCAAGCACAACCAGTCCCAGTCCCAGTCCCAGTGGTCTCACTTTTTTTGGATTTACCAAGGACAGAGTCTGTCTTTCTTGGTACCTACTGATGTGAGGATGGCCAAAAGACAGGAAAGCTAAGAAGAGGGGCCTTTCCTGATAAAGCAGGTAGTAGCTCACCACTGGCTTCTGACAACTTCACACAACATTCCTCCCTCAATGCAGCACAAAGGTCCCTTTCACTCATGAAGAGGAGGTCCAACCCTCAACTGTTCTGTAAAAGAACTTCAGAGAGAGAGGTTAAAGATTCCTGCAAAGCTGTTATGGAGGTTTCTAATATATTTAAGTTTTGGTCTATTTCTGCTTCTAACTGGGTCATTTGTTGTGTCCCATGGACCAGGGCAGTGGTTCCTGTGCCCACCCTTGTGGCAACTCCTATTCTTTATAGGATGGCTAAAGTGAGGGACATATGTTCCCAGTGAAGCCGGGTTGTATGTCCCACCTATTCGATCTTCAAATGAACCTGCGTCATGATAGAGCATTCTGGGTAACATATGCACCATTACACAATTAATCACATCCGTTTTTCATTTCATGAAAACATCAACAATGTTTTAGTATATAGAATTATACTGTTGTAGGGACGGACAAGGCAAGGCACCTAAGATAGCACCAAAGACAGTGAAACAGTCCTATTTGGTTGCACCCAGATTCAGAGGGCATTGCTTCGGTTGTAATCAATTAATCTTCTGAATTCCAAGTTTAGGTAGTTTCAGAATTTTGTACCCAACATGTAAGAGAAGTGGCTCAGAAGATCACACTCTGCAGAAGTTCACAAAAAGCTGTTTTTGTTTCTGTTTTTTTTTTTTTTTCTCTGTTCTGGGCAAGTTAACTTTTCAAGGACAACTGGGTGGGGGAGAGCTTTTACTTCCCTTTCTTTTTTTCCCCCTGCCAGCTGTTACCATGGAGCCCAGATGGTAACTTCTTTATCTTAGAAATGTTGCCATCTCTGTGAAGCCCCAGTTCAAGGCCAGAGGAATTGTTCATATATTTTGTGAAAAACTAGTAAGGGGGTGTCTAGCTTAGGAGTGCTGATTATTTTTAGCCAGTGGCCAAGTGGAACAGGGCAACATTAAATGAGGAAGGTTATCTACACTGAAATCGTTTATAGGGACTTTTTTGCTGAAAGTCCTAAAGTCAGCCATGGTGAAGACTCCTGGAGAAGGTCAGTGAAAACTTTTCTGTGGGCCTGGTACAGAGGGGGGAGACAGAGAAGTCGGGGCTTAGAGCAGCTTCATGGATCTGAGAATGAGAAAGGAGAGATGTAAAAGAATAATGGGAAAGGGGTTTGGGATATTCCTAGCAACAAAACTTGAGCAGTAGAACAGGTAGAGCAGAGGGGAAGAAGGGAGTGAGTATCCACAAAGCCCTTGAGGGACTTTAAATTTTTAGTAACCTGTTTTCAGTGATGAAAGAGCAACTTTAAAGGCCATTTTTATTACATTTGGATAAGGGTCTGAGGGCTCTCCTCAGCTGGTTTGAGCTATGGGTTAGCTGGAAAGAGGACCTGGTGGGACCCAGTGCGGGCAGTGACAAGAGAAGAGAGGAGTGAGTCGGTGGAGGGGTACCTCAGTACCTGCTTCTCAGCCAGGGGGCAATGGTCTGAGAACCGGTGTTGGTTTGGGTTTTTGATCTAGTAATTGAAGGGAAGAAATCAGGTTGCTGAGTTTGGAGTGACAGCAGATAGTCTGGAGATGAAGGCTGAGGGTGAGGATCTATTGGAGAAGCATAGTTCAGGATGTGAGCAAAGGAGGGAAAAGGCCTCCACATAGGGGAATCTCCTTTTACCCTTTTGAGCACTTGCAGAAGTTAAAAAGGTCACACAGTATTTGAGGATCTAGAGACCCCTCTGGGGGCCATGGGTTTTGGTTATCTAATTGGTCATATGGCCAATGCTGTGTACAGAATTTGATGAGGAGTTCGGGTTCCATCAGGAAGCCCCTGTATGCTCACATCCCCATGACTTACAGAAGAAATTGGCTTTTCCTCCACACAGCTGTTGCTGTTTGTGGCTTTGATTGTCTGCCGGGCAAACATAGTAATCTAGGCTAGCCAACCTGCACCTGGCTTACCTGTCCCGACATCCATAATGTTTGTTTCCATTATTTATGGTACAAAAGGTATTTAATGGAATTTTAGTGGTATCCTCTTCATCAGGGATATCCTAATAGGAAAGACCTCTAGCCAGCTAACAAATGTCTGGGTGGAGAAATGGCCACCAGGTCCCAAAGTGGGCTATATGTGAGATAGATTATACTTCTTCTCCAGTAGGATTTGTGATCAGCCATCGCTGCTGAAAGGGCTGATGAGGGTTAGAACTACTGGTGGTCAAGGAGAGACTCTATAGCTTCATCCACCTGGCGAATACACAATTTGAAAGGGTTACCAGTCTCTTCCAGTTTCCAGGCAGAGTCTGGACAGGGTGCAGGCTTGAGATGAGAGGCCAGGATCCAGGAAGTGATTCTGTCTACCTTTACCACTGTAGGTGTTATAAGTAGAACCTGGTATGGTCCTTTCCAGTGGGGTTCCAGGGATGACACCTGATGTTGTCTTACATAGACAAAGTCTCCTACTTGATATTGATGTGGAGTCCCCTCATCTCCAGGTTGGTAGGCAGTGGCCAGCTGTTTTCACAGGTATCACTGAGTTCTTTCAACAGCTGTAAGTCTGTCAAGCATGGTGGTGTGGAAGGGATCGTTAGGTCTTAGAGTTGGGGTTAGGTCCCTTACTGGAATAGGGGCCCCATAGGGAATTTCATAGTGGGTGAGGTTACACAAAGAAACAGAGAGAGAATTTCTTGCATGAAACATTGCATAAGGCAGAAGCATTGTCCAATCTTTTATGTCGGTCTCTAAGCTTAATTTCATTAAGGTCTCTTTAATGGTTCTATTCATTCATTCTACCTGTCCTGCACTCTGTGGTCTATAAGCACAATGTAATCCCCAGGGTACTGGCTAACCCCTAACGTACCTGGGTCATGAATGCAGGTCCATTATCAGACTCTGTTACCTTAGGCAGGTCGTATCTTGGAAAAAAATCTTCCAGGATCTTCTTGACCACCATTTGTGCTGTTTCTTTCTTTCTTTCTTTTTCTTTCTTTCTTTCTTTCTTTCTTTCTTTCTTTCTTTCTTTCTTTCTTTCTTTCTTTCTTTCTTTCTTTTTTTTTTGGTGGGGAAGGCTTTAATCCATCCTTAAAATGTATCTACAAAGACTAGGAGATATTTAAGTCCATACCTTGCATGCTTAATTTCAGTAAAGTTCACTTCCCAGAATTGTCCTGGTCTTTTTCCTCCTAGGTGCTTTCCTCCAGGAAGCTTGGAAGGGTAAGCATAAACCAATTGATGGACCCGACAGGCTTTTGTTACCCATTCAGTCCTTTTGCTGTGATTTGGTCAGTGGAAAACTCTGTTCTTGATCCTTCAGGAATGCCTGCAGTTTCTTTGAACAAAGTTGAGTGAGTTGATGTACATTTTCTACTGACATAGTTAGAGCCATGACTATAGGAGTTTTTACTGAAGGATTTAGAAATCCCACTTGGTTGCCTTCAGGGTTAAAAGTTATTTTGGCCCAGAGCTTGGTGAGCAGATCTCTGCCCATCAATGGGGCCAGGCATTCTGTGATTACTAGGAAGGATTAATGGATTTTCCTTTTCCCAGGTCTATGGTCCTCTTAGTTGTCCAAGCCCGATACTTACTGCCATTTGCCCCTTGAACTAGAGACCTTTTATTTGATAGATGGCCCAATGGGGCCTTGAGGGCTGAGTATATTGCCCCTGTATCCACTTCAAAGTTTACTGGGGTCCCCTACACTTCAAAAGTTACCCTCAGCTCCTGGAGGGGATGTTAGCCCCGACTTTTGGAGTCATCCTCAAGAGTCAGAATGGCTGGCAGGAGTGGCTGTCTCTTTCTAGGGAACTCTTTGGCCCAGTGTCCTTTTTTTTACAGTAGGCACAGTGATCTGAGGCAAGGAGTGGCCTCTGGCGTGGGCCCAGGTATCCCTTCCTGTCTCCCTGTTTCTTAATTTCTGGCCTATTTGTTGTTGTGACCAGGACCTTAGTCAGCGCCTTAGTCTGTCTTTTGTTTCTTTTATCCTCCCTTTGTTCCCTTCTCTTCCTCAGTTTCTCTCTTAAAGTATACCTTCTCAGCTTCTCTGACTAAATCTCTCAAAGTCATATCTTGTAATCCATCTAAGCATTTTAACTTTCTTTTAATATCCGGGGCAGCTTGCCCAATAAAGGCCATTGTGACAGATGACTTTTGATCCTCTGCCTGAGGATTGAAAGGAGTGTATCTTCTATATGCCTCCATAATTCTCTCTAGAAACATAGAGAGAGGTTCTTCAGGCCCTTGAATAATCTCTCTTACCTTGGCCTAATTAGTTGGTCGCCTAGCGGCCGCACGGAAACCCACTATTAGAGCCCGGTGATAAGTGAACAGATGCTCCCTACCTTCAAAGATTTGGGGGCCACAGTTGGGTTGGTTCAAAGGAAAGCTGGCTTTGATTATCTTGGGAAGTTGTGTCAGTCACGCATCCGGTCAGAGGATATTTTTTTCCAGCTTCCAGGAGTATTCTATTTTGATCCCCTGTCATGAAGACAGTCCCTATGAGTTGTTGGCAGTCATCTCAAGTAGGCTAGTGTGAAAACATCAATGACTCAACCAGACCTGTGTGCCAGGTGGGGTGCTCAGAAAAAGGGGGATTGTTATATTTCCAATTATGTACGTCTGAAGAGGAGAATCGCCAAAACTGGTAGGCTTGCATTTTTTCCCCCATGGCCGTCGTCAATCTTTGGCCCATAGGGATGGAGGGGGAGCATCATGGGAGTTCCAGTGTTTTCAACTATTCACTGCTGGCGAGTTCCTATAGCCGGGCCAGCTTCCTCAAGGGAAGGAAGGGCTGTGTGTGCCACTGGGGAGCTATCTGGAGGGTGCTGTGCTCCTCCAATTGCAGAGAGGCTGAGTCAGCAGCAGGGGAATCACTTAGAGGGTGTTGGGGATTGGGGGAAGAGGGCAGGGGATAAGGAGGGGGAGGAGAATCCAGTAGAGTCAAATCTTGTGACTCAGGGAGAACAGAGGGTGAAGAAGGAAGAAGAGCAGAGGGTTTGAGAGATCATGGGGGAAGGAGTAGGAGCAGGGGCAGCGGTAAGGAAAGGCTTCACCCATGGAGGAGGAGATTTGCAGAGGTCCTGCAAAGTTAAGATATATGGCGGAATGATCCAGATGGCTATGTGGCCCTGGCTAAAAGACAATATCTCTAACTTTTTAAATTAGTGGGAAGTAGAAAGATCCTTCTAGAGGCCATCCGACTCGAAAGGTGGGTCATTCTGAGGCACAGAGCGTCTTCCAGGTCCAGTGTTTTACTAAATAAAAAAGATTCTGAGCCCTTATGTGGACTTTGGGCCAGTGATCAATGGTCAGGGACAGAGGCATTGAAGTGCTCTGTCCCATAATGAAAGATACACAAATAGTGAAAGCCACGACACATGGGGTCTCACATTCGCCGCTGCTGGATTTCAGTGGAACCTCCATATGAAAAGGTCGGGCAAGCCTTGGAGGAAGAGACCACAAAGAGATTGTCACATGCAACAGCAAAGGGTTTATTGGGGGTCCAGCATGCTGGGGCTCAGAGCTCAATTGAAAAGAGATGAGAGCCCTGAGAACACCTTAAGCAGAGTTTATATAATTTTCTTGGAGAGGGCAGGGAGGAAAGTTTATTGATGGGTCCGGGTGAGTGGGCAGTGTGCGTGCACACGGGTGAGGGAGTACATTCTGCAGTTTGGCAGTTGGGGAGAGCACATTCTGGGAACAAGATTAGCAAAGAGTTCTCAAGATTTCAAAAGTGTTTTGTTAAGCATACAGAGAAACAGGAAGTGACAAGTACCTATTTTATTAACCTTTAACTACCGACTATCCCTTTTTGACTGGATGTTCTCTTCTACATTCAATCATCCAAGGTACAAGGTCCTAGGCCATTGAATATTGATTAATCTGACACATCTGTGCAGAACCTAATTCAAAGCTAAGTATCCCAATCAAGGGCCCAATTCTCTTCTGGGCTTCAAAACTTACCTAGATTTCTGTTTTCATACATGTATTTCACCTATATATTCTCATACATATCACAGGTTCCCAATACCATTATTCATCCAGCAGAATGATTCCTAACCAAATCGAAAATGTTATTAACACTAACCGTACACTTTCCCCTCAATCTAACATTACAGAGAGGAGGGACAGAGTTAGTCTTACAATACAGGAATGTAGTGGATCTTCCACCTGCTGAGAACCTCAAAGGTCCATGCAGAAATGTCCTCTGGAGAAGATGTAGGCAGCTATGAAGGACCTGGGAGAGTAAAAGTCATCTTACATGACAAACAACCTGGCCAGGATGAAGGGTTGTGTCCAAATCAGCCTCTCTCGTCCTAATGTAGAGAAGATGGAACAAACCAGGCCTCTGTGGAGAGCTGTTCCCAGGTTCCTATGGTTGATATACCAATCTAACTTGTGAAAGTGTCACAGGAAGTTGGGGCAGCCACCATCTCATGTGACCCTTGGAAGCAACTGTTAGGACAAAGTGGTTGCCAAGCCAGTGAACTCATTCAGTTCCTGAAGGAAGTGACCTCACCTCACTTCCGTGGTGATGGAACTCTCTGAACATGGGATCCAGGAAGCCAGGCATCCAAGCCAGTCTCAGTCACAGTCCCTGTGGGCTCACTTGTTTGGATTTACCAAGGACAGAGTCAATCTTTCTTGGTACCTACTGATGTGAGAATGGCCAAATACCAGAAAAGCTCTGAAGAGGGGCCATTCCTGAGAAAGCAGGTAGTGGCTCACCACTAGCTCCTGACAACTTCACAGAGTTGACCAAGGAGACCAGATCTGATAAAGGACAGGCCATTTTGGGAGAACATAGTATGGTCCAGAAGTCAGAGGACACTCTGGATATTCACAGACCTACTTGAGGGAAGCAGGTGCCTTTTTGGGTGTTGGTGTGGGTTTGTGGTTTTGTCTCATGTTCTGAGAATAGGTAGGAAAGACGGTTTTGAGGTTTGGAGTGAAATGTTTCTACTAAGTCGTTTCACAGGGCGTGTGTTTCTATGTCTGTGTATCTCACTGTGTCCGTGGTTGTAGACATTAGAAAAAAAGAATGCATCAATGGATGTGTCCTGTCTATTAGAAAGCTTCCGAGCATTCATCCTGCCCAATTAATGAATGGACCAGGGCTTGCATAATCAATGGGTAACACCTGCTATCTTCCTAAGTTCCAGTTTTCTTCCTGAATTCTGGCCACTCTCCAGAATAGGCTCATGGTTTTGTGTCCAAGATATGTACCACCACCAAGCTCTGTCACATGGCCATATACTGGATAGCTGAAGGGAATGGCGAGCATCTCAGAAAACTCAGATATCAGTGTGACTACTAACATCTCAGTGGAGAAACCGTGGTTGGGCCTTTTGCTTAACAATTGTTCTTTTCCCCTGAGTCAGGAAGGACTTTGCCTCAGGCCAACCCGTTTGTGAAGCCTGAAGAAAACCGTTTTCAAATGGAAATGAATGGGCATCACCTGTGTCTCTTTGCTTAATTGCTTTGGAAAGGGATGTGTCTGAATCAGGCTCTTGGCACAGTGTGAGGCTGTGGCTTAGATTGTCAGCACCTGATGGATGTAAAGAAAGATCCCATGTATGCATCCAACACCAAAATGGCCAAAAGAGCAGTCATTGTGGGTGAATTCTCTTGTCTTTCTCTGTAAGTTTCCTGACCTCCATCAAGTGAGAATAAGGATCCTTTGGGTCTAATGAGTTCTTTAAAGCCCTGCAGAGGCTAGCCCATTGGTGCTTGGGTTTTATCATGACTCCAATACACATAAATAATCTAAATCCCACAGTCAGTAGGCCTCAAATTGGAGACGTGGAGCAGTATTAAATGCAGGCCTATTGGATCACTCCTGTTTCACAGGAAGGGTGTCCAGGCCACTCAAACTTTAGGCAAACGAGGGGCAAGGGAGCTTATTTTGGGTAGTGTCTTGTACTGTGCTCCTCATGGAAACCTCTAGCAAGAGGTTATGTTCAGTGTCTATATGAAATAAAATGAGGGCCATGTGGGATTTTTTTTGGTTTCAATTGTTTTCATTTGTGTGGCGGTTGGAAGAGGTGACTGGGTCCACCTGGGCTTGAACAGTGGCGTGATTCCCCTTAGAGAGTGAGTTCTGAAACTGACCTCAGAGAAGTATTGCCATGACTTGTGTTGGGATTTTAGGAGGACACGCATGAGAGTCGCCCATGGAAACTGAGATATAGGCCCAGGGTACCTTTCCACAGAGCACTGGGAATCTCAGCCAGGATATCACATGATTTTATTCTTAAAGGCATGTCAGCCATAGTTGAGAATCAAAACAAACATGGACCTCACATTGTAGACCTCAATGAGCCTGGCTTCATGTGACCTTTTGGCCACTCTTTGGAAAGTCTTGCCTGTGAGAGTTCTCGATAGCGTTCATTGAAATGAGCATCCTCACCATTTAATGGTTCCCGAATGAATTAAAACCCACAGTGCCTCCAACTTCATCCTTGAAAAATGCCTAGATAAATACCATGAAATTTTTGAATTTCCCATGACCTGGTCGCACTGGGAACATTTGGATGTCCTACATCATTCATGAATCTATCAGGCAGTGCCTTGATTGACTGGGATTCATAAAAATGGTGTAGAACAGAGATACCAGTAAGTTTGAGCCTACTGAGTGGTGGGCCTAGAGCAGAGGTGGGAAGGTGTATGATAAAACATCTTTGTGAGGCCATGTCAATCTGCCATTAGCTTCCAAATTGCTTGTGACTGACATGGTGCAGCCAGCAGAATGTTCAATGAAATGGCATATTGTTATATGGAGAGGTTTCAGGGCAATGTTCAGAACCAGGTTTCTATGGACAAGGGGGCAAGCTATGAGGGATAGAAGCCTGCTTGGTGCATTCTCCTGAGAACCCTGACCCACCGCACAAGACAGAACTTCCTCCACCACTGTGTCCCATTTGAACTCCTTGTATATCGTGAAGCAAATACCAAAGTCCCAGTGCAGCAGCAAGAAACACCATGAAAATTGGAGGATGACCAAATGGCTTCACAGTCCCCCAGGGAGACACTTAGCCCACAATGGCCACAGTTTACCTACAAAGAGAGAATTCCGCACTGCTACCTCATGTACATTGGAAAATAAGAATCCATGTCCTCCAGGTCACATAGATGCAGACCCAGCTTTGATGGTCTCACTAGAAAGAAATCAAAAGCTCCTGAAAACAATATATATTTCAAGTGCCCAACCACATAGGCAGTTTCCCAAGAAGTCTTTAGGGCACCAGAGCTCCACATTTGAGAAATGTTTACTGTGTCCCTTACTTTGGGAAACTCCTCTAACACCTCCAAGGTTGTGAACTCCTGAGCATATTCCATTCCAGATATGTATTCACAGATTTTCTAACTCTTCTTCTCTAATTCTGTATTACTTGGGGCGGAGTTAATTACAATAAATTTTTCTGGAAGAGAATAAGAAGATTTTTGTGTAGCACATATTTGCATACACATTGTGTTCATTTTCCAATTTTCCATTCGAAATACTGATTCCCTGACACTAACCCATAGCTTGCTAGACTCTGACTACTAATCCTAATGTGATGGAGAAAAATAACTCAAACAGAATAGAAATACAAGCAGTTCAGAGGAGGGGTGGTGTATAGTTGGGCTTGTCTTTTGCAATACATAGGTTTGGAGTTATAAATCTAGTCAATTTTTAATTGAAGTAGTTCTCCATGTGTTTTTAAAGTTAACAAATATGTGAATTCCTGTCTCCCTTTCTCTGTAGCCTATTAAGCACATGTATTTGTATATGCACATATTGAATCCTACCTGGTATCACACGTACATACTTGTGAGGTGGCCAACTTGACAGATACAAATTGTGGAACAGAAAATTCAACCTATGGGGGAGCTTCCTAGGTGAACAACATTATATATAAATCCATGTTCAGTAAAATAAATATTTTTGGATATGTGGATCATATAAATTTCACGATGAATTTTGATTGGCATATATATTGCTACTTTTTAATTGCTCTGTGTGGGTTTTGTGTGTGTGTATATATATATATATATATATATATATATATATATATATATATATATATATATATTCTCCAGATTTTTCAAAATGTAAAATATATGTGTCTTATTATACACTCCTAAATTCATTAATGTTCATATATTTGGATTTCTAATCAACTTTTCACAAGATTATTCTCAGAAATATTCATCCACCTGAACTACATATCTGTTTCCTAGTACTGAAAACTAAATTCAGTGAATGGTATATACAAATGCTAATATTTCTACAGTAACTTACCCAGTTTAACATCGGTGCAAGTAGATTCCTATGTTCCATGATGTCTATTTTGACGTTCATTTTTATTCAACACTGGTATATTAGTTTTCTTCATTTTATGCACATCATACGATATATATTTCTTCCACAATTTAGCAAATTTATAGGCATTTGTTTCACTTTCAATCACTTCCTGCTTCAGAACACATGTATTCCTCCAGCTTTCTTGACTGGTTTTTTCATGAGACTTCTTTCTGAACACATTGTTTTCGATTTCCATAATCACTTTTGGGGCAAACTCACACACCCATCATGATAAACCATAACTCTATTATTACCATTAGATGTATAACTGTTTGGAATGAATGATTGTATATCAACATAAAATTTCTTATGTATTTTCAGATATCAATTCAATCCAATATTAAAAGTGGAACCTGTTATATTATTTATTCACAGTATGGTCTATTAAGGCATCATCTCTATATTCATAGACCCAGGGTCTATGTATTTGTATCCCCAATACTAATTTATAAGTCTTTAAAATATTGCTTTCAGAAATGGTGGAAAAAATACTCTAGTCACCTGATATACATATACATTTCATCACAGTAATATTCCTGACACAAAATGCAAGGGTCACACTTATGACTGTACCAAAGCCTAAATTGAATGTGAGCATGTATTACTAACAACATCCATGTCCTGGTTCCCTAATGCTCTCAAATATTATTCCTATTGGTGACTACATATCTGTTTCTTCCTAAGATTATATATTCAAACTCAACCCTGTTAATAATGTCTTATCCTACCACTCACTTTGTACTTTGCCTGATTTCCTAATGTCTCCATTGATATCTGCTTTCAAATACCTTTTCTCCAGTTCATCATTGGGAATGACCCTTCAAATGTGCTGACATTTACATTTACTCTCTCACCAAAACCTTATTGCTAAAGAACTTTTGGTCCAACTCCTAGACTCACTCAAATGGGTTCTTCAAAGCCCTGCAGAGGGAAGCCCAGAGATTCTTGGGTTTTCTCATGACTCCAATTCACATAAAGTATCTAAACCCCACAGTCAGTAGGCCTCAAATTCGAGAAGCAGAGCAGCATTAATGGCAGTCCTATTTGATCACTCCTGGTTCACAGGAAGGGTGCCCAGGCCACCCTGACTTTAGGCAAATGAGGGGGAAGGGAGCTTATTTTGGACACTGTCTTGGACTGTGTCCCTCATGGAAACCTCTAGCAAGGGATTATGATGAGTGTCTACATGGAAGAAAATGAGGGCCATGTGGGAGTGTTTTGTTTTTAATTGTGGTCAATTGTGTGGCGGTTGGAAGAGATGAATGGGTCCACCTGGGCTTGAACTCTGGTGTGATTCCCCTTAGAAACGGAGTTTTGGAAATGACCTTAGAGATGTATTGCTATGAATTGTGTTGGGATTTTCGGAGGCCAGGCATGAGAGTCGCCCATGCATGACAATACGCGTCAAATTGGAGAAGCAGAACTTAATGTCCAAATCCT